>NC_080794.1:18542500-18851666 GCF_028018385.1 Neofelis nebulosa
GAAAGAGCCAGTGAGGATGCCGTGCAGTGTCTATTAGAGCAGGTCGTCATGACTGAGAGAGTCCTGGGGATGCATCCTACTTTTCAGAGCATTCTTTGAGATCCAGCTCAAATTTGACAACCTCTCCTCTGTGAAAAAGTCAAACACCAGGGTCCCAGAAGCAATCAAGAAGAGCCCTTTATACACACACATTGGAGGCGACTAAAATCTTGAGAAAACATTGCTCTTCCTGAGATGTCTCTTCTCCGGTAGCAAAGACAAAACAACAGTTGTATGAGTAACGCACGTTACATCGCTTACACCATTTTCCTGGTGACCCTCCCCAAATTGGCTTCCCTCCTTTTTTAGGTGCTTGGTGCTTAATTATGTTTTTAGGTTAATTATATCATGTGGGTGTGGAGAGATGATATCCATTAGATATCCGTTAGATGATATCCATTCATAGCAGCCCTGGCAGGTCTGTGTCCACACAGAATCCTGCTAGACTGCCATGTTTCCTGCCATTTGATCCTGACCGATCTGCACTTTTAGGTTTGATGACTGCCTCTTCGCCTAATGTGGCTTCCACTCACCCACCCACTGGGCCAGCTCTGTGATTCCCCTTTTACGTCCTGCAGCTTGGCCCCTGCCTAACTTCTCATAGATGCTGGTTCACCTTTGGACCTCCCGTTGTCCAGAGGGGTGTCCCCGCCCTCTTACTGCGATTCTCACGACCCCGGAGCCCTAGCCTCCAGCCTCTGCCTGACCCTGTGCACAAGTGAGGGAAGGGCAGCTGGCACCCCCTCCTTGGTTCCAGAATTGCGTTCCTGTCCTCAGCATCTAACGCTGGATCTCAGCACTCACTGCGAACCACGGTTGACCGACTGACCACAAATGGTTTCAGTCTCCTTTCAGTAAAAATTACATGTTTTCTACAAGAAAATAATAACCTGCTTCTCTTCTTGAGATACTTAAAGAAATAATAAGAAAACTTGGTATCAAAATAATTTGCCACAAATCCATTCAAATCCCCTCTCTGTGCAGGATGATTAAATTAGTGTGTTTCCACCAAATGAATCAGGGTAGGCACATGTTTAAAGTGAAGAGAAAATGATCATTCACCTCCTCTGCAGAAGAAAAACGCAAAGATTGATAACTTTTGTAAATTAACTCAACATGTTTTATCTCCTTGCCTCCCAAGTGATGCAGCCCAAAGTTAGTTCCACATGAGAAACAAACTGAGAAAAAAGGGGGGTGTATTTCTTGAGCAGATATTTTCATGTGCTGGATTTATGAATGGAAGATTACAAATTTCTGGACCACCGCCCATTTGCTGCGTGTAGGCATGCTAGATATTCTTTTGGAAAAATTTACTTTTAATTATGTATGAATATTCAAATGTTGGGAGAAATCCCATATAAACTGACACATGTTTCCTTCTTCCTTTAAATTTTTCTTAAATGTTTTTATTTATTTTTGAGACAGAGAGAGACAGAGCATGAACAGGGGAGGGGCAGAGAGAGAGGAGACACAGAATCCAAAGCAGGCTTCAGGCTCTGAGCTGTCAGCACAGAGCCCGACACGGGGCTCGAACTCACAGACCGCGAGATCATGACCTGAGCCGCCATGATCGGACGCTTAACAGACTGAGCCACCCAGGTGTCCCATTCTTCCTTTATTATTTTTTTAAAAATTTTTTAACGTTTTTTTAAAATTATATTTATTTTTGAGACAGAGAGAGACAGAGCATGAACGGGGGAGGGGCAGAGAGAGAGGGAGACACAGAATCGGAAGCAAGCTCCAGGCTCTGAGCCATCAGCCCAGAGCCCTACGCAGGGCTCGAACTCACGGACCGCGAGATCGTGACCTGAGCTGAAGTCGGACGCCCAAACGACTGAGCCACCCAGGCGCCCCCCATTCTTCCTTTAAATAACTAGTGTGTCCAGTAGCACTGGCCCTTCTCCCTATATGGCAGACACCATATTGTCAGAGTCATCGCTAGTCTATTGTTTCCCTGTCCCGAGGCCAAGCATTGGTTGAATCGTTATATGTGATATTTACCAAAGGTGATTGTATAATAAAGCCAGATTACCATTTGGTAAGTTTATCATATTCTTGTAAAACAGAATGAAATAAATGTTTGTTTTCCCAATTTTTCTGTCACAAATACGGAAATGAAATAGGGATCTATTCACCAAAACAATGTGAAAACGTGTATTTCTTTGTGTCTATCCCACCTGTTTAGTATGGAAACTTGTATGGCTGTGTTGGAAGAACTCCCTTCCTGGCCGCCGTCATGGACCCTGAGTAGACCCTGTAGGTGGTGGTTTACTAGTGTGAGGGCACTCATAGGCAAAACATGCTAGCTTCGCTCCCACGGATGTTACAACAAGCAAGAAACAAACAATGCTATAACCGTGTATCAAGTTGCATTGGAAACACTTTCCTTTTCTCTGAGGAAGAAGAATAACTAATTTTATCACCCAAACATCTTCCGATTGAAAATAAGACACTGTCAGAATGTTATGAATAGTTATTAAAGATATAAAGCAATTCTGATATTATTGTCACAACTCAGTGATTTATCTACATTTTTGCTAATTATTTCTGAATGCTATATGATCAGGCAAGAAAGTTTCAGGAAAAAGAAAAGAGACCATTTTGGAAAGAGCATGTGTGAGCCCATCCATCACATAGCACACAATACATTCTGTCAGAATCATGCCGTCAAAACTAAAGAAACAGACCTTTCATTCTAACAACAAAACTACAAGAGAACGAGTGGAGAATGTTTTCTTCCTTGTCAAATGAAAACAAACTGTTTTTTAAGCAGACACTAATTACGGATCAGTTTTTAAGTGTTGACACGCAAGAAAACTTCAAAAATATACGTTAAGGTCTAGTCCTCCAGAAGACCATGGGTTCTAAAACTTAGCGCTTTATGCTACTGAAAACACTTTCAAATGAAGTTCAACAGCAGTAACTGTGTTTCTCTGAATCAGCTTCAGGGCCAACCCTAGAGAGTCAATACCTGATGAAATTCGGGCAAAGGCTTATGTGTTTGCATGATCCAGCGTCCATTCAAATGCATAACTGCTTTGCCCCGGGCTGTCAGGAGGACAGAAGAGCCGGAGCTCTTGCCTCGGAGAGAGCAGAGGGAAAACAGGATTGGGTCCAGCTAGGGCGGCGGGACAAGGCGCTGCGGTGGGCACGCGGGCCGGGCAGGGCAGTCCTAGGGACAAGAGGCACCCTGTACTCAGGTCTGAGGTCTGGCTCTCGCGTGCTGAGATGTGCGGCCGGCTTCCTGCAAAGGGGTTCTGTCGGAGACATTGTTCACCATGTTGTGCTTAGGAGGCAGGACAGCGGGGGTTGGAAAAGAGTCACAAAGCCCTGCGGGAGACATCTCACTGACACTCGCAGGAAGAGTGTAAGAGTTAGTCGCGTGAAATGATGAGCATAAGGATTCGGGAAAGAAAGCAAGAAACGTAGTAAAAGTAAACGGACTCCAAGACCTTCCAAGCAGCACCGAGCATCCCTACGTCTCAAATAGAAGCTCGTCCCGTTTTTGTTTGTAAGCTGGTTGTAAGGGCCGGGCTTTAAATCATTTCTCTATCAAGCACGCTGCCTGGAACAGAGTGGGTGACCAATAAATATTTATTAAGTAAGTGGGGAAACAAATGAAAGGGCTGCTCAGTGGCTGCATCTATTCCCAGCACTTCCTGTGGTGTCTAATGTAATCAAGTCCTAACTACATTTACTGTCCCTCGTCTCACTGCTCTCTCCTAAATTATAAATGAGAGTGTGTTGTTGTTCTATGTATAATCCTTCAATGATTAAGATTCAATTACTCTGAAATATGCTAGGACAATGTAACTTTGAATAACTGCTTTGAAAAACGATTCGGCACCAGAGAATGAAGGCTTTGTTTCCAGTAATTCCAGGCCTTGAAATGTATGCTAAGCATGCAATTAAAAAATATTTACGCTCAGAAATTGTTAGGTCCGATATGATTTATAACAGCCAAAACTCTGACAACCTCAATGTATATATATTATTCTCGACGCACTTGATGGGGTTTTAGTGTGTTTATTAAAAATAACATATAAATACTGTGAAAATCGTCAGAATTTTATATCGGCTCAAGAATGAATAAGGGCTTAAAACAACTTAGATATTCAAATATCTACAAAGTATGTAAGACAACTTATAGACTGTGTATGAACAGAAAAAGGTCTAGCATATTACAACTCACACTATTGAGTGCACCGGCTTTTGAGGAGAGGAGTCTAGGGAAGTGGGAGATGTCTTATTTTTTACCTTATATACTTAGGATTGTTTGACCTGCTATTATTACTTCTATGATTAAAATACACTTTTTATATGAGTTATTCATGTATTCTGGATTCAAGTCCTTCATCAAATATACTTAGTGTATATATTCTCATCCATTATTTGGCATCTCTCTGCATTTATTATGATGTCTTTTGATGAGCAGACATTTAGTTATTATCATTGTCTTCCTTTTGTGGGATCATTCTGGAATCTTCCTAAGAAATCTTTGCCTGCCCTGCATTGTAAGATGACGTTTTTCTCGTAAAGTTCAACATGTATGGTGTGAGGTCCTGGAGGCCAAGACTCATTTCTCCCCACGTGCATAGCCTTTTAGAGATGCAGTTTCAGCACTGATGATATAAAAGATCGCCCTTCCTCCGTTGCATTTCTCTGGCATTTTTGTTGACAATAAACTGACCTTGAGAGGGTGAGTCTTCTTCTGAATTCACTGCCCAGGTTTGTCACCTTATCTGTCTATATAATTCAAATATCAAACTGCTGACTATTCTCACTTTATGGTAAGTCTTGAGTTCAGACAGTGCAAATGTTCCAATTAAGAAAATATTTTACCAAGTCTATGTCACTTGCATATTCATACAAATTGTAGGACGAGTTTATATATATATATATAATATATATATTTTTATATATAAAATATTATATATATTTATATAATAATAAAATATAATATATTTATATTTATATTTATATATATATAAAACTCTGCTGGAATTGTGATTGGAACTGTGTTAAATCTATAGATTAAATTGGGAGAATTGTAATCTTAAAGTATTGAAAATAGGGTCACGCATAACATCTCAGTGACCATAGCCTATCTCTCCATTTCAGGGTAGAGATTTTTCTTCTTTTTCTTTTAATGGTTTTATTTTTATTTTTGAGACAGAGAGAGACAGAGCATGAGCAGGGGAGGGGCAGAGAGAGAGGGAGACACAGAATTGGAAGCAGGCTCCAGGCTCCGAGCTGTCAGTACAGAGCTGGACGCGGGGCTCAAACTTACAAACTGCACAATCATGACCTGAGCTGAAGTTGGACGCTCAACCGACTGAGCCACCCAGGTGCCCCGAGATTTTTCTTCCTATCTTGAGATTTCTCTATCTAGAAATCTTTCTTCTTGATATTTTCAAAAATATGACTATTTTCAATTTTGTATTTAAATTATTGTTATTGGATATAAAGGTAAAATAGATTCTTGTATATGGACATTGAGAGCATGTTAAGCTCACTCATGTTATGGTAAATTTCTAATCCTTGGGATAACATATATAATATAAAACAGTCATGTCATCTGTGAATATGTAGAGTGTTAATTCTTCCTTTCAAAATGTATGCTTCTATTTCTGTTACTGGCTTATTGTAGTGGTAAGGACACCTCATACGTAGTGAATAAAAGTGGCAAGAATGATACCCATGCCCTATTTAATCTCATGTGGGAAACATTCACTGTTTTGTTTTTATGTATGACTTATCTCAGGGTCTTTATCAGATTGAGGAAGTTCCTTGAATCCCTACTTTTCTAAAAAAATACCATAAAAGGGTGTTACATTTTGCCAAACGCTTTTGCTCTTATCTAGTGAGATGATATTGTTTTCTGCTATTTTCTGTTAATAATTCTGTTAATAATATATCGATTGAATTTTCAAATGTGAAACCAAGCATTCCTTCCGGGGATACCTTCCATCAGTATCACAAGAGGGTGCCATTCTTAGGGATTACTGAATTCATTTTCAATGAACATTTTTGTTTCTAAGGTCATTGGTCTAAGTAAATTGGCCTATAAATTCTTTTCTTATAATGTCTTTATAATTTTTAAATATCAAGAATTTTCTGGAAAGTATTACATCTTCTTCTATTTTAGCATTTGTAAAAAGTGTTTGTATAAGACTGGTGTTGTTTATTCCTCCCTTGTTTAATATAATAGCATTCAATAGTAAAACCTTTTGGATCTGAAGTTTTTTTTTGAAAGTTTCTGTAAAGATATTCTGTTTCTTCAATAGAAATTGGGTTATTCAAATTTTCTTTTTTTTTTTTTTTTTTTAAATTTTTTTTTCAACGTTTTTTATTTATTTTTGGGACAGAGAGAGACAGAGCTGAACGGGGGAGGGGCAGAGAGAGAGGGAGACACAGAATCGGAAACAGGCTCCAGGCTCCGAGCCATCAGCCCAGAGCCTGACGCGGGGCTCGAACTCACCGACCGCGAGATCGTGACCTGGCTGAAGTCGGACGCTTAACCGACTGCGCCACCCAGGCGCCCCTCAAATTTTCTATTTCTTGACTTGTTCTTTTATTTTCACTTTTGTAAAGTTCTTTAGAGATAGTATATATGTATATATGTATATATACTTTATCAACACACATATATTTGTATATGTGTATATATTTTATATATATTTTAAACCACTTTATTGAGGTATGAGTGATATGCTAAAAGCTGTACATATTTAATGTATACTACTTAATAGACACATCACCAGAGTCAAGGGAAACAAAAGCAAAATTCAACTATTGGGATTTCATTATGATAAAAATCTTCTTCGCAGTGAGGGAAAGGGTCAACAAAACTAAAAGGCAACTGACAAAATGGGAGAAGATATTGCAAATGATATATCAAATAAAGGGTTAGTATCCAAAAACCTGTAAAGAATTTATCAAGCTCAATACCCAAAAAAATAATCCAATTCAAAAATGGGCAGAAGACATGAATAGAGATTTTTTTAAAGAAGACATCCTGATGGCCAACAGACACACGAAAAGATGCTCAACATCGCTCATCATCAGGGAAATACGAATAAAAATCACAATGAGATAACCACCTCACATCCGTCAGAATGGCTAAAATTAGCAACACATGAAACAACATATGTTGGCGAGGATGAGGAGAAAGAAGATCTCTTTTGCACTGCTGGAGGGAATGCAAAGTGGTGCAGGCACTCTGGAAAGCAGTATGGAGGTTCCTCAAAAGTTAAAAATAGAACTACCCACGATCCAGCAATTACACTACTAGGTATTTATCCAAAGGATACTAGTGTGCTGATTCAAAGGGGCACATGCACCCCAATATTTACAGCAGCATTATGGAGAGAGCTCAAATGTCCATTGACTGATGAATGGATAAAGATGTGAGATGTGTGTGTATATATGTATATACATGTGTATATATGTGTATACACACACACACACACACACACACACACACACACACACTGGAATATTACTCAGCTATCAAAAAGAGTGAAATCTTGCCATTTGCAATGACATGGATGGAGCTAGAATGCATTATATTAAGCAAAACAAGTCAGTCATAGAATGTTAAATAACATATGATTTCACTCATATGTGGAACTTAAGAAACAAAACAGATGAATATATGGGAGGGGAAAAAAAGAAAAAAAGAGATAGGGAAACAAACTATAAGAGACTATAAAAGATAAACTGAGGGTTGATGGAGGGAAGTGGGTTGGGGATGGGCTAGATGGGTGATGGATATTAGGAGGGCACTTGTTGGGATGAACATTGGGTGTTTTATGTAAGTGACACACCATTGAATTCTACTCCTGAAACCAATATTGCACTGTATTTAACTAATGAGAATTTAAATAAAAATTTGAAAAGAAAAAAATTAATAAATAAAAAATTTTAAAAAAGGTATATAACTTGATGAGACTTGATGAACCTGAGGATAAGTATATCCACAAAATGATTATTACTACTATCTTGTGTGTGATAAGAATACTTAATATAATATCTACCCTCTTAGCAAATTTTTAAGTGTATAATACAGTGCTCTTAACTATAGGCACTCTGTTACAGGGTAGGTATCTAGGACTCACTCATCTTGCATAGCTGAAGCTCAATACTTTTTCAGAGAAAGCATGAGCAGGGGAGAGGCAGAGAAAGAAGAAGAGAGAGAGAGTCCCAGTCAAGCTCCAGGCTCTGAGCCGTCAGCCCAGAGCCTGATGTGGGGCTGGAATCACAAACCACAAGATCATGACCTGAGCTGGTGGGACACTTAACCAACTGAGCCATCCAAGCGCCCCAAACTAAACACTTTTTGATTAACACTTCCCCATTTCGGCATCCCTTGGCCAGTGGCAACCGCCATTCTACTTTGTACTTCTATGAGTTTGGCCATTTTAGCTATCTCATGTAATGATATCCTGATATTTGTCTTTCTGTGTCTATCCTATTTGGCTCAGCATAATGTCCTCCCAGTCATCCATGTTGTCCCAAATGGAAAACTTCCTTCTCCTCATGAATAGTATTCCACTGTGCAAACACATGTTCTCTACCCATTTGGCTATGGATAATATCTAGGTTACTTTCATGTCTTGACTACTGTGAATAATAATGCAATGGACATGGGAGCACAGATTATCTCTTTGAGACCCTGATTCCAATTCCTTTGTCTACATACCCAGAAATGGGATTGCTTGATTATACAGTAATGCTATTTTTAATTTTTTGAGTTATCTTGATATCGTTTTCTACGATGGCTGCACCAGTTTGCGTTTCCATCAACAGTGCTTGAGGGCTCCCTCTTCAACACACTGAGTCAATTTCAGTAAGGTTTGTCAAAGAATTTGTCATTTTCACCAAAGTGGCCTAATTTTTTGGCATAAAAATTTATTATAACACTTTTTATGCTCTTGGTATAAGTAGAATCTATAGTAATATTGCATCTTTCATTTATGATGTTGGTAATTTTTATTGCTTTATCTTTTAGGTGATCAATTTTATCCTAGCAATTTTATTAGTTTTCCAAAAACGCAAATTTTAACTCTGATTTTCTCTTTTCTTTGTCTATTTTCTACTTCATAGATTTCTGCTCTTAGGTTTAAAAAATTTTTTTCTGCTTATTTTGGTTTAATATGCTTACTATCTTCTACTTTCTTAAGAAAAAACTTCAATCACTGTCAGTTACCATTTTTGAAAGTAACAGATACATAAAACTGCTTTTGTTATATATTCAAATTTTGAGGTGTTATATTTCACTGTCACTCACTTTGAAATATTATCTAATTTCCTTTGTGACTTATTCTTTGAATCAGGAGTTTCAAACATATTGTTTCATTTTCTCATGCCTGTGTCTTTTCCAGAATCTTATATTTTAGTCCCTAATTTTTTGTGGTCAGAGAAACTATTAATAAATTTCAGTCTTTTGAAATATATTGAGACTTGTGGACCAGCAGGTGGGACGAAGGTGGACCATCCAAAGGTATATAACAGTACACTGATCAAGATTGATTGAAAAGAATGTATATGTTATATATTAGGGGTAATGTGCCACATTTGTCATCTAGGTCAACTGGTCATACTGTCATTAATATCGTCTACATTTTTCCTGATTTTTTTGTTTAATTCTTTCATCAGCTTCTGAAGGAAGTGTAGTAAAGTCTCAAACTTAGATTAAAAAAAACTTAGATTAAAATTGTCTCCTTTTGTGTTTGAGTATTCACTTCATATATTTCATGCACTGATATTAGTTGCATATATATTTAAGAGTTTTTCCTTCATTTACTCTTCATTTCTATCAAGCCTATTTTTTTTATAAAACTCCATTATTGAAGTCTGTTTTGTCTGAAAATAAAAGTTTCCTGATTTTTTGATCATGAATTAAATACCTTTTCATCTCCTTTTACTTTCAGCCTATTTTTGTCTTATTTAAGGCATGCTTCTCATAAATAAATCATAGGTTTACTCTAATAACCAGATTCCTAGAATGTTTTGATTATAAATATTTAGTTATTTATATTTAATGTAAATATCAGCAGTTTTTGTTTAGATTGAACATTTTTTATTACCTACCTATCTCTTGAGGATTTTTTATTCCTTTATTAGAGATTTTATGCCTATTTGGACTTAATTAAATGTATATTTATACCCTGTTGACTCATCTATTGTTTTTTAACGGTATCTTTCTCACATTATTATTTTTAGTGGTTTCCCTTGAGTATCCTAATTCATGACAATCTACCTAGAGTTAACATGACAATACTCAATATAAAATGTAAGAATCTCCCAACAGTAAATACAACTGTCTTTACTTTGTGTTATATTTATAAATTACATCTAATGTAAAGTTAATGAGACTTATATTTTAAGATTTCTTTTTGTATGACCTCCTTACAGACTTCCAGGCATGCTAGAGGAATTGCACACATGGTTACATATTTTTGTACAATTGGACAGCATAGATGATACTAAACCTTTCTCTTAAAATGTAAAATCTTCAGGTCCTCTAAAGCCTGCATTCACTTCTGCCTTCCCTTCAATGTTTGCTCGAAGGACATCATTCCAAGATTCTGTCTCCATCCCAATCAATATATTCGGGAGCCAGATTTCTGTGTATCTGTATCTCGGAACCGATGGTAGTTACGGTGATTTTGTACTATGTCGATCTGAGGAAGAGGGAACTGTTTCCCAGAGCCCCCTTTTCTGAATCCCCTCAGGTTTTATTTAGCAAAATGATATATTTGCTCTAAATTTGGAACATTCAGTCAGCATTCGTCTTTCAAGGTCCTTAGGTGAGACACAGAACTGCCCGGCAAGAAGCAGCTACGTGTTGCTCTTCTCCATCCTGCTTCCAGATTTCGTCCCACCTGCTGGTCCTGCTGCCAACACCGAGCTCGGGGAGCCTCGCTCACCACCGCCCTCTGGCAGCTGGATGTCTGCTTCAGGAAGTTGGGTTAGTGGTCGTCTCCACCTCCAACTCATCAGTTTGAACCTTCATGTCCACGGTTTATCCCACAATCGTGTGAGTTGTTATTGCTCACGTAAGTTCCTATTCCATACTGTCTGCTGTTCTTTTGTGTGAACGCTAACCGGTATAGCAGTCGGCCTCTGGAAGTGCAAGGCTGTCATATCAAAAAGACAAAATATGTGGTCCGACTTTGGAGTCACATGATGGAGCTCCCTGCAGCTTTCCGTGGACTGGTATGAGCAAGAAGTGGATCTTCGTGCATCTTTGAGGTTGTTTTCCAGAGGAATTAGCTATGCTGATGAAGACAACTCTGCAAACAAGTCTTTCACACCATCCAGTCAACACCAGCCCCTACTGCTCCCTACACGACCCCTCTCCTCGTTTTCATCTCCACATAGCTTGTGTGTAACACTTTCTTTTTTTATGCATTTGTTTCTATATCCTAGACCTAGAACATAGATTCCATCAGAGCTCAAGCCTTATGGTGCTACCATAAATATTTGTTGAATATATTGATGATGAAGTAAGTTAACACATAAAATGAACGCATAACAAGAGCACCACAAGCATTCACTTCCATGTTCCTGCTCTGTTTCCTTCTTCCAGCCTAGGGATCCTTGCTGTCTAATATTCTATCCATGCAAAGAGATCACTGAGAATAATTACAAAATTCCTTATATTGCATTTTGTGTTCCTTTGTTCAGACAGTCCTTTCGGGAGCTCGTTTGGGGAAGGCTCACTGATGCAAATACAGCCTAGTGCTGCAAACGCACAGGCCTCTCTAGAATCTGCTGGCCCTGGAGCCGATCAGACGGCACGCCCGGGACTGGTGTGAAAGTCAGGTAGGTCAACATGACAGTGCTTTGGCTGCGCACCGACTGTGTGCACACACTGTGCTGAACATTTCATGTACATTCTTCATCGGTCACTCACACTAAACGTGCAGAGCTGACCTTCTTAACAGTCAGACACACCCACTGCAGGTGAGGAAACGACCACTACTTTGCACGATGCCTCATGGCTCGGAAATGCTGAGCCTTAAAAATGAACCCGTGTTCTGAATCTAAATTTAGTACTTTTTTTCATAATGTCAATCTTGTTTTCCATTTTATTTTAAAATAAAATGTTCCCAATAAAAATAAATCTAAGACAATAGAGTAAAACTTACTTTGAGCTTGGAGTCAGGAACCTGACTTCCAGCTCTCAGCCCTGGGGCCGGTGACAACTTGAACTTGGCAGGTCCACATCAGTGGTTTTCAAACCTGTCACATCCTTTCTTCGCAAGGTGACAAATCAATCAGTCGTACCTGGACATCTAAGTTCCGACGTAGGCCCCCCTGAATGATGCCCACCTGACTGAGGAAAACCCATGTGCACAGACAGCCAGTGGTGCACAGAACCACCCCCTGCCTCCCTCCTCCAGAGCTCACACACCAGCACCCTGCTGGTGGGTGCCAGGCCCAGCTGGAACTTCTCTGGGCTGACACACTTTATTCCTTTCTTGGCTCGTTCATCACTAACTCCTCTGTTCCCAGCAATTCTTCACAGATGCACACACATCCTCTTTGATTATCTTCCTTTGTTCTATAAATCATACTTGATGTCTCCAAGAAAATATATCTCCTCCTCACTGTTTCCCTCTCTCTTTGTTGTGTGACTCTGACTGTAGGGCCTGAGAGCAGAGCTGGCCTGCACCCCGGCTGAGGCCAGTAGGTGGTGCTTTCTACCCCCAAGGACTCGCTGATTTCCCAGAAACCTCTTCAGGACTTGTATGGAAGGATCGCCATCGGCCTGATGTAACCTATTTCTTCTTACATTCTGGCGCATGTGAAAACCAAAGTATCTAATTTTGCGTGTTTTTTTTTTTTCTGCTTTGTACCACAGCAGAGATTTAAGAATGTTCTTTCCTGGTGTGAATACTATTTCAAGTGTACCAAATGATAAGAAAGCACGTGTTAGGAGCCAAGCCACTAATCGCTTGATGTGACACCTCTTTTTGAATGTGTTCCAGATTCCTAGTTACTGGGGAAAAAAACAGAACTCAGTAATGCAGTCATTCTGCCCGTTTTCTAGGAAATACTCAAGTGACTCAAACATCACACCCCCAGTTCATACTTCTGAACCTAGAGAAGGCAGCCCTGAAATTCTCTATATCCCAATTCCTTTATCTGTAAGTCAGAGCAACTGTCTAGCATAAGGAATATCGCAAGAAAATATCGTATATGGGTCTTGCCTAAACACATCAAAACTTTAACTTAAAAAAACTTACGTGAATTTTGGAAACAACTGGTTTAATGCATGTGTCCTAAAATACTCCCTCCAAACAAAAACTCCCTGAGAACAAGCACAAATTCTTTCTCCTTCCACCTAAAGTCCGTGACTGCGGACATTACGGGGAATGACTTCTAGGAGCAATATGGGCGTTTTCCCAGAAATCATAATCCAATTTTGATGCATAATGTGTAAGCTCCCCCATTTTAATTAATAGCAGTCCAGAAGTTAAATGATCCTTCGGGGAACTGCAGAAAAGCCAATTTCATTACTGTGAATCATGCAGCCACTAGACAACGTGGTGACAACACCCTACGTATCAGAAATGACAGCCCGTTTTCCAGCCACTGCTGTAAGGAGATGCAGGTGACATGATGTCATTGTTCCTCCCAAGTTCATGTCGCACACCGGGGCCAGCCTAGCGCCTGCCTTATTTTTACCGATAGGAAAACCAGGCCACCACGGCCGCATGCAGATGCCAGCTTCCACACTGCTCTGTTCACTTCATCACTGATGTATCCATCATCTCACACAGGGTGGAACACAGATTCTCCCACTGTCACTACTTGTTAGAGTCCCTGTAACTATTTCCACAGAGGTTGACACTCTTCCAAAACCATAGTCTGTGCTTACCTCATACCATTATTGAAAGTCTTAAATTAGATAAGACGTGTAAGGTCCTGGTGAATGTTCACTAAGTATGAGCTTCATCATTATGATTATTATTTAAACTTCAGGAAAAGTACACAGAGCCAAAGCCAGGGCACAGGGTAGGTGCAGGAAGGAACAAGAAGGCAGGGTGACGGACCTGCTTCTGCCAGCACTGGTCTCTCTGATGTTAGCGGGATCCGTGAACCAAGGGGAACTCAGCTCAAGTACCTACAAGACTCTTACTAAGCAGCCATGCGGTCAGACCGTGCACCCGGTAGGCAAGCACCCACTTGTGGGAGGCTTCACTACCCCAGACCCTCCTCAATGAGGGGGTAGAGTCTGCTGGCGGGTGGGGGTCCCAGGGACCTTCATTTGCAGGGGTAAGTGTCAGCCGGCTGTGTCCGCAGATCCAGGGCTGGGGAAACGCTGGGATTCAATTTTCATTTAAGGAAGGGCTCTTTGGTATTCACGAAAGGAGTATTTTTGAATCTTCGCCACGTGGCAGATAACAAGCCATGGGATTCTTGCTCTGGAGCCAACTGTGTGCACTTGGGTGACATGCCTGCCCCTGAGCCGATCTTACCAAGAAAGCACTGTGCGCGTCGTGCTGAGTCAGGCTCCCTGGAGACACAGCTGACGGTTCGCCGAGGGGACGTCTGCAGGGAGGCTGGGGAAGGTACATCGCACATACGTGGTTGACGCCACACACAGCTGACGCCAAGCACAGATCCAGACATGACTCGTGTCCCCCCTGGAGGCAAGAAGGCTGGGCCTTTGCCCCAGCATCCATCAGTCATGGGGGAGCCTTCTAGACACTTCCAAGGAAGCTGGCTCACTTTGTCCAAGTGTATTGTGCAGGAAAGGTATGAACTGCTGGCCTGCTGGGACAGGGGCACAGGTCAACAGAGAGGACCTGGGGGGACAGGAGCTCCATGGCTGTAAGTGTAATAGGTGGGATGGAGCCTCAGGGAGGAGCCACATGGTCTGACTCAAAACAAATGGGTTTACAGCAGTTTTCTCCCATAATTTATTGAATGTAGTTTTGTGTAAGGTTGGCCAAGAACCCTAGAAAGATGAGGACAAAGGGCGGAAAAAGTCAAAGACAATAAAAACAATCAATATAGATTGAAGGCTTAGTATGTGCCAACAAATGTGCTAAATATTTGGATATATTAGCTAACTTAGTATTTCACTGGTGTGGTAAGATATTCCTGCTTTCTGTGATGTGGCCACTGGAGGTGAGCCAGGTTGGCGAGGCTAAGTAGGTCGCTCGTGACCTCACAGCTGCCTGTAGTCCTCAACTCTGGATCTGTAGTTTGCTCCTGTGACTTCCTGTCTGCACTCACAACAGGAGACACATGGTGATCAGACTACCCCCAGGGTAGCATACAGATGGAAGGCAGTGCTGTCGTGAGAATACCTTGAACAACTTTATTAAGATATAGTTTGTAGGATTCTACCTAAAACACATTCCAACAGATTCTCTCGGATGGGGGGCTAAGGAAAATGGCTTAAATATCATGGAAAATTCTGATGTTCAAGATGGTCTGCAGTTTCATGAACTAGTATTTTTTAAAATAAATCAGTAGCATTAGCTTGGGAACAAAAGGAGTTTACCCACAACAGT
Source organism: Neofelis nebulosa (assembly GCF_028018385.1). Classification (NCBI taxonomy): domain Eukaryota; kingdom Metazoa; phylum Chordata; class Mammalia; order Carnivora; family Felidae; genus Neofelis; species Neofelis nebulosa. Next base: position 18,558,079 of record NC_080794.1, read on the forward strand.
CAGTGAAGTGTTAAAAAACAAAACAAAACAAAAAAACCCTAAATTGTTTGGGTTCAGCCAAGATATTCATTTTGCCACCTGGCCAATGCCTCAGAGTCAGATTTGCAAGCAATGGAAGGGAAGTGGGTTTTTTAGATCATGTTCACAGTATGAAAACTGCTCTTTTCCACTAAAGAAAATGTCAAGAGATATAGAGGAGACATAGTGGAAGGAATTGAGGGGACAGGAGAAATACAGAGGGAAGTAGAGAGAAGGGTTAGTGTGCACTTCTCAGAATGCACGGACAAAGGGAAGCTCACATTCTTTTCGGTGAGCGGAAGTTTGCAGGTCATAAGACGGTGTTGCTAAAGCCTCTGACTGCGTGTGCAGCTGGAGACCCTAGGAATTCTCAGGATTAACACCCACAGCCTGGCCGAAGCAGTGTGGCACGTAAGGAGCAAACTGCATAAAGGAAGCACCTGCCTGAATGCAACGTCGAGATGATGCAGAGATTGGGGGCCATCAGCCACTCGGTGCCAAGGGTCCCCTGGGATTGGAAATGAGGGGGAGACTGCTCACTAGGTTTACCGTGATGTGTCCTCCACCATTATTACAGGTTCAGCAAACTGTCCCCGGGTCTCTTCGTGGACTCTGTGTTGTACAAGTAATACTTATTATTAAAATCCCAAACTAGAGGATCCCTTCACTCATTTTATTTTATTTTTTAAATTTGTTTTAGTGTTTATTTCTTTTTGAGAGAGAGAGAGAGAGAGAGAGAGAGAGAGAGAGAGAGAGAGACAGGGCACAAGCTGGGGGGGGGGGTTGTGGACAGAGAGAGAGGGAGACACAGAATCGGAAGCAGGCTCTAGGCTCTGAGCTGTCAGCACAGAGCCCGATGTGGTACTCGAACTCACAAACTGTGAGATCATGACCTGAGCCGAAGCTGGTCGCTCAACCAACTGAGCCACTCAGGCGCCCCCCTTCACACATTTTAAAACTTGACACTGAAACCAGGGGAACTCGAACGGGAGCTTTCATGGAGATTTTGGTGCCTGAATGGACATTCCCAGTGGTGGGCTTGGAGTCCAGCTTCTCCTCTAAAAAGGCTATGGTCGGGGACCCTTACCGCCCTGAAATTACGGGATATAAATTACTACCACAGTCACTATCCTCAGAAAAGACATCCCTAAAAGATGTCCTAATACATACCCAGCTTAGTAGTCATTGGGAAATACTTGTGAACAAATATTCTCCTTGTCCTGACTCGGGTGAAGTGTGGACCCATGATTCTCTCCGGCCAATGGAATATGAGCAGGTGTCACTTCTGGGTGGGGTCAGGAGCTGGGACACGGTCCATGTCCCCTGTTTCTCTGTCCTGCCACCTTGAACATCTCATCTGCCTCCTCAGAATGAGGAAAACAGGGAGAGTGGCCTCCAGCCAGTTAGTGATGCGTGGACGGTATGAGCAAGCATTAACGTTTGTCTTATCTGGTCCTGGGGATGTAAGGACCCCATGTAACTTCAGATGACCTGGTCATCCTGACTGAGGCCGCCATAGACCCGCGTCTGTCATGCCTCTGTGTAGAACACATGCTCCCCCCAGTGGATGTGTTATCTTGGGTGACATTCAACAGTAACTGCAGTGAATTAAACACACCTTCTGCAGTGACTGTCTTCAAAAAGAAGTGAAGTCTCTCTACGGAGTATAATTCCCTGGTGATCCCACAGTCGGGTCAGGGAACCCAAGGGAGTTTAATGAAGGAAACTCAGTTTTCAGTCCCCTGTGTCCATGGGATGTGCCCGTGGCACAGATGTGCCCGTGGACTCAGCCTCGCTGACAGCAGAAAGCAATGGCCGTAAGACCCCAGAAAAGAAGGGGTGGACCCTTCAGGCTGCAATCAATAGCCAGTGGCAGTGACGAGGCTCTTATGTGATTATGGCTTAAAATACCAATTGCTTTTTTATTGATAGCAGTGTTTCACTGTGACTTCTCTAAAGGATTCCATGAGGAGGGAAATAAAATTATCAGGAAAAATGTTTCATGCCAGGGAATAATCTGTTCAAGGATTTAAATAAAATAGGTACACACCAAAAATGTATATAATTAAATTAAATGTGTATAAATAAATGGTTATAAAGACAGTTGACAATTACAGACGCCATGTTTAAATAACTTAAATAAGATAAGACTCAAAGAATAAAGAATAAGAATAAAACTAATGTCTTAGCTTGAAGAGGGACAGGAGTTCCCTCTCGTTTTCCAGGGAAGGGGCAGCCTTTGTATTTGACTCAGTCCTTCAACTGCTTGGGTGAGGCTCACCCACATTAGAGGGGCAGGCGAGCGACTTCAGTCGGTCTGCTAAGGAAAATATTCAAGCATTCATCTCATTGAAAAACACATTGACAGATAACACAGGGTAACCGTTTACTAAATACCTGGGCACCCGTGGTCCCATCAGGTTGGCACACGAAAACAGCCAGCACGGTCCTCACCCTCCGCTGGTCTCTTTCAGTCTGGTTTAGAGTCCTAGGATACGTTCACTTGGTGAGTGTCATGGTGGTACGACAATTCCAAGTTCAAAACTCACTCAGCAAGACTTAGTTGAGTTGGGCAGCCCTCAGAATCTCGATTCTGTTCTAACTCCCAATACGCCTCCCTGTCACCGAGGGTGAAGCACTGACACGGCATCTCCCACACGACAGACGCTCGCCCGCCGAGTCCCAAACAAAATGTGTCACATATGAGCACATGTGTCCCACCTCACACTTTCTTTACTGGAATGTCAGCTCTAACTTCTGAGAAACACTATAAATGTGCATCAGATGGCAGAACCACTTCAAAAATCACTTCTTTTTGGTTTTCAGACAGTATCCGCCCAACAAAATATGCTAGGACCAAACTTCAGAAGACGATCCCTGGGATCATGTTTTGTAAGTCACGTGTCTGGCTTCATTTCAAAACACTCGGTTACTTAAGACTCAATGTGTCCTCCAACAAGTTTTAACTGCTTTGTAACAAAAGGCTGTTTTTACTACAAAATGTGTATTATTCCGGTCATGACGTCTACGATGTCTCGCTATTAATGTCGAAAATCTCACAGCAAGTACAACGAAACTACCCACATCTTTATTTCGCATTCGGCACCATGAGCTGTTTTACAGGCGCCAGGTTTTCCACCGTAAACATCCCAACTAACAGGCCGTAGGCAACTTCTTCCTCCACCATCACAGGCATCAGAAAAAAATAAACTGATTAATAAATAAGTAGCTAGTTCCCGAACTCGGCACTCAAAGCTTCATTCCACACATGACACGGGACGTATCCTTCTGTTGATGTTTTCCAAGCCCGCTCTGAGGTAACAGTATTGTTTTCCCCAAGGAAGCTGAACGAGAGTCAACCATCCACAAGCGTTTGGATGTGATGTTTATCCAAATCAACCGTTGTTTATCGCCAACTTCTTTGATGGAAGCAGGGACTCTGCAGGACACAGACCGTGGATTTAAGTCTTGTACCACGTACTGGCTGTGTGGCCTAGTGGCAAATTCTAAACCTACATATGCCTTAGTTTTCTTTCTTTTAAACAGTTATTTATTAATAACTACCCCCTATGGTAACTTCAAGATTTCAGCCTATTAGCACTGAGCCTGGCATATAGTAGTTACACAATAAATACTGGTAACTATGGCAGACATTAATAGTGCTTGGCAGGGGCGCCTGGGTGGCTCAGTCGGTTGAGCGTCCGACTTCGCCTCAGGTCACGATCTCGTGGTTCGTGAGTTCGAGCCCCGCGTCGGGCTCTGGGCTGATGGCTCAGAGCCTGGAGCCTGCTTCCAATTCTGTGTCTCCCTCTCTCTCTGCCCCTCCCCCGTTCATGCTCTGTCTCTCTCTGTCCCAAAAATAAATAAACGTTAAAAAAAAAAATTAAAAAAAAAAAAGTGCTTGGCAATATCCACAAAATAAAATAATAGGAGAACATACTGTTTTATTTAAAAATTTTTTGATGTTTATTTATTTTTGAGAGAGAGAGGGAGAGAGAGAGAGAAAGGGAGAGAGAGAGTGAGCAGGGGAGGGGAGGGGCAGACAGAGAGAGGGAGACACAGAATTTGAAGCAGGCTCCAGGCTCTGAGTGGTCAGCACAGAGCCCAATGCGGGGCTTGAATTCACAGAGAGGTCATGACCTGAGCCAAAATCGGACGCTTAACCGACTGAGCCACCCAGGAGCCCCAGGCGAATACATTTAATGAGGGTTTTTTAATGTAATGATTTATAAATATCTCCTAAATATACTGACAGTTTAAAAAAGAATATATATTGTGTGTTTTCTGTGTAAGAGAGCAGACGTAACAAGAATTTTCACCTAAAGCACTTAAGCCCCCATATACACACAAATACAACTTGTTCACGCTCTAAAGAGACCTCAAAATTACTACAAACAACACACACACACACACACACACACACACATACACATATGCCATACCTTCCCAATCCATACTTAGGCGTATTATGTTCAAACCACAGTAAACAAAAGGCAAAAAGCAAAAGATTATTATCACAGTATATCTGCTGTCACTAATCATGCAAGACAGGCAAAAAAGGGACACCTTTAATTCGCTGAAGAAAAAAAACCATAATTTTAGAATGAGACTCTCTTTCAAGCAAACACTAAATGTCTTTGGTCTCTTCCTTAGAAGCTGCCCACAAAATTCTACTGTGTCTTTATGATGAACCGTGCCTGATATTTTAAAAACACAAAACCAGAAACAACTCCTTGTCTGAGAAAAAAAAGGTGATATTACTTGTTCATAATTCTGGATCACTTGTTTGATCTCAATAATAGATGTAGAATTAAGGAAAAACTGAAGTCAGAGTTTCTTCTGGTGATATTTAAACGAAATATTATTACGATTTTGGTAGTGTTGGAGTGTGTATTCAGGAAGACAGACACTGAGCAACTCCACTGCCAGTGATTTTCCACCAACTTCATAATTCTGTTACTAAATGGAATTATTTAAGCAAAATGAAAATAATACTAGACAGAAACCATGGAAATGCAGATTTTAAGAAAGAAAAGAATAAATGTGTAGATATATATATATATATATATATATATATATAATATTGAAAATGTCTTGTGGGATTTCAAATATATGTGGAATTTAAATACAAGACAGCAATGGTAAATAGATGGGGTGGCAGCAAATGCACTTAAAATATTGTAAGATCCCCTCATCATCTGAGATACAGTAAAAGTACTAATTTATATCAGGTTTAATAAGTTAAATATGTTTGTTGTTTAGAGGAAATGTTAAAACAATAGTTTAAAAAAGTACATATGACAAATTTGTTTAATTTATTAATATTAATTTAATTTAGAAATTTAATTTAGTCATATTAAATTTTAATTTAGTAACATTAAAATAATTGATTAATCCAAAAGGAGGTAAAAAGAAATACAGAAGAGGTGAAAAATTTAAAAAAATTAAATAGGGGCACCTGGGGGGCTCAGTCGGTTGAGCGTCCGACTTCGGCTCAAGTCATGATCTCATGGTCCGTGAGTTTGGGCCCCACATCAGGCTCTGTGCTGACAGCTCAGGGCCTGGATCCTGCTTCAGATTCCGTGTCTCCCTCTCTCCCTGACCTCCCCTGCTCACACACTCTCTCTCCCTCAAAAATAAATGAACATTTAAAAAATAAATAGTAGATTTTAATCCAAGTGTATCAGAAATTATACTAAATGATAAAAGACAAAGATTTCAGACCAAATAGAAAACACATACTATGGTATGAGAATCAAACTTTAAATATGAATAAATAAACTTCAAAATTAAGGAGTGGGAAAAGATATTCCATGCAACTAGTGAACAAAGAAAACTCATGTAGCTTAGTGATAGATGTTAAAGGAGACCTTAAGACAAAAATCACCAAAATAGATACAGAAGTATATAAGATAAATATAAAAGGTACAACCTATCAGGAATAGACAGTGGTTTTAAACCCCTATGTATACAATAGCATGGCCTAAAATATATTTTATATATTTCCTTGACCAAAAAATAAGTACTAAACCAAGAAAAAGTACTAAACCAAGAAAAAGTACTATGGAAGATTTAATAAACCTTTCAGTGAAATATGGAACAAGCAGAAATAGTGAAGAAATTAAAAAATTGAAACACAATTAACAAATTTCCTCTTTTGTTTTGGCTTTTCAGGAAGTTTGAAATGACATGAACTTTAAAAAAATCCTGCTTGTTCCGTGAGTGTTTGGATCTGTGGTTTGCTGTCTGACATTAATTTTAGAAAATTCCCAGCCATTATACCTTCAAATATTCCTTCTACCCTATAATCACTCTCTTCTGGGATTTCGATTATTTACATGTTTGAAGATTCAATATCATTCCACAGGTCTTGAATACTCCATTGTTGTTGTTTTCCTCACTCATTTTTCATCTTTTATTTTAGTGTGGGTAATTTCTATTGACATGCCTTCAAGTTTCTGATTCCTTTCGTGGCCTTGTTGAGTTTACTGAACAGCCCAGCAAAGACACGTTTGATCTGTTACTGTCTGCCAATAGTTTTCATGCCTGGAATGGGTGCATCTTCCTCTGCTGGTGATGTTAGTGCTGGGGTGTGGGAGTGGGGAGTTGTCTGAATTAATCCAGTTACAAGTTGGACTGTGTGGGGCACCTGGGTGGCTCAGTTAATTAGGCGTCTGACTTCAGCTCAGGTCATGATCTCACCATTTGTGAGTTCGAGCCGTGCATCGGGCTCTGTGCTGACAGCTCAGAGCCTGGAGCCTGTTTCAGATTCTGTGTCTCCCTCTCTCTCTGCTCCTCCCCTGCTCATGCTCTGTCTCTCTCTCTCTCACAAATAAATAAAGATTAAAAAAAAAAAAAAGAAACAAAACAGATGGGCATAGGGGAAGGGATGGAAAAATAAGATAAAAACAGAGAGAGAGAGAGAGAGAGAGACAAACCATAAAAGACTCTTAAATACAAAGAACAAACTGAGGGCTGATGGAGAGGTGTTGGGTGGGGGGATGGGCTAAATGGGTGATGGGCATGAAAGAGGACACTTGTTGTGATGAGCACTGGGTGTTACATGTAAGTGATGAATCACTAAATTCCATTTGGAAATCGTTATTACACAATATGTCAACTAACTTGGATTAAATGAATAAATAAATAGAGAAAAAATAAAAGCATATTTTAAAGGAAGATAGTGTGAGTGTGGAGGATTTATTTGGAGGTAGCTCATAAGTACAAATTGGTGATGAAGATCATGACCACAACCATGATCAGGACGTCATTACTCTGTTTACCTTTTGTCACTTCCCTTGCTCTGTACTAAGTGCTCTACATACATGAATCTACTTCATTTTCAAGTCTATAATTATTTCCATTGAGCACAAGAAGGAAATGAGTCATGGAGAACTTAGGTAACTTGGCCAAGGTCACACAGCTGGCAGGTGATGCGATCTGAAGCCAGAAGAGACCGGGTTCTGTGCGGTAAACCACAACGCGTCAGGAACAGTGAAGAAGGTCGGGAGGATGAAAAGATAATTTCCCGGAAGATGGTAAATCGATATCAAGGTAAGCAGTCTGGCTTGGGGAGATATAACACCCTGATAAACCAGGACTAGCCCTGGACTTCCTTTTAGATATTTTTTTGCCAAGACTGAAAACCTCACTACTTAGGTATATACAATCTTAGGCAAATCATCCATCCACATTTGCCCTTTTCTGTTCATATTTGAAATGAGTTAGTTTGATATAATGATCACTAAATTATCCCCCGAATCTTAAATTTTGGAATTCAGAATCAGAAGCTTGCAAAAAATTCTTACCCTAACATTGATTTTTTTTAATTCATGGAGAATAGTGTAAGGAAATGTGGAATTATAATGAGTAAGTATGCAAAGGATTTATTGCCCTACATCCAGAAATACATTTTTAAGGAGCCATAAAACAAATATGTTTTCCTTTCTTGGTATAGTTACGTACCAGATAGTAAATTATTACGAGGACCCAACAAAAAGCTAATTTTCTCCAAATGCACCTACACTGTGACTTTAAAAAAAAAAAAAAATCACAGCTGATGTTAATTAGTTCAGAACCACTAAAGCATGAGTTGAAATTTGGCTAATGATGATGCATTTTATTTAATTCAGCTATTCCAAGGTTAATTTACAATCATCTCTTTTAAACACAAGTGGTGTTTTGCTGGATTCTTCTAGGGAATTGCACTGAAGTCAGGAAGTCAGCACTAAACTGCTTTATGTCACCTGGGTCAGGTACTTATCTCAGAGCAGGCGTGATCAGACCAAGGGGACTGGATAACACAACTTCAAATGTTTAATATTCTATCAGTCAGCTTCTGAGGCCCTCCGAGCAGTAGAAAAACTCATTTCGGGTTGCTGACATGTTAATTCCAAGACAGCAGCTAAACCTTCTGAAAGCTGGATCTGGAAAACTCATATCTTAAAGCCACTTATACTGGATTAAACTCAAAGGGAGTTTTGAAAACAGGTGGTTGCTTATTAACAATGAGAAAAAAGATGCTACTCTCTCTCTCCTTGTTGTCTTCATTTTCTTTCATGACTGATTCCTCCATATGTTGATATAATGCCATTGGCTGAAAAAATGCTTAAGAAAAGCAAACTCTGATATGAACTTCAGCTTTGTATCTGATCTGAAAGGGGACACTTTTGGTCTTTCTTTCATGAATGTTACGGTACAAAGAAATGCACTTTGCGCATATTGCCGTGAGACACCACAGGATACCAAGATCTATTGTTCTCCAACATACACCATGTGCTTTACAAAAGTTCAACTTTGTTGGGAACCTGCCCACTTCCTTTTAATTGGGCCAAGTACTTTAAATGGCCATTAAAAGGCAAAAATTTCTGTATTCTACTTTCACTGACAATCTAAGCATAATTTTCAGGAGAATGGTTCAGCATGTGAAATAGTGACGGGAATGTGATGATTAAATAGAGTCTGAGCTATCACCTACATCAAACTTCTATTTTTTGGTAGTTAGGACCTTGGGCCAGGAAAGAAGAAATAAGCAGAACACGATGATCTGGGGACGCAATGGCAGAGATGGAACTCAGGACCGAGTCTCTGCCCTCCAAACCCAGAGATCATGTCCATCCCCTATATAACGGCTCACGTCAAAGTGTCTAGAGTAACACAGCAGAATTCCTAATGCAAATATCACGGGGTTAGTCATGTTGTGAACACAGAATGTGTTTTATTCACATTGACTGCTTGGCCTCCTCAACTGTGCGTTATGCCAGATCAGCCAGTCAGGTGACTACCCTCAGCCAGCCCCTAGTTCGGTAAAGCCAGAACTACTCACACAACAGGGAGGAGAATGAAGGAGACAGCTTGCTGGTAGCCATGGCAACACGTCCACATCCCTCCTGAGTCCCAGGAGCAGACTCCTGGCCATAGCCCCAGCACTGTCTGTGGTGGGCGCCCACCTCGAGCTTAACGTTGCAGCCACTGGGTTAAGGCATCTTTGGAGCATTTGTCAAACTGATACATGGCACGAAGACTGAGGAATCCTCGGAGAATACACTAAAGCTCAGGAAGGGACTCTCCTTGTTTGAGAGGCTTCATTTATCTTTCAATTTATGTGGATGCTCAACAAGCATTTACTAAGCACCTACTATGTGCCAGGCACTTCCCAAAGAACTGGGAATGCTGTGGAAAAGAAATGCCTCTGTTCTTCTGGGCAATGGACAAGGCTCTTTATTGTTAAAATGCTGCATACTACTCTCCTGGGGGAATCTCCTACAAAACTAGCTTATGCTCAGTACCCGGGGTTATACGGCTTACTGAGAGTCCATTGGAATGCACAGTAGATAAAAACTTGGTTACAAATATGTCTCTGTTTAGGGAAAAACAAGGTGACGAGGGGTTAGGATGATTGTAGTCAGAAGGACAATATTAGTTTCCAGTATTTTCTTCCTTTCTTTTTTTTTTTCCAAAGATGATAAAAGTATCTGAATCGATCAAACAATATTTGAATATTGCATTTGGTTGATGTGTCTCCCCCAAACCAGCACAGTTATGGACTTATATTTGACAAACACCACATCAGCCGTACTCTGAAGTCCCTTCACTGTGGATTTGTTGGTGGCACATTCAGGGGGTTATTTAACGTGCTCCCTTCCACCCCCCGCCCTGCATTTTCTGTGAACTAGATGTTACAGGAGGAGGCTTAGATTTAATTAATATCAATTTTCTGGCAACACATGAAAATCTCCAGAGAAGTTATTTATTTTAATAATAAAGAAACTTGCTCATTTCCAAGGCATTATTCATGAAGCCTAGACAATAAATATATATTTATGACTGTTTCTTATGCAGCTCAGCTCTTACTAAGCTTTTTCCCCCTGAAGATAATGCTGGCGGTTATAGTTTTTTTTAATATTAGGTATCCCCTCCAATGGAAAAACTTCTAACACAAACAAAACTGGAGTAAATAGACAACAAACCCTCATATAGCCATTACCAAGTGACCAAAAAAATCCAGTCTTGTTTTATATTTCTAAAGTGGATTGTCTTCAAGTAAATTCTACAAATCCTAACAAGTTTCTCTTGAATATGTATGTGCTTATTTTTAAAAGAAAAGGCCCATTTCAAAAACATAAATTCAATAATATTTTAAAACTAAAGATAAAATATAAATGATTAATACCATGAGATATGCTGCCTGAGTTCAGATTTTCCCAGTTGTGTCCAAAGAAATTTCATGCACCAACATCTGTTGATGAAATTCTGCTTTAACTTATTTGTTAAAGATCCCGGATCATCTCTCCTGTAGTGTCCCTATGTTCTGGATTTTGTCTATTACATCCCTGCAAGGAATCATTTATATGTTCTCCCAACTTTGCATTTTCTCTAAACTGGAAGTTACACTTTGTTCCTTTCTACTTTTCTCCCTTCCTTCCTCCCTCCCTCCTTCCCTCCCTCTCTCCCTCCCTTCCTTGTTTCCTTCCTCCCTCCCTCCCTTCCTTCCTTCCTTCCTTCCTTCCTCCCTCCCTCCCTTCCTGCCTCCCTTCCTTCCCTCCCTCTCTCCCTCCTTCTTTCTTCCCTTCCTTCCTTTCTTCCTTCCTTCCTTCCTTCCTTCCTTCCTTCCTTCCTTCCTTCCTTCCTTCCTTCCCTCCTTCCTTCTTGATATACTGTGTCATTCTGATCCAGTATGTATCAATCAAGAGGTTAAGTATTATGTGTGTTTCATTTTTGTGATGCTAGGGCCCACTGAAGATCATTAGCTAGTTTCATTATTTCACTAGACATTTAAAATAGATTTGATTCTAATTCTATTTATGCTAGTTTTATCCCAGCGGCAGAGAAAAAGCAGTGAAAATTGCATGCGCATCTCCCACAGGGTGTGCTCAGACTACAGCACCAATACCGACCAGAAAGGCTGGCCCTTGCCCTTCTCATGCTGTCAGGAAAAGTCACCACAGGCCCCCAGGACCTTGCTCAAGTCTATCCTGCACGGATGCCAACAGAACGTCGGGCAGTCGTTAATATGTAGTGAGTACTGAGTAGGACCCAAGCTCTCTGCTAGGTTGTCGGAATGCAGCAAGCAATCAGAGAGACAAAGTTCCTGCCCTCATGCACCCCATATCCCATTAAGCGATTCCTGAAAAGGGGAAGGTAAATAACTTTCAGTCCATTAAACACGGAGAGAAAAGTTGAGTTACTGATCAGCTTTACAAAAGGTGATCTTGTCTTCCAAGATATGTTCTTGGACCTTGTCTTGGTTGCCCAAATCTATCTGAAGTATCATGGGATCAGAATGGAAAATCTGGTGTTGGTTTGGAACAAGGCTAGACAGAAGGGCAGTGGCTGGTCTGGGTTTAGGATTAAAGCAGGACGTGTGGATGGATCAGTTATTTGTACCCGACTCCGACTGCTCACATCCACCAGCTATGCTTACGATTTTAGGAGCAGCGATGTTCTCACACACCTTTCCAAAACTCCAGAATTCTAATAAACATAATTAGATGGTAGATAAATAATGATTTAAGCCAGTAAGCTCTACTAGATCTAGTTATAACAGCAAAGCATATAAAATAACTAGGTATGCTTTCGAAAAAAGTGTGTGTGCATGCACATGTGTGCATGCATGTATGTGCACTTGCTTGTGTGTGTGTGTGTGTGTGTACGCATGCACAATGCTTGCAAGTAGGAGGACCCTCTCCCCCACACCAAAAACAGAAGTCAGACCTTCTTTTCACTCCTTGCCCATCACTCAAAACCACTCAACCTTCCCAGAATCCATACACTGAGGGCGGGAAAAGGGCAGGTTGGGAAGTGAAGTGAAGACTTTCGAGTTTATTTTTAAGAGTCAAAATGTTATCAGAGGGCCTTGAAAAATAATTGGGAAACCTCTTCTCATAACTCAGGTACTTGAAGCTCCATAAGTGCATGAGTCAGGGTTCTCCAGAAATACCAAACCAACAGGATGAATACAAGCGCAGACATGTGGAAGAGGGTGTTATTATAAGATTGAGTCGGGCGGTTATGGAGACTGAGAAGGGCACACTCCGCCCTCTGTGAGCTGGAGAGCGGGGAAGCTAGGTGCATTCAATCCCCGTCCAAAGGCCTGACAACTGGGGGTGTGTGGGGAGAGTGGAAGCCCCAGGCCGAGTTCAAAAGCCCCAATTAGGAAGCCTGGTGTCCAGGAGCTGGAAGGATGCACGACTTATCAGGCAAAGGAAGAAGTCACCAGCCTCTGCCTTCCCGTTCTATTCGAGCCATCCACAGATCGGCTGATGGCTTTCTAATGTCTCTTCCAGACACACCCTCACGCACACGCACAAGCCACGGTCTACCAGCTGTCTGAACATTGCTCAGCACAACCAAGTCAACACACAAAATTAACCATCACAGTAAGTATTCAGTCAGGAGACATTGGCTCTTTTTTCTGCTGGAGAGAGAAAATTCTTCCATTAATCTGTGTTAATGACACATTAATACGTGTTAATATGTGTTAATATGTGTTAATGACCAAATATGAAATATCTTCTTTTTATTATTAGCTTATATAAGACAGTGAGTAAGAGCAGAGGTTTGGTTTCATAAAAGCCTTTTCTGTTTGACCGTATGGTTCCAGGCGTATAATTTAGCAATTGTAGTTCCAAACATTTCATAAACATTCGGAGCACCTGCCCAACCTTGAGGGTCCCGGGTGAGTGAGAGTCCCTCGCTTACACCACGCCAACATGTCCCTGCCGTGAGGAACGAACTCGCACAGAGGAGCCAGTCCCGGAGAAAGTGACTTATGTGGGGAGCCCGCCTTGGGGCCTCTGGAGGAGCACAGAAACTCTGCACAGCACCTCCCTGTGCCTAAAAGGCTCTCAGACGAATTAGCACAACCACGCCCATTTGCATATGGTAATGATGACTCACACCCAGCAGCTGCAAGATAAGAGAATTCTGGAAGTTTCCTCAGTCTTTATGCCTCTGATATTTACTGCTTTAACTCCTGACATCCAAAATATAAAACTCATCTGCAGGGACTTATTATTTTTTTTTTTATTATTAAAGGAAAACTAGCTAACCATTTAGTTCCGTGGATTACTTTTCCTTTCTTTTGTTTTTTTCTGAGGTTTAAGAACACCACTGACTGTTGCTATAGTGATTAGTCCACGATTAGGAACATTATCTACAATACACCATTTGGGTGTGTGCGGCGGAATGTTTTTCCTTTTTGTCCCTCAAATAGCCCTGAACATCTCCTAATAAGAGACGTAAAGAATAAATCTCTCTTCTGTCTTCAAAATAGTCAATGAGAAAAATACAGCATTTGGACTATAGTGTTAAAAATAAGACAACAGGCCCACAGTAGAGTCACTTATGCTAAACCCAAGACCTTATTTTGGTTTTGGCTGTCCCAGAAATCGGATTTTAAATTGCTTGACCAGCACTGGGTGACATGTCTGCCATGCCCTATTAGGACAGTGACCCTGCAATAACGAATCTGCTTTTCATTTGATTTGTTTTGCCTAGTATAATTTCCTTGTTTCTGTTCCTGTCTGTCTATAAAACTCTTTCTTTTGTACAGCTCCTCGAAGCTCCTTTCTAGCTGCTAGACTGGATGCTGACCAATTCAAGAATTGTTGGGTAAAACCAGCAAGATCTTTAAAATATATTCATTTGAATTTTGGGTTTTTTTTAACAGTATATATTTCGCGTAATAAGCACTTGCTATGGACTAAACTGTGTTCCCTCAAGAGTTCGTCTGTTGTAGCCCCAGCTCCCAGTGTAGGGGTATTTGGAGATTAGACCTTTGCCAGGTATTGAGTTTAGCTAAACTACTCTACAACACTGTCACCTCAGCATCACTCTGAGTGGCCTTGAACTGTCACTGGACCTCCACTCAGCTCATGATCTGCATATGAGCAAACAGAGTGACAGGTGAATGTACGCTCCAGATATGAGTCCACCAACCACCATTGTGATAATCCCTCCCATCTCCTCCTGGGGCTCTTCCCTTATATGAGACCACTATGATGAACCTTACCAAAACCTCTCTCTCTTTGGTTTGATTTGACCAGTTTGGCCTTAACCAGACTTTTCTATTTCAATTCCTTTGTGTTATTTTTTGAACCCTGGCACACCATCTGACACCCCAGGGCATTACCTAACAAATGCTAATTAAACAAAATCACAACAAGAGTTAATTGGGTCAGGAGGTGGAGCACCATGGTGGAATTAGTATCCTCACAAGGAGAAACCAGAGAATGTGCTGTCTCTCTCTCCCTCTCCTCTTCCTTGTGAGGATATAAGAAGAAGGCAGCCCTCTGCAAACCAGGAGGAGAGCTCTCGCCAGACCTTGACCCTGCAGACACTCTGATCTGGGATGTCCCAGCCTCTGGAGCTGTGATAAATACAGTCCCATTGTGTAAGCCTCCCAACCTATGACATCTTGTCACAGCAGCCCCAGCTGACTATTACCTCACTCAGTTACCAGTGAGCCCAACCCGGAAGCCAATCATCATCTCCCCGGAGCTACACACATCCCACAGCACCTACGGGCCCTCTGGGGGCCAAACTGACCTCGTCAGGGGCTGGTCATGAGTTAGAGCCTGTGCAGTTTGGAGAGAGAGCCACGTCATTTCAGAGAATGTTTCCTCAAGGCATATTTTTAAAGTAATTTTGTCAGTTTTGTATCTTTGTCATTATACAAGTCATGTCTTCAAATACCCACTCAGTCACCTCCTCCTGAGAACTTAACCCTCATATCACTCTGCCTACTAACACATTTCTCCATGTGAATCTCCTTGGTTTGCCCAACTCTACAGTGTCACATGTCTCAGAACTATGCCTCTCTGTCCCTTTTCACAGAACTGCCCCTTCCTCCCCTGGATTTACATTATTAGGAAACAAATCATTTATAGTGTGAGGCGCCCCTCCTGCCCAATTCTCTCAACCCTACCAGAGGCATTTTAATCCTAATTATAAGAATATATAATTAAATTTACAGAAGATGTTTAGAAAAAGTAGTTTTAAAACTATTTTTTAGCTTGGCAATTTTTTTATTCAAAAAATCTTACACAGAAATAAAGCATAAAAAATACATAAAAACCAGGCTGATTGCTGAAGTGAGAGGGAAGACATCAGAGAGATATTGTAGAGAACTTCTCAGGGGCCTGAGTTGTGTTGTCTCCCCGAGTACCACCTCCTTTGTGGGGACAATGACTGAAGTCTGCCTAGTTAGTGAGGAGAGGGGAGTAGGCAGAGGTTCTAATCACCACCCTGCATCCCAGAAAATGAGCTAAGATTTGCAAATACACGCACCCTATTCTCACCCACCATAGAAGTCCTTCATGCCCACAGATGTTCTCTCAGGAGACAGAACCAAGAAGAGACCAGCATTAAAGTCCCTTCCATCTCAGTTTTTTATCTGAACTTTGATGCCTGAAGGATTTCTATGAATTTTTGACCTACTCCAAAAAGAAGTCAAGAGCCACAAATAGACAAGGGCATTTTATGATATAAAATCCATCCAGAATCCAGCTGTATAAAGCATTATCAAAAAGTTGCTTAGATGATGGAATAAATCAATTAGATTAAAAATGACACAAGGAAAGTTTTTGGAAGTTTTCTTTTGAAATCCCCTTCAAAGAGCCTTTTGTTTTGAGGATCCGATGCCTTCAGTCATGCCAAATAGCTTTTCTTTCATTAGTTTTAAGTTGGGGAATACAGAAGTCACACATAATAAAACATAATGAATAAAGGAAACGCAAAAATACTGTTGCATTGTGGACCAGAGAAAAATTTGTCAGATGGCAAACAATACACTCCAGTACTAAGCTGTACAAAGTATAATGTTTTTAAATAGTTAAAATAAATAATAATGAACATGTTTTGGATGTATGCCATTGTATCATTGTGATTTTCATAAATTAATTCTTGTGATTTTCACTACACTCTTATGTAATATTTACATTAACACTCTCAATTAAATGTTGTATATTGAGACACAGAGAGGTTAAGTAACTTGATGCGGTAACCCCAGTAAACCACCATTTATTAGATCCTTATGTATATCGATTCTGGGCAGATGCTGTGACTCACTTTAGCCAATATAATGCCCCAACAGAAAACAGACCCAGAGATAGTTCAGTTATAACATTCAAGAAGACCTAGTCGCTTCTGATTTTGCATTCTGGGGAGTCCTGCAACAAATGGGAGTGGTTCAGCTATGCTACTGGAGATCCTACATGGAAAGACCATGTGAAAAACCATCCTGAGAGAGGAAAGTCCGGTTGTCCCATGGACAAGCTAAGCCCAGATTTTCAGCTATCCCATCAAGGTACCAGATGAGAGCAAAGCCATCTTTTTTTTTTTTTTTTAATTTTTTTTTTCAACGTTTTTTATTCATTTTTGGGACAGAGAGAGACAGAGCATGAACGGGGGAGGGGCAGAGAGAGAGGGAGACACAGAATCGGAAACAGGCTCCAGGCTCCGAGCCATCAGCCCAGAGCCTGACGCGGGGCTCGAACTCACGGACCGCGAGATCGTGACCTGGCTGAAGTCGGACGCTTAACCGACTGCGCCACCCAGGCGCCCCAGCAAAGCCATCTTTAATGTTATTCCTCCAACTGCCATCTCACTAGACCTGGAAGGCACCCCAAACACAACCAGGAGAAAAAAAAAAAACACCTCAGCCATAGCCAACACACCAAATCATGAGAACTAATAAAATGCTTGCCATTTTAAGCCAGTAAGCTTTGGGGTGGCTTGCTACACAGAAGATCACCAAGGGCACATACATATGGTCATTTAGCTAGTGATTGCAAATGGGATTAAAACCTAGGAAACATGGCTCCAAGTCCTGTGCTGTCACTCAGTAAAACATCCTGTGTCACGATAAACACATACTAGCACAGGCTTACACAGCACCAAAGAATGGTAGTGGGTTCAGACGCATGATATCAGGAAGAGAGGAACGCCAAAATATCCTCATCTACTGAATTTTCTACAGCATTAGACTTTCTTAGTCATAAGTCAAAACACTGAATATTCTGAACAATTGAATTCTGAATTCTGAACAATTCTCTAGAAAGGTGGACATATTTAAGCATTCTACTTATTATCCCTAATTTGATATCTAATAGCATAATCAACACTTAAAACCCTAATTCATTCTCTGCCAGCCCTGAAAATCTCTTTCTTTGGAGTCTTCCTCATCTCAATCAATAGCGTCTTAACAATGCCAGCTACTTTGGACAAACATTTGCAGTTATTCTTGATTTTTCTCCTCCTCACACCAATAATTCAGTTTGTTAATAATTATTATTGGTTCATTCTTTAAAACGTATTCTAAAAGTATCTGTACCTCTCTATCACTGATCAAAACCACCAAGCCCTATGACCTGAACCACCTCAATGCCCACCTTGTACCCGACTTCTAATCGTCTGTTGGTCTGTTGGTCTGTTGGTCTAATCGTCTGTTGGTCTAATCTCAGTGGAAAAGACAGAGTGACACTTACAGTATGGAAGTATAAATTCCCTGTAAACCAACACTGTACCAGATAATACCTATAGATTCTGGAGAAATCTGAGTATTCTAGAGAGTAAACAAAAGCAGGTTTGGGGGGGAGGGGAGTCAAACTGTGGAGAAGTAGTTAGCATGTCAATATTTCTCCTCCTCTGCTTTTTGGTCTTTGCCCAGAAGATAGGCTGAAGCTATGTAGGATGTGACAAAGGTTGCTAAAACTCTGATAGAGCATCTGTTTTCTAGAATAGATTTTCTTCTTGGCTAGAAGTAAAGCCAAGCAAAGAAGCCCAGGCAGCTGTGGCTGGTTGCCAGAGTATAGGGAATGCTGGAGAGATAAAGCTAGAGAAGAATCCCCAAAATCTGTACATAAACACCCCACGAGTTCTGGTTGGTCCTTGGACCACGTGCTTCACAAAGGCTTCCATGATTAAACTGAGGTTGGATTTCTGTCCACAACAGTGGGAAAGATGAAGCTTCATACAAGTCTAGGCAATTACCTGCTAAGACGAAAACATCAACACTCTCCAAAAGAATGAAACAAGATTTAGAATCTTCACAAAATGATATCCACAGTGCTAAGGATATAAATTCAAAATAACCTAACACAAAACAACAAAAAAATGTGACCCATTTCCAAAGAAAAGGGCCATCAACAAATGCCAACCAGATGCCATGTGTTGGAATGATCAAGACAAGCCTTTCAAACTCTATCATGAATATGTTCAGTAAAGAAAGCAAAATGCTGTCAAAGCAAATAAAGATATAAAACTTCTTCAGGGAAGTAAGATGGAAAAAAACTAAAATAAAATTTTAGGAATGAAAATTAAATATTGAAATAAAAATTGCAGCATATGGGCCACTAACAAATGGAAATAGTAGATGAAAGTCACTGAAGTAGCCGTAGGTCAACAGAACTTACAGGAAAAGAAAGAAAAAAAGACATTAAAATAGGAAACAGAGGCTTGGAAATGCATGGAATGATAGCAAATGACTTAATGTCCAGATTAATAATTAATGAATCTCAGAAGAAAAGGAGAGTAAAAATGTGGCAGAAAAAAAATATTAAAGAAATAATAGCCCGCCAATATTGACAAATATCTGAACATTTATAAAAAACACTTTCTTCTTAATTTATTTAAAATATAAATGGTTACAAATAAAAATTATTCATTGTGTTTTGCACTTTAACAGTATGTAGATACAGTGAAAGATGATGGGGTGATTAAAGGGACACATATGAGAAGTGGTTTCTGCTATTTATAGGAGGTGAACATTAGCTCTAAGAAGATTATGAAAGTTCAGGAAGCATATTTTAATAACTAAAATTCTAAAGACCAATATAATGATGTTCACACATACACATACAAACAATAGAAAAGTTAAAATGAATATTTTTTTTTAAATACTGAAATAAGTTAAAAAGAGTCAGGAAAGCATACAGCAAAAATTAGAGAGACAAAATGATAGAACTAAAAAGACATAATGGCAATCACATTAAACATTAATAGTCTAAATACATAAATTAAAAGTCATAGATGGTCAGGATGGATGAGAAAGCATCACCCAATGATCTGCTGCCTACACTAGACAGACTTTAAAAAGTTACAAGTAGGGGCGCCTGGGTGGCTCAGTCGGTTGAGTGTCTGACTTCAGCTCAGGTCATGATCTCACAGCTCATGAGTTCGAGCCCCACGTTGGGCTCTGTGCTGACAGCACAGAGCCTGGAGCCTGATTCGGAGTCTGTGTCTCCCTCTCTCTCTGCCCCGAGCCACTTGTGTTCTGTCTCTGTCTCTCTCAAAAATAAATAAATATTAAAAAAAAAAAGTTACAAGTAAAGGGATAAAAAAAAGACATGTATACAAACATGAAGAAGGCAGGAATGGCTATATTGATAAAATACACATTACAGTAATGAGATAAAGAAAGATTTTCCACAAAAATAAAACAAAAATAAGATTATTTTCTACTCTGCCCAAAGCCTTACAGCTGCTCAAAGGATATGGTCTGAGTGACGGCTCACGTGGTATGAAGTCTCTCCTGCTCTATTATTTCTCCAACATGCTCCTTTCTGACCCTGGCCTCTCTGGGGCCGGCTTCGGTCACACTGCCGTGTCACCGCTAGTCTAAGACATCATGCTTGCCTAGGGCCTTGTTGGGTCCGTGCTGTGTCTTAGTCAGGGTCAGCTACTAGGACAGAAAACCACAGACCAGGCGGCTTAAGCAACCAGAACCCACCTTTCAGTTTTGGAGGCTGGGAGGCCCAAGGTACTCACAGATTAGGATCCTGACAAGACAGTCCTCCTGGCCTGCAGAAGGCCATCTCCTCGCTGCACCCTCACAGTGCAGCGAAAGAGACAGCGCTGGTCTCTTCCTCTTACAAGGTTGTGAATCCCACTCCTCTCATGTCCTCACCTAAACCTGTCTTCCAGAGGCCCTCCTTCCAAACATCATCACCCTGGGGTTTAGAGTTTCAACATAGGAATTTTGTTGGTACTCAAAGTTCTGGCCATACATCCCAACAGAAGATTAACGTTGGAAACACCATCAGGTGTGGGTCGGTGCTTCTTTGAACACAAGGTCCCACTGCGGTCTTCTGTTCAGTATTGTATAGTGTAGAATTCTATTTTGTCTTGAGGTTCACTATGAGACGAGACCGTGGAGGGTCCAGGGCTGTAAGTCACAGTGCTCTTCCAAGGCTCTTCTTTCCTTCTACCTGGCACACTTGAAGTGCATCACAACCACTAGATAGCATCCAAGTGGGTTTCTGTTCTTTGCATTGCTTCATATTAAAGTGAAAGGTTTAAGCCCTACCCACAAAGTCGGTAGAGAAAAAAAATCATTTTCTTAAGAGTTATGACTCCATATACATGTTGTATGATGATGTGGAATAAAATGCACGTTGCAGGACATTTTCTTAAAAAAAATCACACAGTCCATAACATGCTGTTTCTTCTGCCTGAGATTTACTTATCCCAGTTACAATCATACCTGGTCCCCTCCTTCCTTCCGTACATTCTCAAGTCTCGTTCTACTGACAGTGACAATGCAAGTGCCTCACTCGACTCTCCCTTTCATTCCACTGGGATCTAATTTTCCACGGAACATTTATAGTCTGGGGTACTACAGGTTTCCCTTGGGTTTTGTCCCTTGTTTGCTAGCAGAACGGAAGTGTGCTGATGGCAAGAATTTGTGTTGTGTTAACTCCCCTAGTCCCAGACGACAAGTTCAACAATCATTTGTTGAACACAGGAATGAGTGAGTGAAACACTGGTGAACAACAGGTCTACCCCAGACACCCTACCACTCCAGGGACACAGGGACATTTTGGGAGTTGAGGCCAAAGAACTGTCCGCTGGGCCCTCCAGGTGACCGAGGAGTGTGCTCAGAATCTTACCTTGGAGCCTCTCCTCCTCATTGGGCATCTCTGCTGTCCATTCATTCTTATGGGGCTCCGGGGTCTCAGAGTCCACAGGGTCCTGCTCAGGTAGGCCAGGCCAAGTGCAGTAACCCAGCCCTGGAAGGGAGTTGCTGAATTGTGGCCCTCTGTGAGGAGACCCACAGGGCAATCACTTCACTGCTGGGGGCCCTGCTAGTGTGAAATGTCCCGAAATGCCTGTCTGAATACCAACACTGAATTTTCTTGTTTGCTCCTTCCCAGCTTTCCCCCTGTGTGCCGGGTGCCAGGAGATCTAATAATGACGGAGCAGGTGTTTAACCACGAGTGTGCAGGTCATGGATGGGCAGGCTGATAACCACAGAAAGTGAGAGTGTGTCCCTGGGGCCCAACAAACATGATTTTTAAAGCCTCCTCTGATTCCTTTCTGAATCTTTCGAGCTATGGGGGAAATAGGAACCAACCTTTGGTGAGGACACAGGGTGTCAGACATGGGGAAGGTCCCCTATTAAAGCAGTAAACTTGGTTACTATGAGCTAACATTTCACTGTCCCTTAAAAATCAATGTTTCTCTTTGTAAGAAAATTTATTATTTAAATAGATCATTATTTTACTGCATAGATAATGAAGGATTCGTAGGCCTATAGCTCCCACTGGTGGGCGTGTTGAAAGGGACACTTGAATTTAAAGGAACAGATTTCTCTGACTCACGGGATCAGCACAGGCATCCACTTCTCCTACCCAACATCCACTCCCGGTAAGTGAAACCCAGGATCAGACACCCTAAGTGATGGACATTTCTTGAGATTGTATAACCCAGGTCATTGCATAGACCCTACAAGAATCTTCAGGGAGGGGATTTCTCATTTTGGAGAAGGAATGGAGCTTTAGGTTGAGGGGCTTGAAGAAACGGTAGCTTAAGAGATATGTCCAAACTGAAGACAAAATTCAGGTGAGGATAAGGAAAATTGTCCTAAGGACTCAGATCAAAGAAAGGCCAAGTTAGCTAAAACCTTTGCCTTTAACTTCCTGCATTATATTCAGGTCTAAAGTTGTTCTAATCCTTCAGCAGAGAAATGTTGTTATTTCCAAGTATTATTTACACTTACCTTTACAAGTGCAGTGAAACCACATTGTCCAAATGCAGAAGGGCAAGGGTTAAGCTCCACATTCAGCCAAAGCTGAGACTGAAGCAAAATATCGCCATCACAGAATGAACATCTGAGACACCAGAATGAACCAAAAATGTGTCTGAACACCATGAAGCGGTGTCACAGTGTCATTATTTCAAAGTGTGGTGGCGACATTTTAGAAGTTTGGTATTAAAGGCAGAGGAAGCACAGTCCAGCATCGTCTCTTGCTAATGACTTCTGCAGATGTCATCCTGAATGCTCACCGAAAGGGAGCACAGGAAGAATTCTGGCCAGCCCAAGCTCTGTGGGTTCCTTGTCGCCCACACGCTCTCACTCCGATGAGGGCCACCAAGCTAAAGGTCAGAGTACAGCGAGCTCTGTGACTCCTGGTCAGAAGTGACGTGCAGTTCCATCGAGGCGACCCCGAATACCGACCTCGTGCGTTTTAAGAAGATGCTTTCTATTTCCAGAAACAGTCTTGTCCTCACTACTTAATTTTTCTCACGTTCTCCACGCATTCGCGGTTTCACACAATTACTTGAAATTTTGTCCTTAAACCTCAGGTCTGAACGGTGAGTATGCAGGCATCTGAATTTCCAATTGCACCTCAACTTCCCTTGCATGAATACCAATCTCAACCTTTTTCAGGTGCGGGATGGAGGCATCACGGGAAAGTCCCTGCACTCTCAAGATTGCCATCGTGGTGACACTTCAGCAGCTTTCGGAAGACAATCTCTATTCTTTAAAGCAACCAGCGGTTGTTAGTGTCTATGCTGGCACTGCTACATTATTTGGAACATCTATATCGGTATCTCTACCTGCAAAACATGGAAATAAAGTTTTCTTGAATTTTGAACGTCTTGCATAAATAAGTACGTGATGACGCGGAGGGTCCAAAATTCCTTGCGCATCATGTGGTTTGCCCACGGCTGAAGAATGACGAGGGAGACCCGCCATCTTCCCTACCCCCACATGCTGTCTCGTGCCTGCTCTCCAAACACACGACTGAAATGCAGGACTAAGATGTGGCAGGACTCGTGTGTCACTTATACCCTCACCACCCCTGTTCTACTATCAGTGACACTTGTACAACGTTGAAGTATCGAGTCATTCATCTTGCCAAAGGCCGAGGCAGAAGGCACTGCAAGCTAGAGATTTTACTTTTACATACTGTCTATTCCTGGTGTATGCCTGCATAGACGGGGATGTTTCTCCAGTGGACATCAATGGGATTGACGTGCAAAGGGAGGGAGAGCTGGGCCACCTCATCTCCTAGGCCACAGCAGAGAGCAGTCATTCACCTGACAAATATTTAGTGGTTCAGGTTCCCAGGCAGCAGCCAATCCTAGCAGAGGGGGATCCACAGCTGAACCTACAACAGTATGCACACGGCTGAGAGGTGATTGTGGCTTTTCTAGCCATCTTGCACTATTTTCTCAAGGATATTTTTATAGCCAACATCCTTGAAAGACAGGGTAGCATCTCACCTTGGGTCAGAGAGCAGATTTATCTCCTGACCAGAATAATAAAAATGCTGTCTTCTTCAGGGACAAAAATTAAGCAGATTTGGGGAAGCTCATTGTAAGACTGGTGATTTGCTAACCTCAGTGATCTCAGCTATGATGCAGATCCAGTCTGTTGAACATTTACCTGAGCCTGTCTCCAGGTCAACTCCATAGGACCTGAGGGGCAACGGGAAGCCATGGAAAGTTCAGGATGTGTGCTATGCTAGTGAGTGATCGATTATCCAAGCGTTCTTTGTTTCCTTCTCAGTTCAATTTATGAAAGTCTGACAGGTAACACTAACAGTTCTGTTGTTGCTTAGGGATTCCTGGAGCACTTGGCATGCTCGATGGACATTCCAGGGTTACCCTGTCAAGAAAGAATGTAGGGGCAAACATCCTGGTTGTATCCATAGGCTAGAGAGAGCTGTTTCCTCTATGAGGAAGAAAGAAAACAAGCTGGGTTTACTTTATTTAAGCTGTAAGTTCCCTGAAATTAATTGTCCTACCTATTGTTTATGGGTATATGATAACAACTTTGCAATGAAAAGAAAGCAGAATATTGATACTAATGCCAAATAACTTTTCTTAAGCACTTTTTATTTTGGTACTGGAAAGAAAAAGAAAAAGAACGGTCAGTTGAGCGTTTGACTCTTGATTTCGGCTCAGGTCATGATCCCAGGGGCACGAGATCCCCATGTTAGGCTTTGTGCTGAGCGTGGAGCCTGCTGGGGATTCCCCCTCCCGCTCTCCCCCTGCCCCTCCATCTAATGCCTCTTCTCTAGGCATGCGCACAAGTGCATCCTCGCTCTTACAACAAAAATGGCAGCTGAAATTGAATGTACTTAAATTTCATTTCTCCAGTGGTATTTACAGAATTGCTGTATATGTTTTCTTCACACAGATATGTATTGTTTCTTAAGCACATCACAAATAAATTCATTTTTATGATAGAGAATTTAGAAAATATTGACACCTAAAAAAGAAAGCTAAGTATCTTTCATAATCCCGGCACTGAAGTTAATCACTGTTAACATTTAGGACATATCTTTCCAGTTGTTACATCCATGATTTATAGCAAAATAGTGTATGGTTTATTTGAAATTCCATAATATTTTCTAAAATTAGCAACCTATCATTAATCTATTAACAATCATATTATTAATTTATTTCTATTTTTCAAACTCAATTTAATTGTTACATAAGTATGCAGTATGTGTTTAACAGTGGAATCATGTACATGTAAAGATGAATGGATCCAGAGTGTAGTAATGATCCAGGTAAAGTGTACCCTGAATGATGTGGTCATTCCTGTTCTTCTTACTGAAAGCTCCTGAATGTTTTCCCTGTCAATGGTAGAAGTTTCTAGTAGTCCTCTGCTGGAACTCTGTAGGGAGCTCCATGTGGTGGAATTGTGAGTTGGTGACGCCCATCACTCTCCTTGTTCGCTACCCCCCTCCTCTGTCAGGAGCAGAGCTATTGTAGCAACTCAGCATCCCAGCACCCAGTATGCGGGGACAAAACCACCCAGCAGAGACGGAGTCTCTTAGCTGTTGGGTGTCCCCGTGGGACAGAACTGCATCGACAGACCCTTATCACTCACTTCAGGACTGTTTTGAAAGAGAAATGTGCCTCTTTGTTCTTCGTGCTGTATTAAATTGCATCCTTTTCTTACAGCAGGCTTACCTTAACCAGTACATTTCTTACTTACAGAATTGTATATTTTTTGTAGTAATATTCTTGATTTCTTAGTTCTCTGCCCTGTAAATTAAGATACTTTTTTCATAATCACATAACTTTGGTGCATACTAGAAACCTGGAAATTTACAAAGGAAAAATATCTTCTACTTATAAAAACAGAAGCTTTTTTTTTTCAGAGTTGTCAGATTTGTCTGATATTACATAGGATGAGGCTTCACTGTCAGAATGCTTAGTAAAATAATCTTACTAGTGACCTAATATAAAGTAGCAAGCAAGAGGAAGACATTTACCTTCAACCTCAACCATTATGACCTAAAATTCATAATGGTCTCTGAAATTGTATTCTTCCCTCTTGTTACCTCTTCCTAAGGACTCTTGTACTAAACTGCATTTGACAGTCCAGATAGTCAATTGAGTTCTGCTAGACAGGTTTATGCTCACTCATTTAGTCAAAATGGTTGTGTGCCTGAAATAATAGTGTGCTGCTTTTTCCAAAAACATGGATGAGAGAGGCTGAAATTTGTGGACAGCAATTTTCATATGGTGTGATCATTACAACGGGTCATATGTGATAGAGTATAAAAAATAAGGCATTATAGGTTTTGTAATGACAGACTGTAGCCCAGTCTTAAAAATTGTAGAAAATTTCCTGGAGGAAGTAATGTCAACACTCAGTCCTGAAGAATAGGACATATCCAGATGAAGGAGGCAGGGGCATAGAAAAGACAGTAACCAGTGGTATAAGGGAAATCTAGGAGAGGACCCATATTTTCTTTCCCCTAATCCAATTACTATTCCAAGGAGCAAGGTGGTACTTATCAGGATAATGAAAAAGTAAGTTTCTATTCTTTTTTGTTCTTATTTACCTCATTCTAAGTCAGCTGGAAAAAAAAAAATCTTCATTTTACATTTTTCTTCTACCATAACATTATCATTCTCTACAAACATGAAATACATATTTATTTTTTTTTAAAGATTTTAATTTTTTAAGTAATCTCTGCACCCAACATGGGGCTTGAACTCACATACCCAAGATGAAGAGTCACATGCTCTCCCGGCTGAGGCAGCCAGGCATCCCTGAAATAACATATGGTCCAAATCTATGGGCTTTCACCCATGGAAGAGCAGGTTTTGACAGAGCTCTCGGTGGCTCCTTAGAGATGGATGGAACATTCAATCATTCATCTAAATTTGCGTGTTTAAAGCTAACGAAAGTAAATGGGCCTTTAGTGTGGTCTCTGGGTCACGTCAGCACATTATTTTTGCAGTCTCTCAGAGGGCTCTTGATTGATAGCACAGAGCAAATGACTTCAGATGCTGCTGGCCTCCCCCAGTAGGTGTTAAAATAGGTGTTCAGGTCTGCTGCATTTTATCAAATGTTTAAACAGTGACTAATGGGACTTATGTTCGAGGTTTTGTGATGAAATAACACGGTTGCTTATTTCATATGCCTTCAAATTTTCCATAAACTTTTTACAGTCATTTTATAGGAGTACAGGGTCATTAAATAAAGTATACTTGAAAATTCATACATACATAAAATACATAAAATGATGATATACAACATATATAGGAGGTCAGTACAAGGGAAACTTCCTTTAAAGGATCTATAAATCTGATATTGAAAGTCCGCTGAGGGCTTATTCTTTGGGATATTAGATTTTTGCTGCATTTTAATCTGACACAACAAATTTAAATCAATAGTTATTAGCCATAAACTGTGAGAAACTTCTATATATTTTCATCCTATTATTATATAAAATTATAGTAATTACAAGTGCAGCACAAAGGAAAAGTACCCTGAACAGAGAGGAAGGAAATTGTAAAACACTCATTAGCATTAGGAAAAAACTCCTATTTTGCATAATATGAAAGCAGAGATAAAAGAAAGTACATTTAGGTAATCCAATTTTAACATTAAAATTTGCAAAATATAAATCTTACATTTAAAATGCTCTATAATCCAAAGACGTAGCTAACATAATGATGGAGTTCTATGAGCAGACATTTTCTGTTTCATGAGAAATTATGAGTTTAAAAATAAAAATCTTGAAAAGGGTTAAAAAGTAAAGGCTTCTTTTTGTAAAAAAAAAAAAAAAAAGTGAGAAAAAATTGTGTCCTTTCCATGGCTGTGTCAGGTTACCCTTTCTTTTTTTTTTTTTAATTTTTTTTTTTAACGTTTTATTTATTTTTGAGACAGGGAGAGACAGAGCATGAACAGGGGAGGGTCAGAGAGAGGGAGATACAGAATCTGAAACAGGCTCCAGGCTCTGAGCCGTCAGCACAGAGCCCGACGGGGGCTCGAACTCACGGACCACGAGATCATGACCTGAGCCGAAGTCGGACGCCTAATCGACTGAGCCACCCAGGCGCCCCGTCAGGTTACCTTTTCTATTGGGTTGTGCTTTTGCCTGAACTTAGTGCTGCCATTTGATCAAGGCACATTGTTATTTAGGAGCTTAACAGATTCACCATTTGTTAAAAAATTAACAAAATGGCAATAAACCACCATATATATTTTTTGTTTTGTGTATTAACGGATAAAAACAAGAAAGGCAAGAAATAATTGAGAAGTCTACTGTGTACTCTAATGTGTACTTTAGAGGTACTTTGACCCAGTCTGTCAAAGACTGCTCTCAACTATTTTAAAATTTTTTTAATAATGTTTTTATTTATTTTTGCGACAGAGAGAGATAGAGCATGAGCAGGGGAGGGGCAGAGAGAGAGGAAGACACAGAATTGGAAGCAGGCTCCAGGCTCTGAGCTGTCAGCACAGAGCCCGACGCGGGGCTTGAACCCACAGACTGTGAGATCATGACCTGAGCCGAAGTCGGATGCTTAACTGACTGAGCCACCCAGGCGCCCCTGCTCTCAACTATTTTAAATGTCAAATCCAAATGTTGCAATTTAGGATTAATAAAATGTTGCTTCTATTTGATAAATTGACTCATTTACCTTTAGCCTCACCAGCCTAAGTCTCTCATTTTACCCAGTGACTGAAATCTAAGTGAATGCCATCCTCAGGATCCGTGCTGGGGTATTTGAAGATCTCTACTTACATTCAGCCCTCCAGAAAGTTTCCTAATGGTCGAAACTCTGCAACGGTTAGGACAGACATTCCAGAATGAGTAGCCTCACTAAAAAGAATTCTGAGCACTCACTTAAAAAATTATCCATAAGCATTAGTGCAAAATTTATCCTTTATGACCTGTATGATTTATTGTAACTTTGTGATTAGTTATCAGATTTAGTAAATAAAAATATAAGACATCCAGTTAAATTTGAATTTCATATAACAAGTGAATATGTTTTTAGTATAAGTATGTCCTATGTAATATTAGAGATACATCTACCTACCTTTCTTTCTAATATCTGTCTATCATTTATCTATCTATCTATCTATCTATCTATCTATCTATCTATCATCTACCTATCTATCATCTATTTATCATCTATCTCTCTATCTGACCATTTATTACTTGTCTAAAATTTAAATACAACTGGGAATCTTGGATTTTATCTGGCAGTCTTCTGTGGGATGTTGTTTTAACCCAGGTCATTATGCAGCTTCTTGTTCTAACATCTGTCCTTGCTCCCAACTATCTTTTTTTCTGCTCATTCTGGTCAGAGTCTCTGCTTACATTTCTACTCTTAACAACCGTGTGGTACCTCTGGCCAGTTTGCTCAGACTGGTTACCCAGAGTCAATTCTTTCTCTGTGAAACAGAATACTCTCCTAGGCTTAAGCCCCTCATCTGATTCATTCAGTAATCTCAGAACCAGCTTGTTTTCTGTTGTACAATCTTTTTGGAAGTTTGTCTCATTACATATGGTTTTCCTGGCCTCTTTCTGCCCTTTAACAAGGAGCTAAATGATATCACTGTCTTAGAATGACATTTTTGACATGACAACATCTTGAGTAATTAAAGGAAAATAATTAGTTGTTACCATGTTCAGTTCTTAACCCAACTCCTAGAAGGAAGTATAGAGGAAAGGGTTCTTAACATCAGTCTTGACAATGATCTTTTGGATTTGACACCAAAGGCAAAGGCAAAAAAAGAAAAAAATAAAGAAGAGGCACTTCACCAAACTAGAAAAGCTTCTATACAGCAGACCAAACCACCAATAATAAGAAAAGGCAGCCTACTGGGTGGGAGAAAATATTTGCAAATCACCTGTCTGGTAAGTGGCTAATAAAACTCATACAACTCAGTGTCAAAAATAATAATGATAGCCCTGTTTTTAACATGAGCAGAGAAACTGGATATTTTTCCAAAGAAGACACACAAATGACCAACGGGGACATGAAACTGCGCTCAACTTCACTCACCATCAGGGAAGTATAAATATCACCTCACGCCTGTCAGAATGGTACAAATAAAAAAAGACAAGAAATAACAAGAGTTGCCCAGGGTGTGAAGAAAAGGAAACCCTTGTGCACCGCTGTCGGGAATATAAATCAGTACAGCCTCTGCGGGAAGCAGTGTGGAGGTTCCCAAAATGTTTAAAAATAGAGCTACCGTATGGCCCAGCAGGCCCCCTGATGGGTATTTGCCCAAAGAAAATGAAGACTGGAGATGAGAAAGTTCCCTGTACTCACACACTCACTGCAGCGCTGCTCACACGAGCCAGAATATGGAAACAACCGAAGTGTCTTAACAGATGAACACACAAATAAGATGTGGTGTGTGCGTGCACGCACGTGTGTAGTGGAATATTATTCAGTCATGAGAAAGGAGATCTTGCCCTTTACGACAAATAGGTGGACCTTCAAGGTATTAGGAGAGAAAGACAAACACTGTATTATATCCATTATACCTGGGTTCTAAAAAAGCAGAACTCATAGAAAGAGACCAGAATGGTGGTTACCAGGAAGCAGGGGGAGGGGATGTTGCCAAATCTTCTCACCCTGTTATGTGACATGATGCAGGTGTTAGCTCACACTATGGTGCTAATCATTTTATAATATATGTGTATTAAATCAACACGTCGTCCGCTTAAACTTACACAGTGTTATATGTCAACTCTATTTCAATAAAGCTGGAAAAAATTAATCAAACGTATTTTAGTATCTGGTGGAATTATTCTTCCCTGCCCCCTTAGAAGTTAGATGCGGTCATGTGACTTTCCCCTAATGAAATGTTAGCAGAGGTACCCCTTGTGAACAGTGAAAATTCAAAGCAAGACTTACCACCCCTCTTCCTACGGTTGCGTGGTTCTGGAGGGCATGTTTTTAAATGGAGTGTCTGAGTGACAGATTAGCAGAACCTCCTTGGTGACGCAGTTTGGACGCACAGCCCTGTAAGAAAGAAATGTCTTTCAAAACTTTAGGGTCATCAGTATATGGAATAAACCTACCTCATGCTGATGCACATAGCCACTATAGATCATCGGAATCACAGAATCGGGCAGGCTTATACGTCTGAGAGGAACTATAACTAGTCAGTCACTGCCTCCTTTATTTCGAAGCAGTGAACCAAAAATTAAAGTCATCCATTTAATTTTAAATAGAAACTACAGGATAATTTTTATTCATTTCAGCTGGAAAAATACATGAGATTTTATACTCCAGATCTCCATCTTCTCTAAAATAAGGGCACAGCTTTTTTCATTTCACGCAGCTCTAAGAGGACATAACTAATTTTAGAAGCATCACTCGACTTACTATCCCGTGCACATTTGTGGCATTATCTGCTAACCACCTATAAATGAGTCTGTCTCTGATAAATTGCCTATATACTAATTTAAAATTAATAATCTACATAATTAATTATATTTTATTGAATGAAAGCCCTCGATTTCTATCTACACTAACAGTAATATGACATTCTAAATTACCATGGTTGTTATTAATAAAATGTTAGTGCACTCGTTTATGCACTTTAAGAAAAAAATTAATAGGCTTGTGACCAAATATCTAATATTCAGACCCTTTACAGCAGTCTACATTACATTTAACCAACATGATCCCTTTGAAACAGTCTCAATTTGTTTGACTTGTTAATGGCTAGTGGAAAAACTCATTACAAGAAAGCATCACCTGTTGAACGTACTCACAGTAGGAAAAACACATTGACATCCTCTGCTGTGCTTATACCTGTAACTTAGTTTCCCTACGTTGGGGTTTGGCACTTGGATCGCCATTTCTGATGCCTGATGCCTGTCTCACTCATCTTGTTTTCTACTACGTATTTTTCTCTTTTAGGTTTCAGAGAATTTTCCTCGGTTTTCATAGTCTAATGTAATCTCTCAAGTCCCATTAGTATTTCTTATAGTTTCTCTGGGTTCCTTCTCAGTCGCTTTTAAAAATCTTAAAATACTAATATTTGAATGAAGGCAGTGAGGAGTCAGACATGCACAATATCCTTAAACACATATTTATGCCGTATGCAATCTTTAAAAACTGACACAGGTGTAAGTTTGCAACTGGTAATCCTAACTTTCATCCAAAATGAACAACTGTGGAGAAATACAGGCAGTTTTTACATTCAGTCACTATCTCCCGCTCACCCCTCAACATTAATGGCTGTGGGATTCATGTGATCATGTTATGCCCAGAATTCGTGATCCCCAAAGACCACTAGGGAGCCGAGTCCGATGCAAAAGCAAAAGAGCCTTTATTCAAGCTAGCTTGAGCTCAATCCCCTACCTGCACCGACGCAGCGGTGAGATACCGGAGAGAGAGCGAGTTTCAAAAGCACAAAGGTTTTATTGGGGCCTAGGGGTAGTTGGTGAGGTAATGGCTATGGCCTCAGCCGATTGGCTGGGGAAGGGTCGTGGCCTCGGCCGATTGGCTGGGGAAGGGTCGGAGTCCTGTTACGCAGGTCGCTGGGCGTGTTTTGATCAGGAAGTTTGAACGGGTGAGCGGGAGGTTACTCAAGGGGAGAAGGCGAGGTCTGAGGTTTCTGAGATTTTCTGGAAAAGGGGTCATGTCGGGGACACAGTCACTCAAGGTGGAGGACACAGAACAAGATGGAGTCGGCCGGCGTAGGCCCGCCCTTTCAATCACCGGAGGTATGTGTGCAATTTTTAACATATCAACTTTGCACACTTGAAATTATGTGAGTTTACGTGCATCATCTTTTCAAGGGAAAGGAGAATCCCACATTCATTCCCGCATCCCTTGTATCAGAAACCAGTTGGGAAAATTCGGAAGTTTGATAAATGTGTTTTGAATGCATGTTTGCTTTGGTATCTCTGTTGTGCTTCAGTATAACCAGGCACAATACTTGAATTTAATGGAGGCATACTTTGGCTCTTCATTTCCTGATTGTTTCCTTTTATTTTCACACTAGTTCTTGCATTTTGTGCAAACTCATTAATTCTAGGCTCTTTTCTCCTGCTTCTATATAAGGCTGGGCCATATCTCCTGGGCTGACTTGGGTCTACCCACTCACAGGGGGTATAAATCACCTTGTACCTGAAAATAATGTGTGAAAAGGGTGTCTGAGCCTTAGTTCCTGAGGCAGTTCATGAGGTATTTCTCCCTTTATGGAAACTTTCCAGTTACTATGCAATTCTAAAAGCAGGTCATGAACTATTTCTCTAGATGTTGAAATATTTAGAACATATAGGTGGTGAGAGTCACATTCATTTATTTAGTTAGTCATCAAATATGTATTGAGTATTTACAATAAATAATTCAATATGTTCCTTAAAATGATTAAAGCATGGACCCTGCTGGAAATTAGCTCATCATTTATGAGGGAAAATAAGACAAGTGGATATATAGAACAAAATTAGATGCTGCTAAAAAAAAAATACCAAGAGAACTAAGTCAGAGCAAAGAGAGGAAACAGGGAAGCCCGTTGAGGAAGGGCAACTCAGAAATGAAAGATGTGGCATTTGAAATAGGTCCCCGGAGGTATATATGACTCTCACAGGCAGAGATGAGTGAAGGGATCAGAGAAGTACATTCGAGGAAGAAAATAATAAATGTGGTCAAGCACACAGAAAATTTGGGAAATGCTCTACTATATGAATGGAAACATGGCTGTAGCTGCTGAGCCCAGAAGAGGTTGAATTTCAGTTGAAATTTTCTGAGATGTATTTATAAAGAATTGAGAAGTCACTGAAAGGGATTTGGTCAAGAGACTGGCATAATCAGTGCATGTTGTATTATTGTAAATCTGTTGACAGTGACAGAGTAGGGGGAGGGAAGAGAGAGAAAGAGAAGTTGAGTGTTGCAGGGACTGGGCATTTATAATTTCCCAGGGGACGACAAATCAATAAGTAATGGTAATTAACAAATAATGAAGACTTGACATAAAGTAGTGGCAGTTTTACTCCAAAACTGTCGATAGATTTCGTTACACTAGGATTTCATCCATACTGTTGTTTTATAGCCCAACTCACCTGTCCCTCTGACAGAAACAATCCCTGAGTTGTTCATGTAAATGACTGATTAGATCGTTTTCATCTATAATCTTGATGACACTGTTCAGACTCCAGCTCCTCCCATCCCACCCCCCTCACCTCTTCCCTGGTGGACTCACTACTTATCAATATTCCCAAAACAACTCAGCCCCTCCTCTAACTCCTTTTCTTGCTTTGATATTTGATATGTAAATGTTTTCAATCTGAGTGTAGTTGGCACACAGTGTGACCTCAGTCTCAGGTGTACGACATAGTGATTCAACATCTCTCTGTGTTACGCTGAGCTCCCCACAAGCGTGGCTACCATACGTGACTGACACAGTACCAGTGACCGTAACTCCTCTTCTTAATTCACGCTATTCTCTTTCTTCTCCACTTGACTAGCTTCTACATCAGTGAGTCTGTTTGGACATCTTAAGTTGTAGAAAACAGAAAACAATTTACCAGCTTAACCACTAATGGGAATTGATTGACTCTTAGAGCTGACAGGTAGGTTTCATGGCTGAGTTAATTTACAAGCTCTACGTGGACAGTAAGGACTGAGGTTGGTTTTTTTTTTTTTTTTTTTTTGTCCACCTGAGCAGAATCTGTAGCTATCAACATTATTCCAAATTCACTCCTGCCTTCTAAACAGGTTCTCTTTTTATTATCTCTCCAGTGTCTGCATTATCTCAACAGACTTACCTGATTTTTCAACACACCACCACTTAACATAACAACTTTAATAACAGATGCTCTATAATAACATCAGCGGTCACAAATAGACCATATTAATTAGGGGAAGTCTAATATCTCATAAAACCTTTGAATCTTCCAATATCTGCCTTTCTTGTAAGCCCTCTAAGAATGAAAGCCATAAAGAGTAATTAAATATTTGAATAACATTTTTTCCTTCTGTTCTTTTTAATGCCCCCTAGGCTTTTTTAGACAGTCCCGATGAGCTCTCAGCTCTCAAGCAGTCCCACCGACCACTTTACGTACCGCCATTTGCGAAGCAACATGCTTTGGTGGAAATCTGAGTCTTTGAATATCTCAGGGTGAGTGAAGTTCCTTGGACAATTTAGGATCAGGAACACCTTCTCCCTATATTATTAGTTACGGGCACAGCTGCAACGGTGGAAAGAGACCAGAAGATTCTAAGGAAGCATTTGAATATTTTAATCTTTTGAAAACATCTCTCTGTGGTGGACTGCAGCGGGACACTGCCCACACCCAGTGGTGCTTCATAGCACTTCCTAAGGCTCACTGGCCCCCAGTCTTGTTCATGCTCGACGCTTGCTCAGAAACTCCAAGGACCGCAAGTGTTACAGAAGACCTATGGGGCATGGGTCCCACTGTGATTTGTCCAGAGGCTTTATCTCCGGAGGCGGCCAGTTCAGCAGTGTGTATTTACTGTGTTTCTTTCTTCATACCGCCTGTGTGTGGGGTAGGGACTGTGACTCTCTCCCCTTTCCTGGTGACACAGCTGAGGTGTCTTAGGGCTGAGTCGTTAGCCCAAGTCAAAGAGCTAGTGAAATGAAGAGTGCGGGGTTTGACTCTGATCTGTCTGAGCAGAGCTAACACTCACAGGCATAACCTTTTCATTCATTCATTTGATACTTGTGGATCATTCTCTGCATGACGGATGCTTCTATAGAAGACTTGGAATAAGGGGCGCCTGGGTGGCTCAGTCGGTTAAGCGTCCGACTTCAGCTCAGGTCAGGATCTCGCGGTTCGTGAGTTCGAGCCCCACATCGGGCTCTGGGCTGACGGCTCAGAGCTTGGAGCCTGCTTCCAATTCTGTGTCTCCCTCTCTCTCTGCCCCTCCCCCATTCATGCTCTGTCTCTCTCTGTCTCAAAAATAAATAAACATTAAAAAAAAAAAAGAAAGAAGACTTGGAATAAGTGATGGGTAAGAGAAACATGAACGTGACTCCAAGGATTGTACTGAGGCTGGCCTATAAATAAATAAATATGTACATACTTAAAAATACGGTGAAATAGTATATTGTGTGTGGAGAACAAGGCAGGATGATGTGCTAAGAGGGAGGAGACCCTGTGGTCAGGGAGCCAGGGAAGTCCTGTCTGTGAAAGGGTCGTTTTGACAGAGCTCGGAGTGGGAAGGAGTCAAACACCTGGAAACTAGGGATGAAAAATTCCAGTGGAAAGTATGACCTTGATCTGAACAAGAGGTTGAAAGTGAGATGGTGTGGCTGGAGCGGGGTGGGGTAAACAGGGACAGGAAGGCAGAAGCCTGAACAAGGCTGAGTTTCATTCTAAATGCAGCAGGAAATCCCTGGTGCCTGTCGGCAGGATGGGGGACCCCACGCTGCTGTGTGGAGTGGGTGGTGAGGACGGGGTGGAGGCCCCGGGGGAGCAGTGCCGTCCAGGGGGAGAGAACAGAGGCTGTGACAGGTGTTAGCAGAGCGGATGGAAGGAAGTAGAAAAATTGGGAACGTGTTGGTAGGATTGAAAGGGTTATTTTACTGGCTCCCACCAAAATGGATATTCTACAAATCATCACAGGATACCAAGAAAACACTTGTCACTTGTGAAAACATATTTTAGTGACTTCACAAGTAGCTGCTATCCCATTATACTTATGCTTCAGACTGTAGAAATCCCTCCTGTATGTGCTGTCATCATTAGGCCATTCACTGAGAGTGTCTGTGGTACTCACTCATTCTGGTGTAAATAAAATGAAAGAAAAGTGAAATTTTAAGATCCTTATTATAGCTGGAGAAATAGAATTCTTAAAATTTATAAGACCTCCATCTTATTGAATATACTTCATAAGGTACCCCCTCCACATTTCACTATATTATTTTAATTTTAATCATAGGATTAAAAAAGGAAGCTATTCTTTCTTAAAATTGAATGCAGAAGTATATTTTGATATATATGTGTGTGTTCTGTAAATTCAATTAAGTGATTCATGTGAAGAACTATTCCAGAATTCTTGCTCTTCTTTCCTAAATGTTTAAAAATCTTGTTTTCCTTTATAGTTTCTCCATGGAGTTCAAGTAAATTGAGTCCCAAACAAAAGGATACATTTTCAGTACTATCATCTGAATTAGGGAATCAAATAGTTTCATATATCTCAGACAAAAATGCACTGTAGGCTCTGGGATATGATTTGACCTTATTTACAAGGTAATAAACTAGCTTAGTATAGTTTCATGGATGCTGGCAGAAGACACGAGGCTCCCGGGTCAGAGACCAAGGATGTTACTACTCATAGCAGGGCAAGTAGTGCATGTGTAACGTCTGCGTTGAGGCCCGCTGATCCTCAAGCCCCATGGGAGTGATGCAGAGGGGCCCCGGTGGATGGTGCACCGGCACAGGGTGCATGTATCATAGTTCACTCCTTTTTATTGCCAAGTGCTATTCATGGTATAAATGTACCAAACCTGGGAAACACTGAGATTGAGGACTCATCCCTTTTACAGTCATGGCTAAGAGAGTCTGCTGTTTGCATCAAGGAAAGGCATCATGTCACCCCTCAAGTTTGCATGTTGCAAGTACAATCCTGAGAAATGACCTGGGAAAAGGTAGTCTGAGCCCCGCAGTCTTGATATAGTCAGCAAGAACATGGTTTAGGGCCCACAGCGGATGGCTTCTACCAGCAGCACATCCATACTTTACGTACCTAGGATTCAGTCTAACAGGAATATAAATAAACCATTTAAGTGAATATAATTAGTGAGGGCCAATAAATTGCAATATGATTTATAAGATTTCTAACTTATTTTTGTCACTACAAAAATTGATGAAATAGTGACAGTGTTTTTGCTCACCATAGCCTAGTATTCCCTGGAGTTTCTACCTCCTTGGTCTTAAATTTACTTCCACTGCAATGTCCTTCAAACTTTTCCCATTTATTTTGCTGAACCTGTGAGGTCTACAGTAATTAATCTTACAAAATATCTGTGTTATAGTATCTCCACTGGCACCCCTGGATTGCAAATGCATGAAAGTAGCCTTGACCTTGTTATCCAGGTATTCAGTTTATAAAGACATATATCCAATATAGTTTTGATTTTTATAGATTTTTCTATTCATCTCTTTGCTTCTGAAAACTTAGGCAGTTTGGGGATATAGTCATAGACTTTGAGAAATTTAAACTGTAAGATATTTTAATATTGTTTGGTTTTGTTTTCAATTATTTCATATGACTCTGGGAAATCAAATGGTAAAATGATCCAAGTGACTTATATGAAATAGAAATCTACTGTAGAGATTTGGCATTAACTGCCAGGGAAACTATTCAGGAAGACTGGGGACCAAACCTGGCCCCTCAAAACCACAACCATGGTCATTGGGCTACAGATGTAAGGGGAGTGCCAGGTGAACTCTGTTGGTCTACATAGGATATCCTCTGTCCTACGTTTCCTTGTATCATCTTCAACACATCTCTTCTAAGACATTTGTACAGTCTATTTTCCCTACTGCTGACACTGGAGTCATTGTAAGGCCCAAGTCCTTATAAAAGGCCACCATTCTTCTTGTGTAACATTTCAACCATTTCCTTAGGAGTTGACCACTCAGCCTTTACTTAAGGATTTCCAGTAAAAATCACAATTGTATAATGGGCAGTCATTCATCTATCACATAAATTTGGGTTGAAAACTGAGACTAATCCGCCTCTCCAAACTTTTATTTTAATAAGTTACTTTTTATTTTGAAATAATTGCATATTTTCATGTAGTTATAAGAATGATACAGTAGAATCCTGTATACCCTGTCCCCAGTTTCCCCCTACGGTAGCTTCCTGCAAAACCATCTTACAACATGATGACTGAGATGTTGACCCTGGTCAGAAAATACAACCCTGTGTTCACGGTATAGGCTTCCCTCACATACGCAACCCCTCCCTTGCCTTGACAATCATCTGTTTTTCATTTCTGTAATTTTGTCACTTCAGGAATGTCATATCAATGGAATCATATATTACACAATCTTTTGGAATTAGTTTTACTCACATGGTGTGTAAATCTGGGGATTCATCCAGACAGCTGTGTGTATCATGTTTAGTTCCTGCTTGTCCCTGAGCGCCATTCCACGGTATGGATGTAGTTTGTTTAACATTCACCCACTGAAAG
Organism: Neofelis nebulosa; assembly: GCF_028018385.1. Lineage (NCBI taxonomy): Eukaryota > Metazoa > Chordata > Mammalia > Carnivora > Felidae > Neofelis > Neofelis nebulosa. Next base: position 18,597,278 of record NC_080794.1, read on the forward strand.
GTTTCTGGATTGCTTCCAGTCCGGAGGCTGCTATAAGCGGCTTTGTACAGGATTCGGGGTGAACATAATTTTCATTTCTCTGGAACAAATGCCCAAGAACACAATTGCTGAGTCATATGTTGGTCGCACATTTAGGTATGTTTTTCCTAGCGACTAGGCCATTGCATATTTCCACCAGCAAACAGAAGCCATACAGATTTTATGAGCACTTGGTGTCGTCAATAGATTTTGCTTTCCTCACTGTGCTGGTTGTGTAGTGATATCTTCTTGTGCATTTCCCTAGTGGCGGGTGATGGTGAACGTATTTTTATGCACTTATTTGCTAACTGTGTATCCTCTTGAGTGAAATGTCCATTCATGGATTTTGTCCATTTTCTAATTGGATTTAAAATTTTTTACTGTCGAGTTTTGGGGGCTCTTTATGTAGTTGAGGGACGAGTTCTTTTGGCTGAATGTGTGATTTGCAGATATGTTTCACGTGGTTTAGCTTGTCTATTTTAGCTCTTATCAGTCTTCTTTAGAGCAGAAGTTTTAGTTTTGATTAAGCCCAATTTAGAAAAATGTCCTTTATGGGTCAGGCTAATGGCTAAGAAGTCTTTACCGAGCCCCCAGAAACTTGAGATTCTCTCCAACTTATTGTTTCATTCCCCAATTTTATGTTTTACTTTCCAGTCAGTGATCCATTTTGAATCAATCTTTGTATAGGATTTGGGACAGGTTGAAGCTTAATTTTCTGCCTATGGATGTCCAATTATTCCATTGCCTTCTGTTGAAAAGGCTATAACTCCTCCCTTGAATTGCATTTTACGTTTGTGAAAAGTCAGTTGGGCATATTTTTATGGGTTTATTTCTGGGCTTTCTATTCTGTTCCATTGATTGAAATCTTTTTTTGCCTCTGCCAATATCACAGAGTTTTGATTATTACAGTTATAAAATAAGTCCTGAAATCAGGTAGACCAAGTCCTCCCACTTGATTCCTCTGTTAAAAAATTGTTTAGCTATCCTGTCTCATAGTCTTTCCATATTAATGTTGCTGTGATTTTGATGGGAATAGCGTTAAACCTGTACATCCAACATTGTACTGAATCACTTTGATTCTGACAGCCAGATTGATTTTAGCTGCAATAGTCACACACACACACACACACACACACACACACACACACACAAATGATGGTCATACTTACAGATTAGCACAGCCCCTTAGTATGAGAACCTTAGGCCTTTAAATACCTTTAAAATCGACCCCAAGAACTGACAGATGGGAGTCTTTCTGTTCTTTTCTGAGGCGGTCCCTGTGCTTGGGAACCCGCTGACAGCTACCTGACAATTGTTTCTCCTTTGCACAGAGGAATGAGAACTTCTTTGTCTTCTAGACCTGCTGACTCCCTGATGGGAAGTTATTTCTGGAGGACCTGTGGTGGATCTTCTCTTCATGGCGCACTTGTGGCCACTCTCATGTATCTGAGGCAGGCCGTGCCTCCTCCCGCACCCTGACCAAGGTCAAAGCCAGGGATACACCAAAGTAGCAGTGCTAAGAGGTGGGGTTTTTAGCTTGTGGAGACAGTGGTTTAAAGCCCCAGGCTTGCCTGGTCTCTCTGGACTCTGTTCCCCCTGCATCTTTCTTCTTTCTGGCTCTGCTTCTTAGTTTTCCATTGAAAGGCAGATCATACTACTCATCAGTCTTCACTTGCCTGTCATGACCCGGAAGAGACAACTGGGCGACTCAGAGAACCAGGCCTGAATGGGGAGCACGAGCTAATTTACATTCAGGGCCAGCCCAAATCTGCTTTGAGTACACGAGGCAGAAAATGAGGACAGACTCTTGGATCGTAACTGAGGCCACGTCACTTTTGTCGTAAAAAGCTAAACGTGTGGTGTGTACCATAAAGTATCTAATGTTCACAACAACCCTGAAAACACCTCATCCTCTTTGCAGAGTCTTTATTTACATTAGGATCAGACGGTTTAAGCGTCTGCCCACCAACACGGCGCAGGAGGCTGACCTGGGATTTGGAAGCTGTGTCTGTCTGGTGGATCTCCACGGTGACCACTGAGCCCCAAAGCACATGCTGGGCATCCACTCTGTGTCAGAGGATGTGCCAGGACCGGCCAAGGGGACGCCGTTACAGAGGACGCACTGTCCAGGAGAGCAGAGGAAATGCAAGCATCGTGTGTGTAAGCGCTGACGTCTTTCTGGCAGCGCCGTGGTTCGTCAGGGACATGGACAGAATGGAGGCTGGGGTTCAGGTAAGGGGCGCACCTTGGGGGGTTCAGAACCAAGACCCAGCGAGGAGGAGGGGTCCACGTGTCTGCACTTCCCACCGCTCTGGCTCATGTCTCTCCTCTCCCTCCGCCCAGAGGCAGCTACAGGAACTACACAGATTGTGCCAGCTTTCGCTGCCTCACAGCAGAGGTGACTTTGCATCTCTCCTCCACTACATCCACTCGTGTTTCCGGAAGAAAGACGTGCAGGGCTTCGGAAAGTATTCTGCAATGATGTGAGAAGGTCACATGTCAAAGAAAATGGGGTTCCGTGGAAAAGCCCAGGTGGAAGAGAAGAACAGAGCAGATTGAAAGGAACAGTGACTCCGTCCCAGCAGCTCAGTGGGCAGCAAGATGGGAAGGGAAGATGGGCCTTCAGGAGTGCTCCCTGTGAATGTGAATCCCAGCCGAGCTTCGCCTTAGGGATCTCGCTGCAGGATCAATGCATTTTGATGGATACAGCTTTGGTTTATAGCCATTTTTTAAAACCAACTTGCTGAGAATTTTGTATTTCCATGCACTTTGTTCCCGTGCTAATCTAAGATGTTACAAAAAAAGCCTGGAGGCATGAAATCAATCACTTGCCACTTACATTTAAGGTGGATTTTATTTTAAAGCGCGATTTGTTTTGGACACCAAAATGGTCACATAATGACAAGCGCACACTCACGTGGGTAAGTCGGATGCACCACAGGGCGGCCTGGACCTCGGGAGAGTGGGTGGTGTGTCAGGTGACCCAGGCCAGGGGGACACCGCCTGGGGTGTTTGAAGGTGCAGCGTGTCCATCGCACAATGACCACGCGTGTTTTAGTGCGTATCCTGTGTCTCCCAAGAGAAGGTTGAATCCAGCTGACAAGGCCTCCCGGCACCCACAGCCTGAGCTCCTGGCTGTAGCAGGTGTCTTTGGTTGGTTTGTTCACGGCCCTTCTTGGCCTTCTCCACGCAATTCCTTTCACCTTGAAGTTCCTTTCACCTTAGAGGCGTCTTGCTTCACGCACACTCTACCCTTCGCACTTAGTTGACTCTCACTCATTCTTCATTTTCCAGTTTGGATGGTGTGGCCACTGGAACACTGCCCGGAGATGCCCACTGTGGACCCAGAGCCCTCCACCTCCTCCCTTGTACCAGTCCTCTCTCTCCAGTGCTCTCTCTCTCCCTCTATTAGTCTATCAACACTTGCAACTGGCCATCCACTGTTGGGCTCCCCATCTGGGAGGTGTGCTTTAGAAGGACCTGGGCACAGTCCCTCCTCCCCTACTGGTTCCCTCCTCCCCTGCAGGCTCCCTCCTTCGCTGCAGGCTTCCTCCTTCCCTGCAGGCTCCCTCCTTCCCTGCAGGCTCCCTCCTTCCCTGCAGGCTCCCTCTCCCCTGCAGTCTCCCATGTCTCCAGAATCCAGCACAGTGCAGGCCAAGCTGTGGTTCTTCAATGAACATCTGTGAAATGAAAATGGAAGTCCCCCTCCTAGAATGAATTTATGCTCTATTTTAGGTTTTCATCTTCCCCCAACTACCAAGTTCAGTGTTTTGAACAATTTGTTGTATTAGGAGAATAATCACATATTTGTTTCTTAATTTTTTTTAATGTTTATTTATTTTTGAGACAGAGAGAGACAGAGCACGAACGGGGGAGGGTCAGAGAGAGGGAGACACAGAATCTGAAACAGGCTTCAGGCTCTGAGCTGTCAGCACAGAGCCCAACGCGGGGCTCGAACTCACGGACCGCGAGATCATGACCTGAGCCGAAGTCGGCCGCTTAACTGACTGAGCCACCCAGGCACCCCACGTATTTGTTTCATTTGATTTCCAGGTTGCTCAGTTGATTTTCCTCACCTTTGGTACCAAGCATGTACCTAACTGAATGAGGCCCTCATCCATGTCTCCTGGATGCATCTGCTTTCTACCTCTCTCCAGGATATCCTATTGCTTAGGAGGAGGAACTACTCTTGGGGTCTAAAATATATTCTCGGTATATTTTTCTTTAAGCAAGTTTCTCCAATCACCAAAATGATGATAGTGCCTGTGAATTACTTTTTGAAAAGTCTTTCTTTGCATATTATCATGGTTTGATACTAAGATTGTCAAATCATACTAACACATTCACTTAACCTGCATTTGAAATCATAAGTTGATTCCCCCCAAATGATGAAAATTAGCATACATATCTCCTCCACAAATTAGAAACCTCACCTCTCTCCCAGGTAGGCAATAACACCATAAGAAAGCTGTCTGGTGTATGGGACAGTAGGTAGACATCTAGGTTGAAATTCCAGGTGTCACCTAGAATCTACATATACTGGGACACATTGCTTTAAAAAAGTCAGTTTATTCATCCATAAAATGGAATAATAATACTGACTTTAGAAGGTTTGGCATGAATTACAAATATCATGTACCAGTCACTCAGAACAACATTTGAGATCTTGTTAAGCACTCAGTAGGAGACAAAGTACGTGACTGATGCAGGTTAGGAGTAATGTCTCACATTGTATTAATGACACGTGCCTGAAAATATTTCCTAAATAACAATCGTCTGTATTGAAAAAAATCCTTTAATAATACCGGCCATACTTGGAAACTTTTATCTCTGGGGGAGAACACTTTGGATATTTTCAAAAAGTGAAAACGTTTAAAACTCAAATGTTTTAAGGAGAAAAATACAATCGTTTTCAAATATAATAGAAAATGTTCAAAGCCATGAGTGATCAATATGAAGAAGCTGATATTCATTACTTTTATTCCTGGCACGATAGCTTAAGGGTCAGAGTAACACACTCACAGTTTAGCTCTAGAGGATCCACTGAACTGAAATATCACCTCCTCCCATGACCTAAGTAGGCGACACTATACGATTAGACCAACGTTCAACGGCACTATTTTCTATATGGCCAATGCATTTTAAAGGGCGCTATGGTAAGATAATTTTAAAAAGTAAACCATTCTAATCATTCAGAATGCCTTGCCGTGCTTTTAAGGTCCTGGTTTCTTTTTTTAGGACATAGATTTGGTCAAGGAATTGTTAGTGGATCTTTCTGACTGTACTACTCTCTGATTCTTTCATCTGATACCAAACAGTGTGACAGGTTAGTAATCAGGAAGTTGCTCACCACATTTGGCCACAAAGCTAAGCGTTTCATGAAAACTAAAATAAAAATTATGTCCCAAGACAACGGTTCAGACAACATTAGTTGTCTGGAATGAAGGTAATCTCTATGGCCTAATCCATTTTATACCAACAAAGCCAACACTATTTGGGCAATTATTACCTATTTAGTTTTCCTGAACAGTATAGAAGCACACACATACATAACATGGATAATATGTCAATGAAGATTTAACAAATGAACAAGATTTTATTTCTTTGTAAGAATAATACTAGCTGAATTAGAATTATTTCATTGTCTTTCATATTCTTAAAGACAATACAACTGAAATAGAAAATAAATATCCTCATTACTGGGTAAATGCTTAACTCCACACGTCCTTTACAGCTTTCCACTGCAAGAGACCATAGAAACTTTCAGGTCAAAGACTTTGTCATTTGAAATAGGAACATGAGTCTCAGACAGATTGAGTGACTTGCCCAAGGTCACAACGTACTAAATAAACTCCTGGCAGAACAGGGGCTGACTCCCAGATTCATGCCCCCCCCACCCTGGCATCCTATGCAGCCTTCGGAGGTTTTTCGAGATTCTAGACCTAATAGTTTTCTGGGGTAATTATTTATTTTAGAAATATCATTTCATGTTTTGATCGGTTTACAAAAACTGCCTGCACAATAGGCTTCTTTTTTAGCCTACGCTGCAATTTAAACTAAAACTGATCTTTTAAAGAAGTAAGTGAGCTTATTTTACAAAACACTTTTAAAAACCTTCTCATCAATGCTCAGAAACAAAAATCAAAGCCTCCAAATAATCTCACTTTGCAAATTAAAACACATATTAAAACATATGTATTTATGGGGCACCTGGGTGGCTCATTAAGTTAAGCGTCTGACTTCAGCTTGGGTCATGATCTCATGGTTCATGGGTTCAAGCCCCGCATTGGGCTCTGTGCTGACAGCTCAGAGCCTGGAGCCTGCTTTGGATTCTGTGTCTCCCTCTCTCTCTGCTCCTCTCCTGCTCTCTCTCTCTCTCCCTCTCAAAAACAAAAAGAAAAAACATATGTATTTACTCAGCATACCAAGATTTGTTAGTGTTCAATAAGCAAGGACAGATGCACATCCTTCCACTAATATGTGTGTCTTGAATGTAGCTTAGCCAAAGAGCAGGTCTCTATAACCTTCCAAAAATACTTTATAAAATCAGCATTATTTACATACTGAACAGCACTAAATAAAAGGAAAAACAATAATAATTTCTTTGGGCTTGTTGATCTAAGGAATCTAAGAGCTGTGCACGTTCGTTAATGTCCTTCATCCAATGTGCTTTCAAGGGGGGATCAGTTCAGAAGTAATGGCATACTTCAAGAGGGGTTACTGGTAGGATATTGTCATGGATCTTCCTTGAAAGGCAGTCAGGCCCGAAAGGACAGTAGAAGTGGGAAGCTTTTCTCTAATTTGACTTGAAGGTGCAACAGAAATGGTATTGTCTTTGTCGTTACAGGCCAGGGGTCAAATTTTAAGAAATTCCTGGTTTACCAGCTATGTGGCCTTAAGTCCATTATTTCAAACTTCTACATCCCAGTGCAGAAAGAGATACAGTGAGACCTACCAGTCAAGTAATTGGTATTGAATGAGGTAATAGGTAAAAACATGTACCATTGTTGAACATGAAGCAGCACGTTATTATGGACGTAGTTGTTGTTGACGACGATAATGATGGTACTGACAATGATGGTGGCAGTGAAAACGTAGCAATTGATGGTCTGGATGCTGATGATGGTGATTCACTTCACCACGTAGGCACACCACCACTTACTTTCCTCATAGCGGATGGACTTATGGGTAGACTGAAAACAAGAGGACATTTTTCACAGACTCTCGGACCAACTCTTCTATTGGCACACAGTCTGTGATGGTGGTGGACGCTGGCATATATTAACTGAAAGTTTTAGGACCTAGAGGGTATTTTATCCTGAATTTAGGGAGACAATACCTTAGACTCCCACCTTTAGTGCTCAAAATAACCATCCTTCAAGGATGGTAGCACTCATAATGCCGAGTCTACCTGTTGGCCAAGTTCCCACACCTCTGGAACTGGCAAAGAGCCTTCAACAAAGTCTCAGGTGATTTTTCTGAAAAAGCAGCAAGGGCTTTGTTCACAGTGCTCATTGAGAGCCAGAGGTCTACCTTTGTTAGAGAGTAAAGAATAGATTGTTGATGCAATGGAGTAGAGGGGAAGAAAATACCTTACGATAAACGGTGAAAAAAGACCCTATTTTACCCTTTCCAAGTTTTGTTTTCAAAAAGTGTAGAATTGTAGTGCTGATTTATGTCCCCCCTTTTTCCTCTTGCTCTTGCTTTGTGGAGTTCTTTGATCTTACAGACAAAAGTCCCCAAAGAGTGAGCCCAAATCTGGTCATGTAAGTAATGAGAACTTTGTGCTTCAGAATCTCAGGTTTCTGGTTAACTGAAACAAGATAATATGTAAAATGCCTAGTTGCACAGTGACTGACATACAGTATCTGCTTACTAACTGCTTATTGTTTTTATCACTGTGGTTATCACAATAATAATCAATAACATTATCGCGGTGATTAAAGAAGATAGTCTTTTGTGAAGCATCTGGAAATGCGGGTCACAAGGGACTCAGAATGACTTAGCTCCTTGCTACGTTAAGAAAGTTTGAAGAAAATATCTCTTGGATCAGTGTCATGGCCAGTTTGGCTGACTACAATCTTGGAGAACTCTTCCCAAGAAAAAATGGGAATCAAGTATGTGGTGCCTGGTGAGGTCTTAAAAAATTATTTTACATTTGACCAACTTGCTATGGATTTTGTGCGGAATGAGCCGATGTAAACAGGTTTCATATAAACAGATGCAGAGCTCTTCGATGTGCAAACTGGGAGTCATAAATATGAATTTTATTGCAGTTGAAAGCAAGTGTTTTCTTTTTGCTCTCCCAGGCACAGAATTTCATAAACTGTGATTTTATCTTTCTGGTCAATGGAGAAATGATTCAGTACACCCCAATTTTAATAAAGTCCTCTGATTTAGAATAAAATTTCCTTTTAAAATCACTATGGAAGAAAGATTCTTACATACAAAAGAGGAACTTTATTATAAATATTTTATTTCTATCTAAAAAGAGAGAACAGTTGAATAGCTGCAGAAAATAAATGAATTCCTTCTCTGTGGGATCTTCTGTCTTCCAAAACTGCCTTGTGTGGGATCGTGGTTCCTCTGAGCAGGGGGAATAATGCAGGACGACCCCACCGAGGATCCTGGCCTCCAGCTGCTGGATCTGGACACGGTTAGGTGGCTTCCAGAATGCAAATTATTTGGCAGCTTGGATTTTTGCTTCTGAGCATTGATGAGAAGGTTTTCAAAAGTGTTTTGTAAAATAAGCTCACTTGCTTCTTTAAAAGATCAGTTTTAGTTTAAATTGCAGCGTAGGCTAAAAAAGAAGCCTATGGTGGAGGCAGTTTTTATAAACCTATCTTCCAGCCCTCACTGTGGAAAGTCTATAGAGAAGTGCTTTGAGCATTTTACAGCAATTAAGAGTGGTAATTGCTATAGGCCCCGCTTTGCCCACTTCCTTTCACATTGAGAAATGGGGGCCCACCTTGCTTCAGCCCCTGCAAAGTTTCTGAGGGTGACACTCCACTGACTCCAATTCGACAGAAGCTTCTCCTCTTGCCCTGCTGCTCTGGGCTACATCCTGTCAGACAGACAGATCCTAAATAACAGTCACTTCCAGAATTTCTGCTGGGGAGTGCGAGCCTCTGAAACAGAACTGGAGGGTCTAGTGCCTCTCCCACCCTGACGTAGGACAGCTGGGGTCCGAAACAAGACAGTCAACCCTTGTGCCTCTGCGCTCACAAATTACTATTTCTTCAATATTGCCTACAGTCCCATTTTGGGATATAAAGAGAGATGGTGAGATCTTGCAAGTAAAGCCTGTGATTTACTTCAATTTACAAATTTAAATGAAGGTGAAATAAATGATGGTATATTCAGAAAATAGGGGAGAGGATGTATTTCAGCCCTGACAACCATGTTTGCAAGGGATTTTGCTGAACAAATCAGCACTCATAATATAACCACTGTTATTCTTGTGTGTGTTTTGTTTTTGATTTTACTTTGTCTTCTACACATTTAGAAGAAAGTGCACCAAAGTGATAATAATATTTACATCTGGTCATTTTTACTTTCTTTTTGCACTTTTCTGAATTTTCCAAATTTTTCACAGTGAATCAGTTGTTGGTATGAAAAACCTAGGCATTTCTGCATGTGCGGGTCTCGAGATCTACACCTTTACGACGTCTTTGTCCTATGTCTTCACCTAAATTCTTACGTTCAAAACACAAACCCCCGGAGAATAATTTTCTTGGCTCTTTGACGTATGGAAGATCTGAACGTAATCATTTCTAGAAATATTAAAGAAAGAAAAGGTGCTTTTTTTTCTTCGAAGAAACAGAGGAAAGATGTGAGCTGCTACAACAGTTATTTGGAAAATACCACATCCTCCGACTGAATATTCAAGTTCCTTTGAGCTCTACGTGCAGCTCCGGCAAGGGCACTCACTGAGAAGTCCTCATCTCTTAAAATGTTACTTCAGAAAGGAACATTGTCTATCTCCACTAATTCCTACTTCTGAAAACTCTGTAAATGGAAGGTGAACCTGTTCCAGGTACATCTCCCAGCCTGGTCAAGGTACCTCAGAACCTGTTCTGGATATGAGCTGACAAGCCAGAATATTGGACAACGCCCCGACAATATGGGAGAGAAGATTCCCTCCCCCGGGATTCCTCAAATTGTCCCACGAGAAACAGTGATGCAAGAACTAAGAGGCACATCCTGAAAGTGAGGGTTCCAAATCCAATTATTTGTGGAAACAAGAAAGCTAAGCGGGCTCCTTTCTTCCAGGCTTCCCAACGCGGATATGATCAGCCGCAGTGCGGATGTAGAAAGGGAAGCATTCCTCAAAATTACTTCTGGAAAAGATTTACCCAAGGAACCTTCTCTGTTGGTCCCTACTCACTGGCCTTTAGCGTGCTTTGGGAAATGTTCTAAGGAACAGAACTGGATCCATTTGCAAGATTTGAAGGAGGCCTTTCATCTGGGTCATTTTGTGCTGTGCATTTCAGTGTGTTGTGTGTTTCTAGAATGAATCAGAGAGCCTGGCCAACGAGAACTCACACAGCAGAAAGTAGTCAGAGGTGACAGGACAGATAACAAGTCAGGGGTAAATAAAAGTCCTCTGCCTCTCCACAACTTTGTGTGTTCACAGCAGTTGGTGCTAATGAGGGAACTGAATGCCTGAAAGAAACCCTCCCACGCGACAGCCTCACGAGCTGACATGCTTGCATCCTGGCCAGGGGTCAGCGGCTAAAGAAGAGCCTGTGATTTAGAGGTATGAGGACATCCAAGGGGATCCTGGACCTGGGTTGAAGTTCTGGTCCCACAGTGTGATAAGCAGAGTCATGGCCTCTGAGGTACTGTCCACGTCTCGATCCCAGAACCGGTGACTGTGCTGTCACACGGCTGAGAAGTAGCAAGTGGACGGACGGCTGACCTTAGGACAGGTAGCCCACCCTGGATGATGGGAGTGGGGCCAGCGTGGTCACGGGGTCCATGAAGACGGAAGGACCAGCAGGCAGAGGGTAGAGACGAGCGGCCGGGGGACAGCCAGAGAAAGGGCCAGGCCTGCTGTGGCCGTGAAAGCCCAGGAAGGGGGCCCAGTGGGGGAGTGGATGTGGCTCAGGGGGCTGTAAATGGCAAGGAATGGACCACCCGAGAGCCTGTTCAAGGATCCCCCTGTTGGCACCCAAAAGTGCCTCGGAAGGTGTATGGGGACTGAATGATCTCACTCGGGGTGTGCAACACACTACCCATGACGCAAGAAAGTTCTCGCTGTCGTTCCGGGAAAACCTCCGACCGGTCTAATCTCCCCAAACCTCAGGTGTCATGTGGTTAAATTAGGATGATTGTCCTCGGCTTCGTGCGTTTGCAGTGAGGAGCGACAGGTACCGTCTGTGAAGCAGGTCTTGAGTTCCTGCAGCACAGACGGTGGCAGTAGAGGAGGCGGACACGGTGAGGACGAAACGCAGCCGCCACCGAGCCCACGAGGGTGTGGACTTACAGACCTGTTGGAAGGGAGTGCAGTCAGCACGATTCATCTCATAAAGCCCACGGCGTGCATCCCCACACGCTCGGAAATGCAGCGCTAACCGAATACGCTAGAGCCAGGCGCACCTGTGTGTTTCAGGAGGCGGGCCCTCCCACGTTCACAGTGGCAATTTCTGCATTACCAAGTGGAAAAAATGTCCAATGACAAGAAAATTGACAAATACGTTGTAGTGTAGCCAGATAATGGAAAACTCTGTCCCCACAAAAAGTAATAAATTAATGCTTCACTCATTCACATAAATGAATCTAAAAATATAATGTTGAGCGTATAGTCATAAAAGCTTATGTAGTGTTCAACAGACACTTCAACAGAAAGAAGCGGAAGGCCAGTAAGTACATGAAAACGTAATGTACAGGCTTAATCAAGAGGAAAAAAAATTAAAATCATAATTCAACATTGATATGCACTCATTAGATTGGTTAGTATTTGAAAAACATCCAGATATTAATAATATTTAAAATGTTGATTGGAGAGTGGAGGTGTTAGAACTGCCCTGTCTTGTTGGTGGATGTAAAATGCTACGATTGTTCTGAGACAGCTTGGCCTTTTTAAAGATTGTTAGGTGTGCTTCCGGTCCAATACAGAAATCTCACTTCTGGGCTTTTACCCAAAGAAAATGAAATCATATGTCCATAAACTGACTTGTACTACAATGTTCACAACAACTTAATCCATAAAAGCCCCAAACTGGGGACAACCGCAAGCAATTTGTGGCAGAATTATGCAATGTCATTCTCCTCATCAGTGAGAAGAAACTAAGGACTAGTCCACACAGTCGGATGCATGAATCTTAAAAGACGTCAGACACAGAAGACTGCACTGTGTGTAAGTCCATTTGTACGAAGTTTGCAGAACAGGGAAGATTGGTCTATGGTGAAAGAAACAGAAGTGTTGTCTGGGGGGCTGAGTGGAGTGGGGGTGTGTCCCTGGTGGGTGTGACCACAGTAGGTGAGACCTGATGGGCGAGACCGAGGTGGGAGAGACTATGGGGGTGGGACTGTGGTGGGTGTGACCATAGTGGGTGTGACTGGTGGGTGAGGCCTTGGTGGGTGTGACAGTGACTGGGAAGGGCCAGAGGGCATCTCTGTGATGTCAGGTGCTCTGCATTTTCACAGGGTTGAATGGTCTGCAGTGTTTGCATTTGTCAAAACCCATCAATCAACACGGAAAAGTCAGTCCTAGCATTTGTTAATCTGTAAATTGTAACTGAAAGAAACTTTGAAAAAATATATCTTACACCTGTGCACTTCCGCATCTGTCCTCCACTATTTCCTCCTTTGTGCTTCTCTCCTAACCCTCGTGTGATCACGTCATATCTGAAAGCTGAAAATGCATCTGCAACTTAGTCGATAAAGGCATTTGGAAAATGTGGTCACTGGCCTCAAAGGGAAAGTCGAGTACTCTGAGTGCTAACTGACCACTCACAGCAGTGTGTTTGCTCTCCCTGTGGACCAGGCTGGTTCCATGGCCGCCATACCATAAATAAGGAAGCAGACCACATCGGGGAACACAGGCCACCCCTAAATAGGGCAGTTACACAGCTCCAGACAATTGCTGACATGCAGAAATTCAGATACAGGGTGCCAGATTTCAAGATTTTTCCAGAGAAAATAGACATCTGGGCTTTTAAGATGTGAAATCTCCAACTTCAAATATGAGCTCAAAATCTTAAGATCAATTTCAAGTCTGTTGAAGTTAATGGATAACAAACCCAGAGCATTGCAGTGCAAGCAGGAAAATATATGGGAGCCACCTGTTTTTCATGTGTTCCCTGTGAACTTCCATGCTCTCCTGCCAAGGCAGATCAGGAACAGTCCTGCTGAAGTCACAAAAGTCAGGGAGTTCTCTTCCTATCAACTGTCCCCTTTCTAAATGGAAGGTTTTGGTAACAAGGCAAGAGACACGGCAAGTGTTGGGAACTGCATGCTGACACATAGAAAGTAGGGACCTGAAGGTTTCCTACCCGCTTGTCACCTCCTCTTCTGCAGCACTTTGCAGTGTTGGCGGCTGCTCTGGCCATCCGGCCTCAGCCTGTGTCGTGACCCTCCTGACTGTCCCCATGGCCAAGGTGAGGCCCTAAGCACCTGCACACTGTCCACTCCTCTGTTCCCTCAGGCTCTCATGACAGACTGCAATTTTTCAAGTGCAACAACAGCTCTATTCAGCTAATCCCCACCCCCAAACACCTGCTGATTTTCCAAATTATTTATTTGAGAAGATACTGTCTTTGCTAGGCTACAATTGTCCCCTGTTTTGTCCATGCCATGTTAGCAGAGGGACTGCCTTCATGCTGTCCTGTTGGGACATACGACCCTGAAGGGTAGAGACGGAGCCCTCTTGTTCACTGCTTCATCCTTGGCACTTATAAGGGGTCTGGCCCTGAGGAGGTCCTCAAAAATATCTGTCGCACGTTTGAGTCAATGAAAGAACGAATGACTATACAAAAACTGGAGCTGGGCAGATGCTCATTTGATCTGGTCCAAAGAAGAAGTAGCATTAAAACCTTAACTATTCCTAGGACAGTAAGGGAGTTTTACTCCCTCTCATATTCGCACTTGTTGGCGGTCTCCTCACTGCCAGGCTCTGCGTCAGGCTCTTGTAAGTTGTTAGCTCCCAACAACATCACACACAGTAGGTGTTTTTATCCCCATTTCACAGATCAGGACTCTAACATCCAGAGAGTTTACATAATAAACTCCATTTCAGAGAATTCTAACCTGATCCTTCCCAGCTCCAAAGTATATGCTCACCTTAATGCTACCTTTATGCCAAATTAAGCCCGATTTCCTTTTGATAAAGGCATCGTGCGGATTGGAGACAAACGTGTTTTCCTGAGCCATGTGATCTAGCTGCACTTCATTTCCTTGTTTTCACTCACCTCTCTCCAGGTTGTTCTGAATTCTACCTTCCCCCTCTCGAGTCACTACCACCCCGACTGCCCACCCAGTTGACCACCCGCACAACAGACCCAGCGGCTTGGTGAACCTGTCCTTCTGGCCCACACTCATCAACTCCTGCTGAATCCACCTCGAACGAATCCCCCAAATCACTCCATCTCTATTGCAGTGTTTCTAACGTGAACCCCAATCAGTGTTGACTTCGATTCGTCCAAGAAACATTTTATACTCTCTGCACATCTGGTAGCTTTTTCCTTTAGTTAAGCGTCTACTCTGACACAGTATGTGCCCTAAAATGCAGATACTGCCATGAAAGAAGGTGCTCAAAGCCTTTCATGGATCCTCATTGCCAAAAGGACAGTGACCGTTTCCTTAGCAAGGAATAAAATGCCCTTCAGAGCCTGTACGCAGCCTTTGTTGATGGAGCGACTGTGGCCACTGCCTGCTGACAGCCCAGAAGCCCGGGATGTGATGAACGTGCCACACTCTTCTGCATGTTCGTTGCTTTGCCGCTACTTGATTCTCCCTAGAATGTCCTCTCCTCCCAGCTATCCTCAATGGAGTAAAATCCAGTACTTACACATCTGATTTAAATTTTTTTTTTTTCTTTTTTTTTTTTTCAACGTTTTTTTTAAATTTATTTTTGGGACAGAGAGAGACAGAGCATGAACGGGGGAGGGGCAGAGAGAGAGGGAGACACAGAATCGGAAACAGGCTCCAGGCTCCGAGCCATCAGCCCAGAGCCTGACGCGGGGCTCGAACTCACGGACCGCGAGATCGTGACCTGGCTGAAGTCGGACGCTTAACCGACTGCGCCACCCAGGCGCCCCCTTACACATCTGATTTAATAGACACAATCAATTAGCAAATAAAGATTTGTGTCACGCAAATGTGTTTGGCCAAATAACTTACCACAGACTACCTTTTCCTTGTATTTTTGCTGTTGCACAGAAGCTTTACTGAGGCTTAATTACATTCAATACATTCGCTAAGTTTAATTACATAACTCTGTGAGTTTTGACACACGTATTCAGTCATGCACCCACCATTGCTATCTGGACCTCAAGCACACAAGAAGTTCCCTTGTGTCCCTTTCCACACATTCTCCCACAGAAACCAGCAACCACTGACCCGCTTGGTCCCCATACGTCTTCCCTTTTGGATTTTCTCCTGTTGTTTCTTTGAGCCATTGAGATCCACTTGCACAAGAGGCACCGTGTCAGGCCAGGACGGTCTCCAGTGTCCTTCACAGGAAAAGACTGCAATGCATCTTTTTTGAAAAAAAAGTCATCCCTACTTCTTCCTCTAGGACATCCTCTCTTCCTCTCTGAGGGTGAATTTCCTGGGACATCCCATACGTAGTCTATTATTACTTTGTTTTGAAGCTTCCACTCACGAACATGCCCAGAGACATGTCATTTATTGCCCTGAGGCGAGAATGTTAGTGTTGTAAAAATATTTCCTCCAATAAAACCACCTTGTCTTCTTCTAATAATGAATAGCTTTGGGCATCAAATACAACCGATAGTAATTATTACTACATCTCTCTTAGCTGTCAGCAGCTTTTTCAGCTTTGTGCTGCGGTTGGCCCTGATTAGAACTGACATACGACTGTGAACGAAACATGCTCAGTAGGGACAATCCCAAATCAGAGGCAGCTCCCTATACCCACTTCTTCTAATGGAAAACAGAGTAAAGTAAGGAAGTGTGGAGATTCACAACTCTAGCAGCAAAGAGGGAGAGGTGAGGGAGGAGACTCCTTGGAGGCCATCACTTCAAATCAGTAGTCTTACCCAGGGCGCCTGGGGTACTCAGTCAGTTAAGTGTCTGACTCTTGGTTTCAGCTCGGGTCATGATCTCACAGTTCACGAGTTCAAGCCCCGTGTTGGGCTCTGTGCTTGGTAGCATGGAGCCTGCTTGGGATTCTTTCTCTCTCTCTCTCTCTCTCTCTCTCTCTACCCCTCTCCTGTGCATGCTCTCTCTCTCTCTCTCTCTCTCTCTCTCAAAAATAAATGAATAAATATTTTAAAAAATCAATACTCTTGCTAATGTGCTCTTGGGATAAACAGTCAAGTCATAAGCAGCTACATGTGCATATTAAAATAAGATGATGTGTCATAAGCACAAATACCACTGACAGCCAGCTGGGATACAGAACAGGAATGAAGAACGGTTGCCAACCACATAAGCTGTTTTATCAAACAACAGGCAATTGCATAAATAATTACCAAACTGCTACACAGGTTTATGACATACTGGGTGCTAAGGATTTAAAAATTAAATTTAAAAACCACACTAAGACTCTCTGCTTCCACACATGGTGTTACTCCAAGGCACTGTGGAATCTACTGGGGAAAAGGAAGACCTGACAATGTGGCCTCCTTCCAATACCACTAAGCAGGTCATCTACCAATGATGGGTAAATAAATATGCAAACAAATACAAAAGAAAAAAAGATAGTTTCATCCTGAGATAGAGCAAAAAAACAGAGGAGTAATCAAAAACAATAGAAACGACAACACCAACAATAACAACAAAAACAGGGTCACCTTAATGATTTTTGGTTTCAAAGTAACAAAACCTTAAATATGTTCCATAAACCGGGACTCTGGCAGAGACAAGCCCTGATGATTCTGGCTTTGCAGCTGTCTAGAGACCCTTGGAAAGACCTCTGTGACTATGACCCACATGTTGCAGCCACTGGGTCCCAACTGGAACAGACAATCTGGTGACCTTAGCAACATTTCCTTTTTTTTTTTTTTCAAATACTTGTAATTTTAACCTGGCCAGCCAGTCTACCTGTAGGCTGACTCACATGCTTTAGACGTAAACTTTTAATGTTTTAATGAACATTTTAAAAAGCTAAATGCCTCTGTGTCTGAGATGCTCTTTGGTACCTCACTGAGCAACATCACCTTCCTCTTTCAACTTGGCCTCTGTCCTGTTTCCAAACTTCCTCGTGTCTTATATACAGAGTAACACCACGGTTATGAGGCTAGGCTCTCGAACTAGACTGCTTGAGTTTCAATCACACTGCAACACTTCACGGTTATTGGCACAAACTAATAGTGATGATAGCTACCATTTACTTAGCACTTACTATGCTGTCTAATTCCTAAACAACTCTATGAGACGGGTACCCTCATTATTCCTATCAAGAAGCAGGAAGAAAATTCACATCTGCATGTGAGGCCCAGAAGAGCTAAGTGACCAGCCTGAATTCACTTACTAATAAGCAGCCAAATGAAGATCTGATGTGGGTTTACTGGACTTCAAATCTGTGCCCTTAATCCACCTCTCGGTGTGAATAAAGTGGTGGAAGTCTTTGAAACTGCTTGGATGGCAAGACAGTATGCGTATCTTCCCAAGAGCATGTAGATAGCAGTGGCTGTGCACAAGTGTTTTTCAGAGAAATAGAGCTTTCTACGTTTCCTTTTCCAGTGCAAATCAACTCTAATGGTAGGGTGTTAAATATTAAATTGAGGCCTTTGGTAAGAAGAATAGAAGATACTGTTGAAGAAAAACATATTTTCCTTAAGTGTGTGTGTGTGTGTGTGTGTGTGTGTGTGTGTTTAATTCTCTGGAGCATTTTATAAAACATCCTCTAAATACCAGGACAGCTGTGAATTATCTCCTGGCGGTAAACTACTGAGTGTAAAATGCCACTCGGTGGAGCCCGGCCTATTAGCAAGGTTCTTACTGGAACATCCCTTCAGAGTTTTTGAGTATGGTCTCTGTGAGACCGATGGAGAGGCAGTGGCTGAGTTGCAGAGTCAAGTGCTCCCAAGAGTATTAAGCAAGGAGCAAACTGGACATGGGACCTCTTCCCACGTCATCACTAGTTATTATTTTGTGCCAATTCCTGCCTCTGACCAGTGTTTCTCTCCTCTCTTTTCTGGGAGGCAGAAGAGATTCTCGCAGTCTCTCTCCAACTGAGGAGTCTCTGAACTAGCCACCCACACCACTTCGTGCATCATATGTAGAAAAATAGGACGATGAGGGAAGAAGCTTCTTTCCATGTCTTCCCACATTCTTGATCGGCACACTCTGTGCCTCTTGGCAACCATAGTGGGTCTGTGGATTGGTAAAGACTCAAAGATCAGTTAACACGTGAAAGGGAAAATTGACTGCAGATATGCTGATGTTTCATCACCCAGATGGAGCCAGGTTCTAAGTAAAGTGCAGGGCTGAGACTTGCATGAAGAAGGAGGGAGTGAAGGCAGGGCTGAGAAGTACTTTCCTGAGGGGATGGTGGTGGCAGTGGCGGGGGGAATCTGCCTCCTTTCTTCCTCTCCATCAGGCCCCCGCGCTGCATTTCACCGAGCACGGCCCTGAGGGGAGGCAGGCAGTGTGGAGTTTGTGGGCACTGTGTGGGCACTGGGGCCACTGACAGCTGGACGCTTGCCCCGAGGGTCTCCGGAGCCTGCTCACCCTTCTGGAGCACACACACGTGGAGGATGGAGCAACCCTCTTAAGTTCACCCTGAGTCCAGACTGGCTTCAGACTCATCTGAGACCCTCAACAGTAACCACCCCAGATCAACACGCCCTTTTTAAGGGCATAGATTTCCCTTTACTTCTAATTAGATGACTGGTTTTTAGTTGTACTCCCGGTATTGGGGGTAGTGCCTCATGTTTCGATCACAAATATGAGAGAAGTGGCCCCTGGCTCAAAGACAGAAGAGTCCGGGGCTGAGCCATGTGGCCCCTCACCTGAGACACAGGCAAGCCCCACGAGACCAGCAAGAAGGTCCTCTCTGTGCCAATGGTCCAGGTCCAGCTTTTTGATACCATCCACCTGATCTATAAGGATAGTTTTTATTATTCCTTGCTCATCACAGGTCTGCCATAAAGTTTGGTATTTTGAATTGGCTTTACCAAGTTACAATCATTAAATAAGTAATTGTTCCCAGGCTTAAGCAAAATTGTTATGGAATTTACAAGAAATGTAAATTTTAAAATTAGAATTGCCGATGTCCATAGAATGTTTGAGTTTCTAGAGGCCAAGAGAAGATTTAGTGGAACCCATTTATTTTATATATACAGAATTCAGGTCCCACATCTATTGAAACTTGGCTTCTTAAATCTGCATTTTAACAATTTATTCATGTGAATAATCTACTGCAACATTTTTGAAAACTGCTCTTATAGCACTATTTTTCTGTATTTTCAAAAATATTCAATCTTACTTGCAATAAAGATTTGCCCTTGAGGAAGCAAATGCATTTTAATACAATAACAAGCAGCTAGGTATCTGAGCTAAGTTATTAATAAGTAAGTTATTCCAATAAATCTTCATCCACACTTTCTGGTCCCTCAGCTTGTTTATTTCATTAGCAGTATTGAGCAGTGAAGACAGAAAAGAAGGAATACAATACACGAATACACATATATAAAAATTTACAGTCCTCCTAAAATACCTTTCTCAGACGATGGCATTAGAACAGCTTCTACAAGGGAGAAAGAATTCAGCAGTATAAAAAGGATTCTCATTAGTTAGGAATAACTTTGCAAATCATTTTCCCTAAATGCAAAAACACAGGAAAGGTTTGTTAGTTGCCAATGGAAAAGTCAGTGGTGAAATGGAGAAAGGAAGTGCTATGGGTTAGCAAATACTTGGCTTCTGGAATCTCAAGGAATTCAATTAAAATTCAAATGCAGTTGTGAGTGCTTTGTTTTACTAATGTGCTTCTGGTAAACGATTATTTCTGATAACACCTAATATATATTCATTGAAAGGGAAACCTTAAATTAGAAGGAATTGTTTTGCTTATCAATTTATCATTATCACCACCTCCGTTTGCTTGGGTAGAACATATATGCTATTACTTGTTCACTAGGGAAGTCTTTGAAAATAAGCATTTATAAGTTAATTACCAGAACAATTACAGTAAATGAATCCTTAGGAATTCTTACAGTACAGTCATTTTTTTGAGAAATTGCTAAGAAAATTAATTTTATATATATGCTAACATGTAATGAAATAAACAAGCTATATTATAAGTTAAAATAATTTGTAATAAAAAACTTATTACAAAATATTTGCCTCATCAACTTTAGCTCTGACTTAACAAATTATTTCTTGTGGTCATTAAAAGCACAGAAGTACATCAAGCAAAATTAGATTATCTTTATTGATTTTTGTCAATAAATTCAATATTAGAAGCCTAATTTCTGCTCAGTCAGAAATAATTTTATTTTTATAATTAACTCATTTGGAGAGGGAATCAGGGCTATAAAGAACTGATCTAAATGGATGATATCATTACTGTGATTTATGGCCATTTATTAGAAAACTTTGTTGATTGAAAACTTTTTGTGTAGGGAAATCAAACCGAATAAATCTCTCTCTCCCCTCTCCCTGTCAAGAGGAAATGGAGAGAGAAAGAAAAGCTCAAAGGCTATTGTTATGCAACTTTCCTGTGGTTTGCTGTCAGGTAATAAGTGGGTACTGAGCCCCTGGGTATAGTTACTCCTTGGCTGGGATCTTCTCTGAAAAGATTTCCTTTTCCCTTATCTGTGTATTTATACTATGACCATGAGCTCGGTGGACCTGTGTGCTCCTGTACCAGCAGGTTGCACCGTGACCTTGTCTTTGTCCTGATGCTCACGCTGTGCTAGATTTGTTCAGGGTGAGCCCTTTTAGGATGGCTTCTCCATGCCTCTTGGATACATTCCCATCTTTTTTGTTTTTTGGGTTTTTTTTTTTTTAAGTATTCACGTCCACCACAAGATTTTCCAGGTTCACCTTGCACTTTCCACGTTCATACCTGGAATCAAACATTTCTCCAAGGAGACTTGAATTCGTCCAGTAGAGTTGTGTTTCTTACTCCTCCTTCATGAAATGGAAATGGCCA
The DNA here is from genome assembly GCF_028018385.1 of Neofelis nebulosa. Taxonomy (NCBI): domain Eukaryota; kingdom Metazoa; phylum Chordata; class Mammalia; order Carnivora; family Felidae; genus Neofelis; species Neofelis nebulosa. Next base: position 18,618,585 of record NC_080794.1, read on the forward strand.
CAGCGGCTCCACTGCACCCCTCCTGACACCTGCAGTGTCCTCCCATCTGCCTTCCTGCCTCCATTCACCTCTCACCTTGCACCAACCAGTTATTCTTGTAACAGCCAGAGAATCTTTACAAAAGTGCATCAGAGCATTTCATTCGCCTCCTTACACTCTCTACGTTCTTGGTTTTGTACTTTACTTTTAGAAAGGAAGGGAAGGAGGGAGGGAAGGAAGAAAGGAAGGAGGACAGGAAGGGAGAGAAGGAAGGAAGGAGGGGAGGAAGGAAGGAGGGAAGGAGAGAGGGAAGGGAGAAAGGAGGAAAGAGGCATGGAGGGAGGGGAGGGAGGGAAGAAAAGGAGGGAAGGAGGGAGGGAGGGAAGGAAGGAAGGAGGGAAGGAGGGAAGGAAGGAAGGAAGGAAGGAAGGAAGGAAGGAAGGAAGGAAGGAAGGAAGGAAGGAAAGAAAAGCTATTCTGCAAGACCCTCTGTGAACTGTCCTGTTTCCATCTGGGATTGTATCTCCTGTGATTCTCCATCTGTCCCTGTGCTGTAGCCACACTGACCTCCTTCCTTTCTGTAAACACCACACACAGCCCCCCAGCCTCTGTCTTTGCTGCTCCCTCTGTCTGGTCTCCACAGATTTACTCCAGTCTGCTTGTTTCCATCATTCAGGTCTCAGCTCCAGAGTCAGCTCTCAGAGAAGCCTTCCCAATTCTCCTTATCTAACATTGAGAAGCTAATATAACACACACACACACACACACACACACACACACACACACACACACAAGATTTATTCCACATGTGCAAGGCTGTTTCAACATCTAAAAACCAATCAATGCAATTCACCAAATCAACAGATTATGGGCCAACAATCATATAATCCTATCAGTGGATGCAGAAAATAACAAAATCAATACCTGTTCATGATAAAAAGTCTTGGCAAATAAGGAGTACAGGACGAGTTCCTCACCTAAAAGAAAACAAAAACTATAGCTAACATAAGTAAGTGTGGGAGATAGAATGATCTCTCTGTTAGATGAAGAGCAAGGCAAGGACCTGTCTCCCTGTTCTTGGTCAGCATAGTGGCAGATGTGGAGTCAAAGCAAGGAAAACATAAAAGGCACACAAATTAGGAAGGAAAAAACAAAACTCTTTATTTCCAGATGAAATGGTTGCCTGTGTAGAAAATTCCAAGTAATCTACAAAAAACCTCATAGAATTAATGAGTGAGTCCAGCAAACTGATAGAATACAAGACCCACGCACAAAAATCAGTTGGATTTCTGTATTAACGATGAACATGCGGACACTGAATTATAGTCAGTACTGTACATGCTCAGGAACACAAAAGAAGGTTCCAATAAGCTGAAATACTTACAGATGGAAAGACAATATTAGAAAGATTGTGGTCCTCCCCAAACTTATCTAAGATTGCAATTCCAGTCAAAAATCTCTATGGCATTTCTGACAGAAGTGGGTATGTGCAAAAATAGTGAAGACAATGGTCAAATTATTGTATTATAAATCACAGTAATGAAAGTAATGTGACACTGGGATAAAGTCGGATAAATAGAAGGACCAGGTTACATGGTTTGGGTGTGAACGTGGGTGTGCGCGGCTACACCGTGATTTTCATACACAGTGACTCTCAGCTTCCATTCAGTGGAAACAGTGGACAGCTCAGGAATGAATGGTGTGGGAAGACTGTTTATCTATTCACAAACATAAATTTGAGACTAAGAACCGCGTGCGTGTGCCTGCACTGCACACATTCACCCCGAGAGGTATTTATGCACCTGCACAAAGAGGTGTGTAGAGGAAAATTCATCTCATGATTATTTATAATAATGAAAACCGAGAAAAAAAAGTAACTGTCAGAGCTGCGATCCGGTAACAAATTATGGCATATCCAGACATGAAATGCTATGTAACAGAAGAAAGAATAAGGTGAACTATATATACTGACATTGAAAAATTTCAGAGGTATATTGTTGGGAATACAAATTAAGTTGTAGAAAATATTTAATAAAAAATTACTACTTGTAAATTTCTTTAAAAGAGCCAAACACCCACACATTGCTACCAAAAAATGATTTTCAGGAAGTCTCAGAGCGTCTGTCTCTCGACTGTCTCTGGGTTCAACCGTGACCTCTTCGACAAACTTCCATCCAAGATTCTCTCTCTTAAAACAACATGTTTCAGAACAAGATAGAAAATGTTCTTCCACATCGGAGTCACTCCATTCTGAGGGAGCTCCTTTGAAAGATGTCAGGGTAGATGTTCATCATCAGGGCCCCCTCTGAATAATAGAAAAGAGGCATAGGAACATAGTTTCTACAAAGTTAGCAGCTCTTTTGAAATATCGTCGAGGGATTCTGTCCCTTGTAAGACTAAAATTAAATAATGAATGTTCCCTAACATATTTAGGCAAGTAGGATATATGAGAGAGACAGAAGAGACAATAGCTGGGATCCTGAGCAATGAATTCTGACTTAGTTTATCACACCTGTTTGAGCCTGCCCGACAGGATAGGCTGGGAAGACAAAAACCCTGGGTCCCTAGAGATTGCCCTGTTCTTTACCAGATTGGGGTAGATAAAGGCCCTTTATTTCAGGGGTTAAACTCTGGGGAGAACAGTGATTATTCTTACTTGTTTTGCAGGGTGTAATTTCTAGCTTCATTTACTAACTAACACCTCTGTGTGACACTCATCCTCTCTCTCGACCTCAAAGCAAGAGTTACAAAGGGGCAGGTCCTGTCCTGCCAGGTCTCCAAAGACAAGACATGGGACCATCATGACTGTCCTAAGTCCCATGGCCGAGGACAATACCTACTGGCTGTTCTTCTATAGAACAGCTCCTTCCCTTCAGGAATATGGCTCAGGCTTTGCCAGGGTGAGGGGCGTACCCCCCCGCCCCCACTGCCACCGCCATTGAGTCCTGTCTGGAGACCCAGCCAGCCAAGCTCTGTGTCCCCCCACCCCACCACGGTGCTCACAGGACCCAAGCTGGGCCAGCGTCCCACTCCTGCTGCTTGTGAACCTTGAACGCAGACACCAAGGGGACACAGCAAAGTGAGTAAACCCATCCCAGAAGTGTTTCAGTGCCGAGACTGAGGACGAGCTTTCACCGTCCTGGGGTCGGTCAACCGCCCTGCCCTTCTGAGTCTTGTGTTTGCTTCCCTCAGTGAAACACGTCCAACAAATCCTCCATTTCCTTTAGGGGGGAGAATCCGTCTCCACTGCCTGCAGCCCATGAACACCCACAGAGATGGAGGGCCTGTCTGAGCTCCATGAGCACCGTGTCCCCACTGCCAGAAGAGCTGCACAAGGACTCGCGGCCTCCCCCGTGTCCCTCCATCACAATCCTGCTTCTGGAAGAAAGTGGCAGAATTGTTCACACGAGTATGTCCAAGAGCAGTTGGCCTCTTCCATCCAGCATGTCTCATTCATATCCAGCCACACGCGTGGGGTTGTCCTAACACTGTGGGTGCAGAAGGGCGCAAATCAGACCTGTCCCCGAGCCGTGGGCCTGACAATCTGCCAAACCCCAAACCTCCCTAAAGACAGGACTCCAGATCCAGAGCGAGAGACGTTCGGGGGATGAAGGGGCCTCTTTCCCAGTCTGAGGTCAGATCTGAACGCGGAAGCCCTTCTGGAGGACCCTGTTTAGGGAATAAAACCACGCGTAGCTCAACAGTGATGAAAACACCAGTGGCAGGACGCCCGCTTCTCCACATAGCGTCAGACACCGGGCCACTCTGCCCTTTCCCTGCCCTGTGTACCCCCCCCCCCGCCAACGGCCCCGCGGGACCCTCTCCCCCCACGCACAGCAGAAAATGCTGCCGGACTTACAGCAGCCTTCACTGGGGACACTGCTCTCTGAAACTCTCTAGCTAAAAAACGAAATGTCTAAAAGTATCATTTACTTTACTACTGTAATCATTTTAACAAGTAACTTTAGAAACATTAGCACATTTAAATAAGCAAAAATAAGGTAAAAAACACACACACACACACACCATCCTACAAAGGGACCACCACTCCTAATAGGTCAGCCTCTGTGTTCTCAGCCTTTGTGCATCTGCGTCCTGAATGGCACAGCTTCTTCAGAGACGTCAGCATTCAGAAAACAGGGGTTGTGTTTTACCTGTCTGTGACTCGTGAGGGGACAGCGTGTCTGAACCAGAACAGACAGCCCACAGAGCAGAATGATAGGGAGAGTCACAGAGGTGGAAAGGTCTCTCACTGGCCTCCTGACCCCTCGGGACTAGCCACGGAGGCTCAGCTCTCCCAGCCAGACCTGAACCTGCCGGCCACTATCAACTCCTGCCATTCCGAGGCCATGAGGAAAACACCTTCAAATAACAGTAAGAAGTAAAATAATGATGATAAAAAGCTTAGCGCCCCATACAGGCTAAAGATGTGAGCTGATTGCTCACCCCTAATAAGCCACCCAGTATCTAAATTCCTGGGTAATGAGCACTTTTCTTAGCACGAAAAGCAAATGCAAGGTGTTTTATAAATGCACGGGATTGGGATGAATTTTTGAGACTGTAGCATCTTTTCTACAATGCCTAAGCCTTTACTGAGATGCCCCTCCACTGCACATACCAGCCTCCAGAGACTCCCAGCCCCTGTGCCCATCCAGCCCTTTGCACTCCCCCGCTCCTACCCCTGTAACAGCCCTGAGAAGGAGCCTCCACATTAAAAGGAAAAAAGTTCAAAGTTTGACTCTAACACAAGCATGAACATCTTATTTACTGACTGGAGAATATTATCTTATTTTCAAGTGACCAGAATTTGATAGACCAGAGGAAGAAAAACTCAACAGAGAGAATTTTAAAAGTCTCTCGTATATCCCTCCATGTGCCATGCTTCTCCAAAGACGCACTTATGAAATACGTCATACAGAGAAAGGCAGATACCATATGTCTTCACTCTTATGTGGATCCTGAGAAACTTAACAGAAGACCATGGGGGAGGGGAAGGGGGAAAAAGTGACAGAGAGGGAAGAAGGCAAACCATGAGAGACTCTTAAAAACTGAGAATAAACTGAGGGTTGATGCGGGGTAGGAGGGAGGGGAAAGTGGGTGATGGGCATTGAGGAGGGCACCTGTTGGGAAGAGCACTGGGTGTTGTATGGAAACCAGTTTGACAATAGATTTCATATTAAACAAAAAAACAAACGAAAAAACCAAAGACGCACTTATACACAGACTAGAGGAGCATTAGTGAATTTTATCACCACTTTCCCCGTGTTAGCACCCTGCACATGGGGGGCGCTTATCCATTCACTGGGCCAGATATTTATTGAGCAACTGGTGACCCGCTCTGTTTCATCCCTGGGGTTGCAGAGGCAGCAGCGAAGTCCCGTCCTCCACTAACACCCAAGTGCAAAGGGTTAAGTGACAAGAGAAATGAGCATCGCGTGAGCATGAAGTCCTCCCTGGGGTGGGCCGTCTGCCAGGTGTCACTGGACGGAGATGAAGGTGGGGCCCCCGTGTGCGGGGATCTCTCGAGCTCCTCACGACATCGCTTTTTCCACTCTCTGTTGCTACCTTGCGAAAGCATGAGTCCAGAGGAGACAACTGCTTTGGGGAGAGCTGAGCAGTGCGGCACAGGTCAAGGATGCCAGCTTCCCATTGCGAGGGGCCAGGCGGCTCTGGAAGGAAGACGTCACGGCCCTGCTGGCTCCCCACGCATCATCTCAGCGGGGTCCTGGACCCCATCATCGTCAGGTCTCCTCCTGGACCCTGAGACCCCTCCCCACCCGCCTCACTGTGGCCTCGGATACTTCAGGGGCCATTTACTCCTTCGTCCATCTCGAGGTTCTCTCCTGTCAGCATGAAAGCATCCTTGGAGAGGAAGGAGGCTAGGGAGTCATCCTCCCATTTCCTCAGGACCAGCTGTAGAGACAGGGAGGGAAGTGTAGGAGTTCCCGGGGTACCGAGGGAACTGGGTTCACCAGGTCTGGTAGGAAATGGAGAGGAGATCCAGGACAGGGGCTGGACACAAATTCTCCTGACGCATTACCTTGCTTGGTTCTACTAACTTCTTTCTTCCAATTTCTACTACTGCTTTCTTTTGAAATTGCCCCATCAGTGACCATCTGTCCCCTTCCCTCCACATTTGTAAATTCCCAAGCCTCCCCTCCAGAAAAAAAAAAAAAAAAATTCGATTTAAGATGTAAGAAGCTCTTCTAACGATTTTAGTTTTCCTGCTGAGATCAATTACTGGGCGGTCGAAACCAAACCACAAACACCAACCCTCAAAGTACCCATGGTGCGCATCGGCCCCTTCCACTCAGAAGGGAGCTCGTGTGCACCGAACAGGGGCGCATCAGCAAGCATCTCGGCTCAAAGGAGACACTGCGCACAACACATGCTGCGTCCCCTGCATGCTTTGGAAGCAATTACATCTAGTCTTGTAGATCCCTGGGTTTTGTTAAGAGGCCAGAAGTTCCCCGTTTCCATCACAGAAGTCTCCATGCCAGAGAATTCACAGCGATCCTCCCCGATGACATCCAAGGGGCTGGTAGCCAAAGTCCCCTCCACAGGCAAACAATGCATGAACACGTTCCTTTACTCAAAATACATTTCCTGGGTGCCAGGAAATGCACTTGGCAATGGGGATAAAGTGAGGAGTGAAACAGTGCCAGCCTTCAGGGATCACAAAACATTATTATTTAAAAGGGATGCATGGGACTTCTACGTTTTCAAACAGGGCACTATAGACTTACTGGAAAGGAAATTATTCACCTGGCTAGGCAATGTGTCCTTCCAAAAAGTGTGAAATATTCCTTGCCAAAATCTCAACAGAAGAAATTATTGGCAGTGTGATGCCTTTAAATAGCCCTCTGTGTAAAGTCCTCTGGTGGCAGGTGTTTCTGTGAATCCCAGAATGGGCTCTCCAGTGGTGGTTTCCATTCCCCAAAGCACAAAGGAAGCTGTATCTTCACATCAGGCCCAGTGTCCAAGGCTAGGCCACGTGGTTGGGAAGACAGCTGTGGCACAGCTGTGGCTCCCAGGGACAGTCCAATCTGAGCATGTGTGTGAGCATGCCACGTTTACTCAACAGTGAGGATAATGATGAATTAAATCCATTAAGGCCTACTATATGCCTGGCACTGCTTTAAGCTATTTCTTATAGTATTAACATTATTAGATCTGTGAGGCTCATAACATTAGTCTAATAATATTAGTTGCGCCCCCAAGTTATCGATGAAGTACAGAGAGGTTTACCTACTTGCGTCCAAAGTTGCCCCACTTATTTTTAAAAATTTTTTCATGTTTATTTATTTTTGAGAGAGAGAGAGAGAGAGATCAGGGGAGGGGCAGAGAGAGACAGACAGAGAGAGACAGATCTGAAGCAGGCTCCAGACTCTGAGCTGTCAGCTACAGAGCCTGACGCGGGGCTCAAACTCACAAACCGTGAGATGATGACCTGAGCTGGAGTCAGATGTTTAACCGACTGAGCCACCCAGGCACCCCAAAGTTGCCCCACTTATTAAGGGCAGAACTAAGTAATGAGGCCAGCCAATGTGGTTACATATATGCACATACTTATACATGTACCACTTAAGAAACTAAAATCAGAAAGCAAATCTCTATATGATAACAGTTGGCTCTGCCAGGCACAGTATTAGGTGGATGGATGTTTCTGTGAAGAAATACCCAGTCTGTTTCCACATATGCTAAGTCTATGTCCAATCAATGACTGGCCACATCTTAACAACCTATTGATATCCAAGGCATTAAGTAGACCACAGGGATGAAGCCATTTTTTTTTTTCAAAAGAAAGAAGAATAAAAATTAAATAATAAAATCTCTCCATTGTAAACACTTTGGAACTAGTAAATCCCCCTCAATATCCAAGTTAAATGTCAGCATCCAGAAGCAAAAAAGAATCAGTGAATCTTTTCCTAATTCTTCCCAAACCCTGAGATTTCTTAAAGATCAGTGTACTTTGCATTTACCATATGGATTATGGAATTTATGAGCTACCGATAAGTGTTGGGTCAACCGGGCAGAAGACAACTCAGCAGAAAGCTCCAGAAAATGGCGGCATGACTCAGCGCACTGGCCTGTGCTGTGGAAACCCCATTAGGTTGATTGCACTTGGATGCCTGACTCAAGCGCAAAGTTATCTCAGGAGTCTTGTGACGCTTCTGAATGCTTCTGAATCCACGGCTCTCCAATTTAGCACAACTAGCGTTTGGAAGGGGTGTGGCTTGACCTGGCCTACGTCACGATGTTCCATCAAAACCCACTTTATAAGAAATGACCATTCCCGGTCTTTAGTCGTCCTCTGACAACTATCTAAGTGCATGTTCATCTGGTAACACAAACAATCTCTGAGGCAAAGTGTCACCTTTGTGTGAAACTTTCAACCCTAAAAAGGCAAAGTATCTGTGCCTTTGGGCAGGTGTTGGTGAAGCATCCATGTGGCCTGTTCGTGCTCAGCAGGTAGGGACCTGTGGCACACTGTGGGGGTCATAAATCCCTGAGAAGCCTCCACCGTTCATTTCTTCTTATTTTATTTTCAGATCAAGGGAGCTATAGACTCATTTTGGGGAAGAGAGTCAGGTGATCTGTGAGTTCACTTACTGCGAAGCATAAGTTTCATTTACAAGAGGAACTGAAAGCTGCTTATTTGCGTGACTGCGAAGTGAGTTTTGAATGAGCACAAAACGCTGCAGGTTGCAAGACTTTACTAAAGAACTTGTTTCATTAATCTTCCATTAAATCCTGGCAATTTTAACAACATAGCAAAGTTCCTACTAGCACATGAATTTTGGGAATTCGTAAGATTTTAGTAAAACTTCTCATCAATACATTTTGAGTATTTTCTTGAGAATTTCATGGTTTCACTGTGGTTTTTCTTTTTAATTATAGATGACTATTAGTTTAGATCTACCATTGTCAACATTGTTTCTAGCAGGTATATTGATTAATTCTACAAGAGTTGTGATACATATTTACATCAGTATATTTTTTAAATTTTTTAATGTTTTTTTATTTTTGAGACAGAGAGAGCGGGGTGGGGGGGTGCAGAGAGAGAGGGAAACACAGAATCAGAAGCAGGCTCCAGGTTCCAAGCTGTCAGCACAGAGCCCGACACAGGATTTGAACCCATGAACTGTAAGATCATGACCTGAGCTGAAGTCGGATACTTAACTGACTGAGCCACCCAGGTGCCCCCATCAGTACTTTTGGTCTATAATTTTCCACCTCCACTTGTATGAATTATGTCCCATAAGCCTGTGGATCACCACAGGCTTGCAGTTGAAGCGCATATATTTACAATCCTCCAGGCCATGTTTGACAGTGTGATCCATCGCTCACCTCTACGGACCTCCCAGGTGAGACTAGATGGGACCTGGATGGGGGAGGGGTGAACACTACGGTGTGAATGAATGGCAGCGAAATATCACAGCGACTTGCTTGGAACAAGTTGGCAGACGCTGACTCCCACAGAAAAGAGAAGTCTGTCGATGTCCTCTAAAAACAAGTTATATTGGTGAAATAATTTGGGGTCAAGGTAAAATCAAGCTTCAAATAAACGTGTGCAAGTATTCTCAGGACCTTTTGTATGTCACCATGCATTATGAACCTCATGGAATGAGATATTTCATGTAAAATTTCTCAAACATATTTTACTGTGAAATAACTATTAACCTTTCCAAGGACACAGGTTGGGAAACAATTGCTTAGAATAATATTATCGAATTGCTATTATTATCATGAATATCATCTGTGAGAAAGTAAAGGTTATGACCCCGAGGCTACTCTGATCCTATGGACGTCACTGATAGAAGCTGCATGTCCATTGGGCTAAAGCTTTAAAAAGCCAAAGCCATGAACTACCTCGGCCAAAATGCTGTTTTATTTTGTGGATGCTGTCATCCAAAGACCAGCAGGAATGCATACATGGGCAACAAAGTTAGTTTTATTAGTTGGTGCAGCGAGAAAGACCACACACCATGGGGACCTCTGTAAATATCAGACGTGGGAAGTTGAGTGCCTACGTGATGTGGGGTCAGAGTTTAGCCCAGGATGATCTTGGCAAAGGATGATCGGAACTTGTGTACTGGACACAGGCTAGAAGAGGCCAGTGACCTTGATTTCAGAATATGTATGTCCAAGCGGAGTCACCGTTAGATCAGACCTCTGTGGTCCCATCGTGGACCACACGGGTCTGACTGAACCATTCTCAGAGGGCTTGAGCTTTGATCTTGTGTGGTGCACATCACGGCTTGGTCTGGCACAGTTTATTTGGGAGGGCAAGTTTTCATTCTATCGACCTTTTTGGGAAATGGATCCCTGTGGCACTGGACCAGACAGCCTGTCCTTTCTTTGAGAAAGCAAGGGTTCCTTGAAGGAGCTGATTTGCTTCCCTTCCTAGGGAGTGTGGAGGCGAGGACACAGATCTCTGGTCAGGGACTCAGGATGGTGACCTTAGGAAGAGCTCACACACCCGGGAGAGGAGACACTCTGCACTTCACTTGTCCTACCGTGTCTTTCGATTTCACGGCACAAAAAGATGCCATTTTAGTGGCACATTAGGAGCACTGGTTTGTCTCCAGGTCAGCGGGGACAGCGGTGTCTGAAGGGGAGAGTCTGTGACAGGGCACAACTTTTCACTGTGGGGCAGAGGGCAGTGCCGTCCTGGCTCAGGTGGCACTGAGACGATGAGGGCCAGCCTGACAGCGAAGGCCCGCGGGAAGCCACGGCTGGAGTCATACGCGTTAGTGCCCCCCACCCTCTCCACATATGCAGGTCATGTGGTCAAGCTCCAGGTCGCGGGGAGGAGAGTACTGTCCCCACCTGGAGGCCAGGCAGGCACGGGGTCGTGGATCTCACACCCGCTCGGCTCTCTCCATCCAGTCACAGGGAATGTGGATACTTGATTCTTTCTCTACATTTACGGATTGGGAAACTGAACCTCTCAGAAGTTATAACTTTCCAAGGTTACATTAACTTCAAAGCCAATTTTTTTCATTAAAAGATTACCATGTAATTACAACCAAAATAAAGCAAATGATTCCAACTGGCCAAAATCAACACTTGTAGTTCAGAAAAGACAGGTATAAGATTGAGCAATTCAGCAGTAATATCTTGATTTTTTTTTTTGCCATAAATGAAAGGTATTGTGTAATATCTAAGACACAGAGCATTTTATTATCAAGTCCTTACCATTTATTTCAAACATGTATTTTATCAAGTAAGTAATTCCCAGTACAATTTCCTAATACACTTATTGCACCTGTTATAACCTCACATTGCTGATACTTCACGTAAATTTGCTGTTATTTGGTAAGGTTTCCTTGTGATTCTTCCTCAACATTAAAAAAGAAAAAAGAAAAGAAGCACAAGAAATTGACAAAACAATGGAAAGGAATGCTGAGTGCACCCAACCTAAAAATTCTGACAAAAATCAGAATTTAGATTGTTTTCTTTTTATTTTTTGTCTTTGATTCTTGTTTTGCTATATGTCTTTTACTGAAGAAATACTGGCTAGAGAGCTTCTGATTTATTCCAAATCATGACAATGTATTCAGACAACTTTAGCACATTTGCTGCCTCCGTGGTCATCTTTTAATTGATCTCGAGTGCCAGCAGTTCAACCGCAGAGCTCGCACCTGACTGCTCACCAGCACCAGCACCGTGAGTCACAGATCAGGCGCAGGAAAGATGGGCTAGAGCCCGTGCTTCGGGGAACCCTCTGACTACAGAATATGAGATTTCTAAATGAAAGCTCCAGTGACCAACTCCTTAGAGTGTCATGGCTCGAACTCAGATGTGTGTTGGTGTAGAGCCCCGAACTGCCAAATGGCTGCTTTTAATCTCAGTTCTTTCTTAGGTGAAATGGGACAAGACCTACATGGAAATATTCGTTTACAAATGAATGCACACTAAGTGATGAATTTTTATACCATATGTATGTCTATATACCCACATTAATATCAAATGTATAAACATACAGACATGTATGCTTAGGAAAGCTGTCTCCGAAGAGTGGAATGATGGCTCAGTTACTTTTTCAACAGAGAAATAAAACTATTTCCACTTCATAAGTAGGCAGATTCAGGAGCCGCTGGATTACTATCTTCCCATGCTCAAAAGTCAGAGATGAGCAGAGGGAAAATCATTGAATCTATAAATGTAGAAAGCACCAGAATATTATTTTTATTTCTGAAAACTCTGAAGAAACCAGTCTTTCCTCAGCCATCAGTGACTGGAGTTATGTGTCAGCTTGTGCACTAGGGCAGCCCCTCTTAGAAACTAGCTGCCCACAGACGGTGTTGCTCGCACAGGGAAGTCCTTCCCTGCCAGCATCCCAGGACAGGTGTCCAGCAGCACTGTGTGTTCCTCTCCTGGTTCTGCTGTTTATTCCGAAGACCGCCCCCCCCCCACTCCTTCTCTACCATGTTCCGTATTCCAAGAAACTGACAGTACACATGTCAACAGGCTTCACTGCCCTCTGGCTTCTCTTGGGTTTAGCCAATAGGAACATCTGGGAAAAGACTGGAGAGAGGGAGAAGAGTAAGAGTGGGCTGTGTATCTCCTGGCTCCCTGCCTGCAGCATCGACGTGGGCCAGCTGTATCCCCGTAGCACCTACATGGAGCCTTATCCACACAGGGGCCATTCCCAGGATTCAAGTGTTTTCCTGCTTCCATCAAAGCCTAGAGTACGCATGTCTCTCTCCTCCCTAATTTTAGGTCACCATTATTCCTTCCCCGGTGTTGTTTCCATGTCTTTGTACAGACTCCCTTTCTTTTATTCTTTCTTATAGATTGTGCATGTGTAGAAAATTACCTATGATATTTCATTACTTTTTTTCTTTTTTCACCTAATCTGTTCCATAAACCTTAACTGAGCGCCCACTATGATGCCGAGCTAAATCCTGAGGATACAGGGGTGGGTAAGGCATTGCCTTCGTCGTGAAGGAAGTTCACCAAGTGGGAGCACTGGAAATATAAGTAGTGTGACCATATAACTTATCACTGAAATTGGGATACTTTGGAGTAAGAAGGGAATTACTCTTAATAAGTGTACTACAAAACTGGCCAACACTGTCACTGTTGGGCAAACCAAAGATGAAGAGATCATTGTTTGATGCTGTAATGAGCACTGAGGTATGAACAGATTCACTGGACGCCATCTATATGACTGGGGTCGGAGACACAATGATAAAAAGTTCTTGCCCTCTGTGAGGTTAAAGTCCAGTCCAGTGGAACCAAACAAGTGACTTCAACCAATGTGATGAGAGTGTGATGAGAGGTAAACAGACATCCCAATAGGCTGGCCAGCCAACGGACGGAAGTAGTCCTTATGGCCACCTGGGCACTGACTCTGCTTTCCCCAGGGAGAAATGAGGAGGATGCTGTATGAGGTTATGTTTCCCGATCAGGAATGCTACAACATTCCTGCAAACCGAAGAAGATGGATTGCCAGAGGAATAGAGACGTAAAGTCCAAGGAAGAAGAGACCGTGTGTGGCAAGGTCTGCAGACTTGGCAAAGCCCCACTCGCTCAGTGTCCCCGGTACTTACTGTCTGACTGGCCTAGAACTCGCACGTCTTAGCTGAGATGCCGCACAGGCAGCCGACCTGAGATCACCGTCTGCTGAGGGGACAGGACGCGTATCCACTTCTTCCGATAGACTTAATAACTGCTCGCTTACAAAGCCATACAGTGTGGAAGACAAGCTGAATACCTGGGGAGTTAATTAGTCCCCAGTCTAGTAATTATAGGAAGCGCAGGTGCAGAATTGACAGAGGTGGCAGTAGTAGGGAGTGCCGTGAACTCGCAACACAGTCCAGGTGACTCCCTTTTCCTTAACGGTCATTTTGAAGCTTCCATAAAAGGAAAAGCGGTAACTAAGTGATTATTTCCCTTTTTCCCAAAGATCTTCAATGAGGCCTGATGTTTTGCTGACCCGTTCAGAAGCCTTCATCTCACGTTACACCGTGTTCATCAATTTTACCTGAAACGTAGGCAGTGGCCAACGGAGATCGGACTATATTTTAAATATTTCCTACCACCCAGGCGTTCCGGGTTTCACCCCACAGTCGCCGATTCGTACACATGCAGAGTCCGTTCTCAGTAAAAGCGACAGTGGCCACGTGCTCCAGCTGGACCAGCAAACCGGCCAGGAGACAAGAGTCTGAGAATGTTCTGTCCTTCACCCCAACGTATCTGGACCTGAGCCTCAAGGAGGAATGCCCCAAATCAAGATGAGCTATTGACTTGAATTTAATGGTTTCTCTCCCTTTTTCATGTGAAAGAAAAAAATCTGCTCTCAGCTTTTTGTGTTTTCTGCTTTGTGTTGTTTTTCTAAGAGCCTCACCAGTCACCTGGTGAACTGAGAGACCCTGCAGAGGGAGACAGGGTCTGGAATGAGGGGGCAACAAAAACAGGTTGGCACGGATTCTCCCAGTGAGCACAGCTCAGGGCAGGGCGTCCACGCCCCAGAATAGCTGCAGCTCATCTATAACCCCGGAGACGTGGCAACGGGAAGGCCTTTACAGCCACAGCGAAAGGGGAAGGGAGGGATCGACTGCATCCCTTCCTTTAGCTCACTTCTCATGCCTCACGTCATCTTAGCAAAATGGTCTTCTGAATATTCTGAGAGCTCAGCTCAAATTGATCAAATTATCGTGAATTTGAAAATAATGGGACATTATCAGCCTAACGTAAAATTCTTTTTTTTTTTTTTTATTTATTTATTTTTTTTTATTTTTTATTTTTGGGACAGAGAGAGACAGAGCATGAACGGGGGAGGGGCAGAGAGAGAGGGAGACACAGAATCGGAAACAGGCTCCAGGCTCCGAGCCATCAGCCCAGAGCTCCAGGCTCCGAGCCATCAGCCCAGAGCCTGACGCGGGGCTCGAACTCACGGACCGCGAGATCGTGACCTGGCTGAAGTCGGACGCTTAACCGACTGCGCCACCCAGGCGCCCCAGCCTAACGTAAAATTCTGACTTCTGAACCGGTTTCACCAGCAAGCAATATCATCAGCCAAAATGTGTATGGTGTATGGTATTGTCCCCACACACATAGATTTACGAGCATGAAACACAAAAATGTATCAGCTTTAAAGAAGAACTAATCTGTGGTCATAAATTCATTGGAGGCAAAAACCATTAAAGTGCCATTTGCAACTAGAAACATTTTTAGGAACTTAATCACAGGCTAATGTAAAGGCCAGACATAAAAATAATTGACACATAGAAAAAAACACATCTTAATTAATCTTTGGAAAAAAAGGTGAAGATACAGGGTATTTTATTCAAATAAAATTATGGTGTAATCAATTCAACATTAATTACTGATAATATAACTCAAAGAGGAATAAAAAGGAAACAAGGAGGGAATTCTTAACCTGATACCGGGTATATTACCTCCTAGGGCAACACGCAGAATAGTGAAATACTGGAGAGTCCCTCGGAAGACATTGTCAATGGCTCCACTCAGCCTGGGGACAGAGATCGTAACTAGTGAGTCAGAACAAGGAGGAGAATGAAAGGAAAGTTTTAAGGGATGGGGGAGAGGCATGGCCTGTGAAGATGATGCGACTACCTATGCAGAAATGCCAAGAGATTGTGCAGCTGGAAATGCAAAGAGAGGTCTGCAAGTTTGCCGGACCCAAAGTCAACAGCATTCCTATAAAAAGACTAAATATATCATTAAAAATAGAAAAGGTGACAAAAAAGAAGGGAGGAAAGGGAAGAGCAAAGTACCTAGAAATAAATGCAGTGACAGATTTGCCAGATGTTTAAGGACAAAAGGGCAAACCATCACAGAAGGACTGAACCTACACACGTAGAAATACACGCGTTCATGCATCTTAGGGCTTGCCATCTCAAGAGTGTACCTCGTCCCCAACTGAATCTACAAAGTCGTGCAATTCCAGCTGCAATCCCAACATGACCTTTTGCGGAACTAAACTCTTCTAAGACGCGCGTGCTAAGGGGCTGATGACAGATCCCAAGATAACACTGAAGAGGAAGGTCCGTGCCTGCCCTCCCACAATGAGGACTTACTGAGAAGTAACAATAATATAACTATATACTCACAGTGCGAAATTTCCCAAAGGGAACAACAGCAGAAGATCCAGGATGAATATACAAACGTATGCATATACGAAAACGCCATGTATTTGTGACAGTGCAGTCAGGAGGAGCCTGATGTGAAAAGCCTTGGGAGATGTTTGTGTGGTAGCCGCTGCAAGCTGTCCCCTCTGTCCAGGAGACTGACGTTACTTTCAAGGTGCCTGCAAGTCCCTCCAGCCATGTGAGTGCGTGTGGCTCGTGCGAGGAGCCGCGGGGTCCAGAAGACACCGTTGCATAACAGCACAACCCACCAGCCTCAGCCTGCACCTGACTTGTGGGCAGGACCTGCCCCTGACCCGGGGCACATACACTTATCAAGAAGTGCACTTGCCTGGTCATCCGCATTTGGGAGCTTCTTTGTTCCCATGGCAAAACCAGCCCATCCTGATGGGTACAATCACTCACATTAGATAAAGCTGACCCAGGGCGCCTGGGTGGCTCAGTTAAGCGTCAGACTCTTGGTTTTGGCTCAGGTCATGATCTCATGGTTCATGAGTTCAAGCCCTGCTTTGGACTCTGTCCTGACCGCGCAGAGCCTGCTTGGGATTCTCTCTCTCCGTGTCTCTCTCTGTCCCTCCCTTGCTCTCTCACTCTCTCTCAAAATAGATAAACCTTGAAAAAATTTTAAAAAGAGCAGACTAACCCTATATCTATATATAAAAATGGTTCTAAAGTAGATTCAAATCCTAATTATAGAAAAACAAAACATAAAATATGGAAGATACTTTCATGATCTCAGAGCATAGGAAAATTTGTCAAATAAGACTTATTAAAAAAAAAAAGAAAGAGGAAAAAAATGTATAAATCTGGAAGCACTTCTATTTTGGGTTCCTGGACCCAATTCTAACGTGTGTGCATGCACTGGATGCTTCCCATTTGCTACCAGCCAGTTCTCAGGACACCAGCAGGTGTGGAAGAATTGGACAGGATTCTGCCCACCCAGGGGCGGCATCAGATCCCACCGGCTGGGACTGCTCCGCCCTTTGCTTCAGACACCTGTCACCACCCCCCAGTTGTCACCTGTGCTTCTGACCAACTGGCAGGAGATCAGAGGTTCCCTGGGCCCCCTCTGGGTCCCCTCCCTGGGTCTGAGTAGTTTGCTAGAGCAGCACAGAGAGCTCAGGGAGTCTTACTTACTCCATCCCGGGTTCGTTGTCAAGGATGTAAGCTGGGGAAAACCAGACGGGAGACATGCTCAGGAAGAGGTGTGGGGAGGGACAGTGTGCTTCCGCATCTCCCCTTCCTCACCAGCCATCTGAGCTCACCCTTCTGAGAGTCTCTGGAGGCTTCGCTACTCCAGCATAATGATTAAGTCATTTACCTGATGCTTGAACTCAGTCTGCAGCTCCTGCCCTTCCCCCCCATCCCCTGCGGTCAGGGGTGAGAGAGCCAAGCCTCTAATCCCAGGGTCGGTGTCCCTGGCAACCAGCCCCCATGTCAGGTGCCTCCCAGTGTCACCTGAGTAACAGGACAAAAGGCACCTCAGAGCTCTCATCACTTTAGGAGCTCTGTGCCACAGAAGGGACAAAGACCAAATCTGTACTTCTTATAAATCACAACGTCACAACTTCTCTGCAACAAAACATACCATAAGTACACACATATATTTTCTCGTTAATTAATTAATAAGGGAAACAATCCAGTAAAAATATCTGATAAAAATGAGGAAGACAGAGAAGATAAAACATAGATACATATCAAACACACTCATTAATAGGGAACCGCAAACTAAGCCAGTGACGAAATTCTCTTCCGCGTCCATCAGATTGGCAAAAATTCAGGTGTCTGACACTCTGGAATGTTGGGGAAGGACCAGAGTGACCTTTGCTGCAGACTGTGTGTTTGTATGTATTTGAATCCCTCCCTGGCCCTAGCAAAACCATTGATATGTTGATGGTATTTGGAGGTGGGGTGATGGTATCTGGAGGTGAGGGCTTTGGGAGGTGATCAGATCAACAGGGTGGAGCCTCATGCATAGGACTGTGTCCTTATAAAAGAGACTGGGGTGATCCCTTGCCCCTTCTGTTCCCCTCCCCCCAGTGAGGACATAGGAGAATCCAGCCATCCATGAACCAAGAAGAGGCAGGGCTGAGAGCACAGGGCTCCCCTGGAGGGACACACGGCCCTGTTCTGGGGCGGCTGGCAGGACTTCTTGTCCTTCCCCCAGAGCCCAGGGGACCCAGAGGCCGCCCCCTTCGAGCGCGGTACCCTAGCAGGGGTGGTCCCAGAACGTGCCCGGCTCCTTGGTTCCCCCAGCCTGTGCGCACCCCTCGCTCTGTGCACCTGGTTCCTACCCCCACCTGTCCCTCCCACCTCCACCTGTCTGTCCCTCCCACTTCTGTCCAGCACACACACACCAACTAGTTGAGGGGTCTGGGTGCCGGGCTGAGACGTGTCCTCAGATGGAAAGGTTCAGTGCTCAGGAAAACAAACACAGGGAGCCCTACCATTATATTGGAAAAGAATTACTACAAAGTTGTAATGTTGGATCTAATTCCAATGTTAATTTCAGAGATAAAATTTTGCACAAGTCTGGATGACCGTTGGAAAATGTCCCCTCTGAAATATGTATCTATGACTTGTTAGGCAGCACCTATCATACCATCTACTCCTGATCAGACAGAGGTAGAGCCCTATACATTTTATCTGTCCCTTCTATTGTCTGTCATAGTTTATTTTTTATGTTTTTTGCATTTACTACTAGAGGAGAGAAGGAAATTAATATTCGTTGAGAACCTTCTGTATGCCCCTTTTATGAATTATGTTTCATTTATTTCTCATAGAAAAAATGTATTTCTCATAGCAAAAACTGAATATAGGTAAGGAAACATGTGCAGCAAGTTTCAATGACGTGCCCGAGGTCCCAGGTGGTGACTGGGAGGATCCCCGTTCAAATGCGTGCTCTCAGCTGCACCACCTGGGGCCCCAAATTCTGATCGTCTTCCTTTCTGAGGCACATTTTAGGGTCAACTACAGTGGGTCTGCCTCAGTAGTCAGGAATCGTCTATTTTCATTTCAACCAACTCGTAGCCTTAATTCCCTCACTGCGGGGCCATTATTTCCCAATGGCAGTGTGTCCTCATAGTCACATTCACAGGGATCGGGGTATGGGGTCCCCTGGGGGTCATAACTCTGCTTGCTGCACCCTCCCCCAGAGATCGACCCCTGGTCAACACGAGATTCTCAAAGTCGCTGCTACGTTGGTCCATTTCCTCCATGTGCCAGCCATGATTTCCCCATCTTTATCGTGTACTGCACACAATACAAATA
Source organism: Neofelis nebulosa (assembly GCF_028018385.1). NCBI lineage: Eukaryota > Metazoa > Chordata > Mammalia > Carnivora > Felidae > Neofelis > Neofelis nebulosa. The sequence continues at coordinate 18,637,958 of NC_080794.1, forward strand.
GCATCAGTCCCTGCTGGCAGGATGCTTTCCTTGCGTGTTGGTCTCTTGGCACAAAGGTAGACAGTGGTGGGAGACACCTGAGGTTTAATGAATGCTTGCTGTGTCCCCTTGTGGGAGGGTCTCCTCTGGAACAAGGACCTCTAGGCACTGGAGTCCAGAGTTGCAGACTTGGGAAGCATGGATCCCTCAGTGGGTCCCTAGAAGCAATGGTGAGCAAGGTCACTCCTGCATTCGCCCTTTGCTCTTGGGCTTTGGGGTTCTACCTGCTGGACAAGCGTGTCTGTTCAGTCTCAGAGAATGGAGTCCCATCCTTGGAAGGACTCATTTCCAAACTGTCACCTCAGCTAAACCCTCACAAGGGCATGCCCCTGCTGTGTCGTGTGTGCACAGCTAATACTCCATGCAGCTGCATTCTCCTTTCCTTAAAATGGGCCCCTTGCCCTGGTTTGATATGGAGTCATATGTTGATAGAAAACACTGTTTTCCAGTAGGTATAACTGAGAGTCTGAAAACAAAAGGCAAAATATTCAGAATACGTGTCCATCCCAGTCAAGGTAAATGGCCGCCCTTTCCAGGACAGAAAATGTCTGATAAAATTAACCTGTCTCCCGGTAACCGATTGGCCTGAGTAAGGGAGGTGCTATCCTGAACTTGGTGTTGACCTGTGTCACCGTCAGTGGACATCCAGCAGCTGTAGAAGTTGATCAACTTTGGGATGGAAACCCACCTTCTGGGGTCCATGCAGGCCTCCATTTTGTCAAGGCTTCCGAGCATCTGTGATTCTCACTGACCGGTGTGTGTCCCTTACGGAGCTACTCCATCCCAGTTCAGTCCAGGTAAATGCCACCAGCTCTACCACCGCGGCAAGCCCAGGCTTTCGGGACCTCGACTTTGATTGATATCTTCCTCAATCCAGCTCCAAAATCCCATTGTCGGGTCTGCTTCCTTGCACCACTGTTGACACCCACAGCCTAGTGTGGGTCTCTCAGGAAACAGACTCTTAAGAGTTTATAGGTAGGACTTCTATAGGGGGGGTTCTCAGGAACAAAGCTTGTGGAAGGAATTGAGGGAAACAGCTCGGGCAAAGACCGAGACTGAAATGTGACACTATCGAATGAACTTCTCAAGAGGAGATCTGGGACTCCCACTGCCCAGCGCAGTGTCCCTGATCAGGACGGGGCACCAGGCTCCGGGTTCCTCTCCTTATTCTCACCCCTCGCTGGCTTCTGACTGCTCCCAGAAGGCGGTTCCCCTGGGCACTGGGGGCTACCTGTTGCTGTGGCGGTTCCCGGAGGGAAGTCCAACTCTGGGCCTTCAGCAGCCGCTCCCCTTGTTGCTGGAGCATAAGATCCTTAGTCTGGATGGAAACCTGGGCAGCAAGGCACACTATCCCTCAGAGTCCGGAAAAAGGAGAGAAACTATGGAGGTCTGGGAATCTGGGAGGGGTCTGTGCGACTCTCTGTACTCGTTTTCACTGCCACCCCATCACCTTGGGCGTGTGTGGATTTGCGCACAGTGGGGCTGCAAGCTGACTTGTAAAGGGTCAGGCAGGAAATGCTTCAGGCTTCTCTGGCCACATACAGTTTCTGTCTTGTATTCTTTCTCTTCTTTGCTGCGACTCTCACGAATGCATCACACTCATTCTTAGCTTTCAGACCCGGAGACTGGCCACCGCCAGACCTGCCCCCAGGCCATAGTTTGCCAACTCTGCTCCGTGGACCTCGCAGACCAGCCGACAGGAACCCCCATCTCCTCTGGCTTCTCCACGTGGCCTCCTCCTGTAATGTGGTTGGCTAGCACCGTGGCTTTCGTGAGCCTAGACACGGTTTTAGGTGTGCTAACCTGCACGCTTCGTGGGGCAAGAGGTGTTCCTGTCCCCGTGTGTGCGCGAGGGGCTGAACCACGGAGGGACTGGCGAGATTGCAGGCCAGGCGGCAGGCGGCAGGCGGCAGCGGGAGGACCTCGGCGTCCGCGGGCGGATCCCACACAACCGTTACTATGTCCCACATCCTGCCACCTGTCAGAGGAGGGAGCCCGGGCTCCTCGGCAGGCATGATCCATGAGGCTGTGTAACTCGGAGCCCCCAGACTTGGGGACAGCTCTCCTTTGGAGTTCAGCTCTCTACAGGCAGACAGACGTGCTCCTTCCTGCTTCCTCACCCCCCACGCTCCACCCCACACCCCTGCTCCCTGTGCACGTGCAAAGAATCAACACAACACAGCGTTTCTGGAGGATCCTCCTGATGGTCCCACTCTGACACGACCCCTGTCATCCTGGAGGCACTTTGTGCATTCCACAAGGGCACACGCTGACACTTTGTAAGTACTCGTGCCCTCGTCAGCCTCCCTTTCTAGTCTAGGGATTTTCACGCTGAAGGTTGCATCCGTTACATCCATTAATGTGGTGTTAATTTAATTCAGTGGGTTATCAAAAGCATTTTTTAAAAATGAAACACAACAGAAAATATCACGTAGGTTAGGTAAATGTATCTCTGAATCTTTCATTTGCATTTGTGTGGGTGTGTGTATTTTAAACATGGAGTTAGTTCCCAACAATTAGATCCCTACACTTTTCAGGTATATACTGGCCCAAGCCAACAAAGACTGAAAAGTGTGATCATTGCATCCAATATAATGATTCCTAACCATTTTTGTAAATTGTAGGTTTTTCTGTTTTCAACTATAACTCCAATTAGGTTGTTCCAAACCTAAATGCTGGCATGCATTGCACTTTGGTGAACATTTTAAGCAAAAGCAGTGAAAAATTAGGTAATTTTTCCAAATATCTTAGAGTGCTTGAAAGAATTATAGAGCATTGGGTAAAATCAGATCTGAAAATTGTGGATCATCATCGTTAGTTATCTTGTAACTAAAATGTAACCAACTGTTCTCTGGGTCCTGTGATCACCGAGGGAAAGGAAATTAGGGATGCCTGGCAGGCTCAGTTGGTTAAGCTTCTGACTCTTGACTTTGGCTCAGGTCATGATCTCATGGTTTCATGAGTTAAAGACCCCCATCCGGCTCTGTGCTGACAGTGCAGAGCCTGCTTGGGATTTTCTTTCCATCTCTCTGCCCTATCCCTGCTCATGTTCTCTCTCTTTCAAAAATAAGTAAACACTAAAAAAAACAGGCTTTTTAGTAGTTATAGAATATAAATTAGTGCTTTTACTCAATTTGGTGTGGGGGAAGTGCAAGTCATTAATTTTTTCGCTAGTGTTTGTTAGAATCATCTAGAATCCTAGGTCATTGTTATGGCCACAGCCTTGTTTTGACCATATTTTTAAAATTCTTGTTACAATAATATACTTGATACAATAATAATCAACTTTTTCTTAAATTTTTTTTTTTCAACATTTTTTATTTATTTTTGGGACAGAGAGAGACAGAGCATGAACGGGGGAGGGGCAGAGAGAGAGGGAGACACAGAATCGGAAACAGGCTCCAGGCTCCGAGCCATCGGCCCAGAGCCTGACGCGGGGCTCGAACTCACAGACCGCGAGATCGTGACCTGGCTGAAGTCGGACGCTTAACCGACTGCGCCACCCAGGCGCCCCATAATCAACTTTTTCTAATGGGAAGTACATTTATATATGTTAGAGGTCTGGAAAACACTAATACCATCTCTGGACCCATCAGTATGACAGAGAGAAATTGGGCACATTCATAAGGTGCTGGATTTTTGAATGAGAATGTGACAACAAAAATCAATGACGCTTTAGAAACAATCTAACTCAACTACCTTATTTTATAAATGAGGCTTTATAAATGAGACTACTTTGTTTTCATCTCATCCAGGCCAAACAGCTCATAAGAAAACACCAGATAAGGGTCCAAAACAAAACAAGAAATTCTTGATTTTTCATGTTTACTAATTAATTTACTCTCTAATTTATTTAGTTATCTTCCTATGAAAAGATCTTCCCATCCACCCACCCAAGGAAAAGCATACAATTGAATTATAGGTTAATTTTCTTTATAGATTTACATGTGGTTTTAAATGTTCATGGTGCTCAAAACATTTTGTTGTCCTTAATGTCCCCTTAAGGGGAGACTATTCTGGTTCTGCAGACACAGAAAGACGTCTTCTTAGAAGCTGGGCACCTCAGAGCTGGAGGGGGTCAGCTACCTGGCACTTCCCTTCACAACTTGTAGGATGGGTGAACCTACAGGGAGAAAGGAACACAGGGCCAGGCTTGGTTTCTGGACCATTACCTGTAGCCTTAACCTTTCTTTCTCTTTTTCTCAAGAAAGTATATCTGAATGCAACCAGTGCAAGTGAAATTATTAAAAGTTAGCCTTTAATTCACTGTATTACAAAAATATATAATTCCCAACATTTACTATGTTCACTCTAATTTATAATGAAATACTTTAGACAACCGATCACAGCACACCAGAATGCTCCTGGTCACATCCCACACATTCACGGCTCCCTGTGACTTGTAAGAGAAGAACTCTAAGACCCATCTCCATGGCTCAAATCAGAACCGAAATTTTGCCCTTTGAATCCATTTAAGTCATTTTATGTGGGATGGCTGAAGTCTCAGATTTCCTTAAGCAATTCTGCTCGTAGCTCTGGCTCTGGAGGCTGATAAAGTGAATCATTCAGGCTGCTGTACAAACAGAATAATTGCTTAGTGCACCAAGGTTAGGATGTCACACAATATCCTGTGTCAGGGCATAGATCTCGGGCAGGACAGAAAGAGGATCAGCCCTGTGGTATTGCCATTAAGAGACTCAGATTTATTATTAAACCCTCCTTGGATGGAAAGACCAATGGTGAATTTGTCAGGAAGCCCGCAAGCGTTCTTGAAGTGAATGATTTCTCTGCATCTCCAGCAAGAGTCTCAGGTAGGTGTTAAAGTTAGCCAAGATAAAATACAGAAAATATAAGCATGAGGGATTTAGACGTGCAAGTCAGTGATGTCATTAGCCTGAAAAGATGTCCTTGTACTTAAGATGACCTTCTAACCAGATGGTTTTCCTGACCTAGATTTGTCACCTTAATAGTGACATTTGCTTCCTACCTAAATGCTGATTTGGTTTTCATTCATATATGCCAGAAAATAAATCTGAGAAGAGCATTTCCTACCTTTCAGACATCATCAACAAAGTTGTAAGAAATGTTCCCTTCTGCCAGTAAAGACTTCTGATGAACTCTCCTTAGGAAGAAACTAGAATGTCACACAAGACAGCTAGTGTCTAAACAACACCTTGAAGAGGGTTAAGACTCTTGCTAAGTAATTAGTTTTAGAGAGTGGGTTTGAGGACTGAACTAAGACTAGTCACTCTCCCTTCTCACCTAGAAGGGTCTTAGACAGTGCTGAGGGTCTAACCAAGGGGACTCAGGTCAGCGTGTTGGTGGCTGCAGTGATGCTGATTTGGTAAGTGGAAGGACCAAGAGCCAGACAAGGTAAAGATAGGATGTGAATAGGGCTGGGGACCAAGCAAGATGGGCTATAGGCAACCAATTACAATGAAAATAAAAGGACCTGAGCTCAGGAAATGCATCAAGCTGGATTAAAGGTATAAGGAAGGCAAGTAAAACCCTAAAGATATTGTTAATGTTTTACTCAGGATACACAGTGACTTCACATATAAAATAATGTCAGTAGTCTAACAAGTGTCAGTCATAATTTGTATGAAATCTACCTACATATACCTTATTCAGTGTGGCCTCCATATGGTTCATTAAAAATGTGAGCTCTTGGGGCGCCTGGGTGGCGCAGTCGGTTAAGCGTCCGACTTCAGCCAGGTCACGATCTTGCGGTCCGTGAGTTCGAGCCCCGCGTCAGGCTCTGGGCTGATGGCTCGGAGCCTGGAGCCTGTTTCCGATTCTGTGTCTCCCTCTCTCTCTGCCCCTCCCCCGTTCATGCTCTGTCTCTCTCTGTCCAAAAATAAATAAAAAACGTTGAAAAAAAAAATTAAAAAAAAAAAAAAATGTGAGCTCTTGGGGCACCTGGATGGCTCAGTGGCTTAAGTGCCCGACTCCTGATTTCAGTTCAGGTAATGATGTTGGGGTTCCGGAAATTGAGCCCCATGTTGGGCTCTGTGCTGATAGCACAGAATCTACTTGGGATTCTCCCCCTCTCTCTCTGCCCTTCCTCTGCTCATGCTATTCCTCACTATCTCAGAATAAATAAATAAACATTAAAAAAATTAGTTCTTGGGAGCCCCTGGGTGGCTCAGTTGGTTGAACATCTGACTTCACTCAGATTGTCATTTTGCAGTTTGTGAGTTAGAGCCCTGTGTCAGGCTCTGTGCTTGTGCTCTCTCTCTCTCTCAAAAATAAATAAATATAAAAAGTTAAAAAATAAAAAAAATAAAATGAGATTACCTTCAAAAAATTGGCTCTGGATTATTTGTTTTTTGGGTGTTGAGTTTGATAAGTTCTTTATAGATTTTGGATACTAACCCTTTCTCTGATATATCGTTTGCAAATATCTTCTCCCATTCTGTCGGTTGCCTTTTAGTTTTGCTGATTGTTTCCTTTGCTGTGAAGAAGCTTTTTATTTGGATGAGGTCCCAGGAGTTCATTTTTGCTTTCACTTCTCTTGCCTCCAGAGATGTGTTGAGTAAGAAGTTGCTGCGGGCAAGATCAAAGAGATTTTTGCCTGCTGTCTCCTCCAGGATTTTGAGGACTTCCTGTCTTACGTTTAGGTCTTTCATCCATTTTGAGTTTATTTTTGTGTCTGGTGTGAGAAAGTGGTCCAGGTTCATTTCTGCATGTCGCTGTCCAGTTTTCCCAGCACCACTTGCTGAAGAGACTCTTTATTCCATTGGATAGTCTTTCCTGCTTTGACAAATAATCCAGTGAAGAAATGGGCAAAAGACATGAATAGAAACTTCTCCAAAGAAGACATCCAGATGGCCAACCGACACATGAAAAAAATGCTCAATATCACTCATCATCAGGGAAATACAAATCAAAACCACAATGAGATACCACCTCACACCTGTCAGAATGGCTCACATTAACAACCCAGGCAACAACAGGTGTTGGCGAGGATGAGGAGAGAGAGGATCTATTTTGCATTGTTGGTGGGAATGCAAGCTGGTTCAGCCACTCTGGAAAACAGTATGGAGGGTCCTCAAAAAACTAAAAATAGAACTACCCTATGACCCAGCAACTGCACTACTAGGTATTTATCCACAGGATACAGGTATGCTGTTTTGAAGGGACGCATGCACCCCCATGTTTATAGCAGCACTGTCAACAATAGCCCAAGTATGGAAAGAGCCCAAATGTCCATTGATGGATGAATGGATAAAGAAGATGTGGTACACACACACACACACACACACACACACACACACACACAGAGGAGTATTACTCAGCAACCAACAAGAATGAAATCTTGCCATTTGTAACTACGTGGATGGAACTGGAGGGTATTATGCTAAGTGAAATTAGTCAGTCAAAGCAAGACAAATATCATATGACTTCACTCATATGAGGACTTTAAGACACAAAACAGATGAACATAAGAGAAGGAAAACAAAAATTATATAAAAACAGGGAGGGGGAAAAACGGAAGAGACTCATAAATATGGAGAACAAACTGAGGGTTACTGGAGGGGTTTGGGGGGGGGATGTAGGGGGGAAAAATGGGTAAAGGGCATTAAGGAATCTACTCCTGAAATCAATGTTTCAGTATATCCTAACTAATTTGGATGTAAATTAAAAAAAATAAAAAGTAAAATTAAAAAAATAAAGGCAAAAAAAATTGGCTCTTAAAATTCTGTATCAGTTTTTTCTGTTTTCTAAATGAATATTTTTATTCTCTCTCTCTCTCTCTCTCTCTCTCTCTCTCTCTCTCTCTCTCTCTCCATCTCTCTTTCTGTTGTTATAAGAATCTGAACTCTCTGGGACATTGGAGAGGTGGAGGGAGACTATTGTTTAGGGCACCTTGGGCATGACAGTATAAAAATATTCCAGTATAGAGCCTGAATATAAAAGAACATAATTTCACAGTTTTTTCTCAACTGTTTTACGTTCCTATGGGTGTAGATAGTGTCTTTAATATCCTCACATATTAGAGACAAAGCAAAGAAAGAAAATGTACCAAGATGATTCTGTCTGTATTCTGTGACCATCTCAAACTTTTAAAGTAACTTATCCTTAACAAAATATATCAGCAACTTGTAAAAGCAAATGATTATGTGTTTATCTGTTTATAATCAGTTCATAATCAAACCCAAATCTTTAGTGCCTTTCCCATCGTCTTTAACTGAATATTCAATTGTTCCTTTTCCCTTCTTCTTAAATAATGCTTAACACGGTTAGATGTCTTCTGTGCACAGCTTTTCATATGGATCTTGGGTTTATATTGTGAGTCAGTTTCATTATTTTTATTTTTATATTATCTTTTATTTCATCTCCAATGAGAGAAGAGAGAGAGAGAGAAGAAGAGAGATTCATTATTTGGATTTTTAAACTAGTTTCTATTATCAATTTTTAACTGTATTGCAGAACAGACAGAAAATGACCCAAAGCCTCTGATAATGTCTTCAGGAATAGGATTCACCTCTGGTAACCCAATTGTATGAGGGGAAGCAGAGGCGGCCCCCATTCATGACTGTCTGGAGTCTTCCTCTCCCCTGAGCACCCCTGACACCCCAACCTGCAGCTCTGGGGGAAAAGAGGTGGGCCACGGATAAGGTAGGAAGGGAGTCAGGTGGCTCAATGAGCAAATATCAACTAAAATGAGGCTGGACCGGTTCTATTAATACCAGAGAAGGCAAAAATCTAGGGAGCAAATGGCTAAGCAGATATAAAGGGTACTTAATTATGATTAAGGGAAAAATTCATTAACTCATAATCTACCAAAATTATAGCATCAATAAAAGCCTAACCTTTAGGCCGCCCAAGGGAAAGCACAGGAGTGTAGGATATTGAACTGGCCCCTCTCAGCTCTTGTGGGTGCAGAATGAGGTAAACACAGACTCTACAGCTTGGACCTGGCCGCTGTGACCCCATCCTAAGGCCTCAGCCCTCACTGCATCCTTCCTTCCACCCGATGCCACACACCGTCCAACATGCGGGTGTCTGGAATAGTGTCTTGGCTTCCAACCTGCTGTTCCAACTTTCCACCTGGGCCCTGCCCTTCCTTCTGTTTGGAGCTCAGCTCCTGTCTCCTTCCTCCAGTGCCCAAACCACTCTTTTACGTGAGAGGTGATACTTCAGGAGAAGTAAGAGTACGGGCTCTGGGGTCAGACCTGGTGAAGACCCCTGTTACAGAATGACATTGGAAATACTGTTTAACCTGCTGTGTCTCACTGTCCTCATGTGTGGCCGCAGTATAATATCTCCCTAAGTCGCAAAGTCACAGCAAGAATTAAACAAGAGAATGTCTGTACTGGGAGACATGCGATCACAGAATCAGAAATATTAGACGGTTGGGTGTTGTTTTCAAGACACTAGAAAACACCTTAGAAATTGTATTACCTAAAATTGCACACACAAGCACATAACAGAAAATATTTTAAATTTTACTATGTTTGTAATCCTTCTTGGCTAATTAAAGGTCAGAAAAGGTGAATAAGATACTCAGTCTTGTTCTTCCTAATAGATCTTTCCATATGATGATAAAGGGTACAGTGGCCTGGAAAAGAATAAATATCTTCTAAACAAGTATTTTTCTAGGTATACACATTCCTTTTGTCTTTCCCACAGGAACCTAATTTGCAACTCAGAGAAGTAATCAGATGGCTGGTCCTGCTCTGCAGTGTGAGGGAACCATTCTTTCCTTGTCCAGCTGAGCCTGTGTTTCCTTCCTCGCTCAGCTCAGGCTTGTGGAGCCCGACTCCCCCGTCTGCCGTCACTTCCAGATCTAACAGGAAATACATGTAACTTAGGGGCAATGAGAAATTTCATTGGACTTCACATTACTTCTGATGTTTTCTAAAAAGAGTGTGTGTGTGTGTGTGTCTGTGTGTGTGTATCCCAGAGAGTTTTGCATTGAAATGTTACTTATGTCTGCATAATGTTTTTCATATTTTTCTTGATGAGCTCTATATTCTAAATGTTCATAGAAAGTACATATTACTATAACAAATCGTTATTTTTAACAAAATGCAAGTTAAATTTTGATCAAATGGAAGAAATACCTCTGCCAAGTGCCTGGTTTATCTGATGCTATTCCTAACACTAATGAAAAACTGAGTTTCATTAGCTATTTGCCCCTAAAATTAAATAAGCTACATTTCTAAATTAAAGATCTTACTTGTGGGGGACCTGGGGAAATGAGGCGTCTTGACTCTTGATTTCATCTCAGGTCATGATCTCATGGTTCCCAAGTCTGAGCCCCACGTCGGGGTTCCGTGCTGACAGCACGGAGCCTGTTTGGGATTCTTTATCTCTCCTCCTCTCTCTGCCCCTCTCCCTCCCTCCCTTCTTCTCTCTCTCTCTCTCTCTCTCTCTCAATAAATAAATAAACTTAAAAAAAAAGATACTACTTGAAAGGGAATTTTCAAGGTTTGTTACTGTTGTTTCTTTGTTTATTGTTTAAAGCAATCTAACAGGCCATAGACAATAAATCACCATCTGGGGTAAAGAGCATTTAGCTAATCACAGCGACAGTCTTCAGCAATGCAGGCTTTTATTTTCATTCATTCGTTTTCTCCATGGACAGTCTTTGTGATAGAACAACTCCAACAAGCAATCAAAAAGATGATTTGTTCTTTCTCGTGTCCATACCTATTCATGTGTTTTCTTCTCCACACCCTTCAGGCGCCTGGGCCTCCTTAATTTACACTGCCAATGTTGTCATGTTTTCTTATTTACCTCGTCCTGTGTAACATGTTGAAGTATGTAGAAGGTAAAACGAAGACCTCCAACGCAAGGTTAGATTCATAGACTATCACAGCTAAAGGAACCTCAGGAATCCCCTTAGGCACCGAAGAACACTGAGGACCACAGAGGGAGAATGCCAGTTAGAGTCCTGGCCAGCTAATGTCTTTCTCACGGGTTTGTTACAATCACCATTGCTGCCAGTACCAAAAAGTTACGCATTATGAAATCCACAGACATGAGGGAAGTAAGTCAAATGCTCAGATCTCTTCCAGAAGACTGCCAGCTTCACATGGTGTCAGGGCAGTAGAGAGGGCAAGGGTGTGGTCAGCATACTGCAGCCAGACAGCTCCGGGAGCCCACGGCCCTGACCTTCCGCAGTGGATCCTTGGGAACTTCTCAGCTGATGTGGGGCTTTCCCAGAGACTCACTGACTCGTGTTCACTGAGCTCCTCCCTGCGCAGGTGCCTCACGAGGCCCCGAGGAATGGGCAGAAGGGGAACCGTCACAAAGGTCCCTGATGGCCGGGAGTTTATACTCTGATTGTGGGGAGGCCAGGAAACAAATTCGCACAAAATTAAAAGATAAGTGTGATGAAGAATGTGGGTATCACCGTTTTGATGAAAGGGTGAAGGAAGGAATTTCTGAGGAAGGAAAATTTAAGCTGAGGCCTTTTTTAGGAAAAGTTAGAATGAAAGTCATCATTTTTCCAATCATAGCTTTTTAAAAAATTTTTAATGCCATCGGTTGATATATTTACAACCAAAGGCTCATTAAGTCAAGTTTATTGTCCTGCTTGTTCTGTTTTCTACCAAAGCAGCGTTTGCTGAAATTTGCCAACTCATTTCCAACAGCCCCTGCCACTCAGGTGATTTTCCATCTCCGACTGATGTGCAGACACGGGGAATTATCACAAAGATAATGGTGGAGACTAAGCATGTTCTCTCTTTGAGAGCTTCTCTCAAGGACAGTCACCTGAGCATACCTGAATATTGACATTCAGAGGAGGAACAGTTCTCTGGCCCCCAGTCTCTGTTGTTCTTTGTTTCTCAGGATAAAAAGCTGCCTCTGTCCTACTCAAAACAGAAAAACAAAAAAAGAAAACCTGTTTTTTTTAAATTTTTTTTTAATGTTTATTTATTTTTGAGACAGAGAGAGACAGAGCATGAATGGGAGAGTGTCAGAGAGAGGGAGACATAGAATCCGAAACAGGCTCCAGGCTCTGAGCCATCAGCCCAGAGCCCGACGCGGGGCTCGAACTCACGGTCCGTGAGATCGTGACCTGAGCTGAAGTCTGACGCTTAACCGACTGAGCCACCCAGGTAGGTGCCCCAAAAGAAAACCTATTTTATTAGGAGTCTCAATAAGATGAGTTTTGCTCCCTCAAGGCTACTGCTTTTCTCTTACAAAATGGAATAAATTAAAATTTCAAAAAAGATATTTATAAATTTATCAATAATTCCCAATCAGATGTCCATTGTGTTGGTCATTTAAAAAAAATAATCTTGAGTTGGTCCACACTAAGGTAAATCTCAAATAGCATTAATAAATGTCATTCACAAGAGAAAGATATACAGTTACATTAATCCTCATCCAAATCAACTGACAAAACCCCAGCCTCAAGCACAATTCTGTTTGCAACTGATCTTTTGTATTTAACAACTGATAAAGTGGTATCTTACTGTAAGTGAGATTGCCATTTTTTTCCGGAGGCTTAGAGAATAATGAAGCTGTTTATACTGATTAACCCGCTAGGAAATGACATCTTCACCTTCAAACATCTGTTTGACTCCTGACATGTTTGCCATGAGTCTTACCTAGACTCTGCAGACAGGAACAACCTCATCTAGCCATGTTCCTTGTTACTCTTATTACCTGGAGGAAAGATGGCCAATTTCTAGGAGGATGGGTAGCACTCTTCACACAAAATGTGCTGTGGTCGCAAAGCCCCTGGAATGAAAGCACTTAGGAAAAGTGTTGCTTGCTCACAAAATGATGAGCTGGATGAAATTGAAAAGGGCAGAGTATGCACCGTGGTTCCACTGGCAAGACATTGGGATAAAATGAGATTCATAGTTTATTTATTTAAAGTGTTTAAAACTCTAAGGATAAATTCAAGGAAGCAAAGAGAGAAGACAACAGGTTCTCTGGATACCGAGTAGAAAGTTACACTGAATTTTGGGTTATGTCTTGGCATCTCACCTTCATCAAATACAGCAAAGGGCAGGCCATTAAAACTTCGATGCATGGCCTGCATCACAATGCGATTGGGACCATTTCAAAGAAATTCATGGGGGGCACCTGCGGGGCTCAGTCTGTTGAGCTGCCAACCTTGGCTCAGGTCATGATCTCATGGTTCCTGAGTTCCAGCCCTGCATCGGGCTCTGTGCTTACAGCTCAGAGCCTGGAGCCTGCTGCAGATTCTGTGTCTCCTTCTCTCTGCCCCTCCCCCATTCACACACACACTCTCTCTCTCTCTCTCTCTCTCAAAAGTAAATAAACATTAAAAAAATTTAAAAAAAAGAAATGAATAGGATTGTAGGAGTGGGGAGGAGGGAGAGGAACAGAAGTAATTCAGTTTTTATTTTTATTTTTAAAAAATTTTAATGTTTATATATTTTTGAGAGAGAGAAAGAGACAGAGAGAGATTGGAGAAGGGGGAGAGAGAGGGAGACACAGAATCCGAAGCTGGCTCCAGGCTCTGAACTGTCAGCACAGAGCGTGATGTGGGGCTTGAACTCACAGACCGCGAGATCATGACCTGAGCCGAAGTCAGACACTTAGCCAGCTGAGCCACCCAGGTGCCCCTCTGTGAAGGTATTTTTTTTAGATGAAAGTAACATTTAAACCAGTAGACTCTGCAAAAACTATATTACAGTCCATAATGCGGGTGGTCCCTACTTAGTTGAAGGTCTTACTGGAAAAAGACTGACCTATAAGGAAGAGGAGGGAATTCTTCCAGAAGACTCCCTGTGGACTCAGTGGCACCTCTATCTGGGTCTCCGGCCAGCTGCCTCCCCTGTGGACTGTGGCTTCCGAAGCCTCCACAATCCCGTGAGCCAACTCCCTGAAACAAATCTTTCTCTTACTCTCATTCTCTCTCTCTCTCTGTCTCTCTCCTTCTTTCCCTCCCTCCCTCCCTCTCCCAAACCCTAATATGTTGTGCTGTGGTAAGGACTTAATAAAATACTGTGCAGAAAGTGACTAGCACATAGTAAGTGATCCTGAGTAGATTAATATCTAGTTATTAGATTAATATCTAGTTATTAGATTAATATCTAGTATCTAGTTTTTGATATTTAGACTTTACTCTTTTCAGATGCAAATAACATTATCATTCGGCAAGTTGGTTTGCAGGTAGCATGGGGGAGAGAAGAACTTTGGGCCTGACGGAGCTCTTGAAGGGCCTCACTCTGTACTGAACAGTGTATCCCTTTCTATGACCCTGCTGCAGCACTGTCATTTTAGAGAAGGAAGCTGGGACCCAGAAAGACTAAATGCCATGTCCAGAGTCATGGGAGGTAAATATTAGTAAATCCAGGCGGGCGGACCCCAGGGCCAATGCTCTGAAACTGTGCAGCACAGCCCTTCAAGATGAAACACAGTCGAACAAAATTCAAGTCAAAAAATAAAAAGGGGATTAACTTTGCTCTTCTGTGTGATGTGGCCTTGGGTTTAGCCTCAAAAAGGCTCCAGGGACAACAGCAGAGGCCTCGAGGGACTGACTGCCCCCTCATCCCCCACAGGCTCAGGTGCAGAGATAGGGCCACACTGTCACCTGTGAAGAGGGACCCCTCCCCTCCGTGCAAGGGGGAGGCGCTCACCACGGATGACACCGCCACCCGCGGATTTGCATTTGTTCAAGGGTGAACTATCATAAATAACTATAAGCATCCGTTCTTTGTTCCTCCTTGGCTGCAGGAAAATACATGGAAATAACCATCTCCCTTGGGAGGGTTGGGGAGGGGTGGAAGACTGTGGAAACGAGGCTGTGGGCTCTGGTGGCTCCTACAGCTGCATCCACTGTTCCCATGCAGACCAGCGGGGCCACTTTCCCAAATCTCCCAATCTTCCAAGAGAAGCCAGAAGTATGAAGATTTATAAGAAATGCCTAAATTTTAAGTATTGGGACCGGGCACTAATGTGAAAAAGCACATTTTTTTCTGTATTCAGAGGGTCAGCATATGTGAGCAGATTACATCGTGGGACAGTTCTGACACTGGGATGCCCAACTTACAGACACCGGAATTCACAGGATGGCTAAAAACACTGAGAAAAAAAAATACTCTGATTTCACTTCAAAAACAAGTCACGGATCGATTCTCAGAACATATTTGTGCTGTTATTTAACAGAGACTGAAGGAAAAAAAGAGATCTATTCACTATTTATCCTCAACCTTTCTGGTTGAGTTAGTAATCTCTTTTCCAAAGAGAACTGCCTGCTGGCCTGATCACCATAGCTCAAAATGACCAAGTGATGCCATTAACCTGGATAATCCATAGTGAGCAGGGTGTTCATATTGGATTCAGGACGCTCCACTGCCATTTTTAGTTCAAAATAGGTAAATTGATGCGTTGGTAAACCAGATAAAGACTGTTCATAATTATCAAGCAAAACCATAGAGTCAACATGCAAATACCTCAATCTTGTTTTTTTTAATCAAATGTAGCATTTCAATTAATCTTTGAAAACATCTTTTGCTTAGCTGAAGACTCAGTAAAGCAAAACTCTTTACTCAATCAATTATCATGTAATCCCCACACCATCTTACTTAGAACTGCGTCGTCACTGAAAATCAAAAGCACGAGAAATCTGGGGTTTTTCTTCCTTGAAAATGTAAAGGTTTGATTTTATTTTTATTTTTTTAATTTTTTTTTTTCAACATTTTTTATTTATTTTTGGGACAGAGAGAGACAGAGCATGAACGGGGGAGGGGCAGAGAGAGAGGGAGACACAGAATCGGAAACAGGCTCCAGGCTCCGAGCCATCAGCCCAGAGCCCGACGCGGGGCTCGAACTCACGGACCGCGAGATCGTGACCTGGCTGAAGTCGGACGCTTAACCGACTGCGCCACCCAGTCGCCCCAAAATGTAAAGGTTTGATTTTAAATGAAGCTGTGTCACCCTACGCGCGTGATACTTGAGGAACCCACGACTGCAAAGCCTGTCATGAGGTCAGACTTGTAGTTACTACGTTCTCCCAACAAGCACAGGGCTGCGCCTGATCACGTTAAAAGAAGCCAGACATTTAAATCTGCACATTATGATTCCTGCAGCATCCAATGAGCATCTGAGTGATGTTCTCTTTCCAGGAGAACAGCAGAAATCCTAAATCCTGTTTCTTGTGAATAAAAGAAATGAAAGCATGCAACGTAACCTGGAAAACAAAAGAGTCCATTGCCAAAATTGTCTCTGAGCTAAGCTTTAAGAGAATGTGTTCGCACCTGTGGAATATTCAAGACACTTTGCCTCGAGAAATAGTTATACTCTCCATAAATACCTGTACTGAACAGTCGAGTTTGGGAAATGCAAGTTGGTCTTTATTTGCTAATTTTTTTACTTTATATAACTTCCAAATGATAAGACACCAATCAGTGATAGAAAGGTCATAAGAATTACTCTCCCATCAAGCACCCTGAGCAGCAGACCAGGCGAAGCTTAAAGAATCTGGCTGACCTGAATGTGTGTTCATCTGCCTTGGAGGAAGACCACACCCATACATTGTATTCTTACTTTTATTATTATGCAGAAGATGGGGTAAAGGTTGGAAAGTAAACAAGGCTGTGTTTTGAGAACAACCAGGTGGGCAGGCGGAGGACATCGGAGGACATCGAATGTCACCAACACAAAGAGACTTTGGCCAACACTCCCCCGGGGTGCAGTAAAGAATGCATTACTGGATACTCTCCAGAGAAAGTGAAACAGAGAAATGAAACAGAGAAATGAAACAGTAAGGGGTGGGGAGCTAATTCAGAGCTAACAGAAAGGAGATTTTCCCCCAAATGGAAAAATTTGCTCTGTATGGGTATTTTTCCATACCTGTCTGGCAGGGTCTGCTTGGCGGTGAAATGAGAACGTGTGTACTTGAAGTTACTTCTCACTGGAGGGCTTCTGTACCCCCCGTCTCCACAGAATAAATCTACTGATTTTGTTCATTGAACTGGCTCGTTGTCGGATGCAGTTGTCTTACATTGACTGGTAATTCAGCCTACAGCTATGTAACACTGAAATACGGTGCCCCCCTTGTCTGTGGGGGACACCTTCTAAGACACCTTCTAAGACCCCCAGTGGACCCTGACCCTGCAGACAGTACAAACCCTACAAAGACACCATGTGTTTTCCTGTATGGACGCCTATAATAAGGTATCTCAAAATACCCGGTACTGAGCTCAACCTTCTTGCGACGCCGTGACCTGAGGCGAAGTGAGCAGTGAGGGCCAGTACTGACCTTTGGCTGATATGCTAGGAGGATGCACATCGGCCTCTGGTTAGCCATGGGGAACCAAGAGCAGGAAAGCATAACCCTGGACAAGGGGGGAACCCCTGTAGCCAACCAACTCAGAGGAATAAAATAACAGTCAAGCATATTGGATTCCCGTGCATGTAGCTGATCGACAGAACTTCCTGCCTTTCACTCCACCCTTTGTGTGTTGGAGTCAGCAGGCTCAGCTCAGTAGCGATCGCCAGACCCCACAATCCAGGCACGGAGAACGCCTGGCTCCCCCGCCAGTCACAGAGTCCCGGCCTCTCCGTGTTTCCCTCTGCGGAATAATTATTACATCCCCTCCTCCACAAAGAAGTGAGCATGCCAGCTCAAGGCGAGATAATAAAGTCAAGTCCGCTTCAGGGTGCTTCAAATCATCTAATAGAGAAGCACAAAGTGCTTAGAAATAGAATATCTCCACCATGCTCGCAGTCTCCTGACACTCTGGACAATGTGTGAGTTTCTGGACCGCACCGTCATGGATCCCATCTCTCCCCAAAGCACTCATCTCCCCAAGTTCCCCTCAGTGGGAGAATGCCACAAACTACTCAAAGGTTGCAAAACCATGAGCTATCAATGCATTACATGTCACACAACTGTGGCAAACTTGGTGGGCTTTGGCCCAGCAATGGTGGCCGGGGAGGGCATTCCCAGGATGCCTATTAGGCTGGAGGAGGCAAGGGACGTGGAAACCCTGGGTCTCTTCCGGGCTCCTGAATCAGCAGGTCATGAGAGTTAGCACACCAGAGGCTGATCCCGAAGACCTTGCTTACTTCATGCCTAAGAAGTTGCAAACGTCACTGCAAGGATAGAAATCTTCAGCTTCTCAAAGTTAAGAGATGCTCGACTTATCCCCACCTCCAGTGATTCCACCTCTGGACCCAGAACACCTTTACTTCTTGAAATCTGCGTGGATAACTTCAACACTGTGTCACTGGATTCTGGTTCTTAGACGCATCCCCAAAACCTCAAAAAGATTAGCTAAGTGAAGGAAGCAGTCACCAAAGATGACTTTTAGATCACCGAAGATCTCATTTATGCTGAGTGTCTAGAACTGACAAGCGGACAGAGACAGGCTGTGGGTGAGTGATGGTGGGGCCAGAGGGGCACAGGGGATGAGGACAGTGCTGGTAGCTAAATGGAACAAGATGTCTTTTTGAAGGGATGAAAATATCCTAAAAATGACTATGGTGATGTTTGTGCATATCTATAAATATAGGAAAGACCATTGACTGGTACATGTTAAATGGGTGAATTTTATGGTGTATTAATTTTATTTCAATAAAGTGGTTATAAAAATTGTATATGATATTGCAGTGAAATTGAGAGAGAAAAGTATATCAGTCCCTGAAAACTTATAGTGAGTTTCAGCACCAAAAATGCTGTCGGGATTTTAAATGCAGAGTTCATTTTTCATCTAACTCTCACCTTTGATGGCTCGGTGGTTGAAATGCTATAGAGGCTTGATTCCATTACAGAAATGAAGTGAGAGGGCCGAGCCATCGATAATGTGGGAGGAAGTTCCCTGTGGACGGCAGAGTTCACATCTCCTTTGACGACAGCATGCTGTCCATTCTTAGGGACGGATGATTATTTAATTAAAAGAGCACATTCCTCCTCTAAGGGCAAAGTGGTTCCCTGGCCACTCACCCAGTGTTAACAAGAGCTCTCTGCCATCCACTGTTCAAAGCCAACCCAAAAATCTGTCGGCATTGACAGAGAAGTGGCCACTTGCGCGGGCAGAATTAATGTTTTACTTTCCACAGCCCTAGTCCCTTCAACGGTGCTTGACGCAATCAAGAGACCAGTGAAAAAATGTGTGATCCTCAAAATATGTTTCATTTCTTTTTTTTTAAGTTTATTTATTTTGAGAGAGAGGGAGAGAGAGAATCCCAAGCAGGCTCTGTGCTGCCAGCACAGAGCCCGGCACCCAGCTCAAACTCACAGACCGTGAGATCATGACCTGAGCCGAAACCAAGAGTCAGATGTTTAACCGACTGAGCTCCCCAGGCACCCCAGTGCCAGTTAATTCTTATAACTATTTATTAAGATTTAGGGCTGAATCCATACCCCAAAAATCTTTAGATGTCAGATCAGGACATGTTTAAACTATTTTGTCAACACAAAGTTTCCCTTTACTAAACTTAGATTCGGTACACTTATTTTTCTTGGGAGGAAACAGTGAAACCTCTCATTTTCTACATAAGAAAATGAAGGCCAGAGACCTGAAGTCACTTGTTCAGTGTCACATAGCCAGGAGGTGGCAATGCTGGGCCCAGATCCAGAGTGTAGAGTGGAACCCTCACTGGAGATACAGATCCTGTCCAGACCCCAAAGCACCACTCACAGTCTGTTCTGCCTCATTGCTCAGCAGGGCCAAGAGGACAGAAGACCAGAGACTGGGAGCTGAAACAACAGAAATTCATTCCTCCTGGTGCTGGACCCTGCAAAGTCCAAGATCAAGGTGTTAGCTGGTAAGGTTACTGGTGAGGACCCTCTCCTCCCGCTGGCAGATGGGACCCCTTCTCCCTCTGTCTTCACGTGGCCTTTCCTCCACGGGCACGCACTCGCATGATTGCACACACACAACCCTGTATCCTAACTTTTTAAGAATAACTTGATGGCCAGTCACCTTATGCTGCAGGGACACATGCTCTTGACATGCTATCTCTCCCACAGTGTGGATTGTGAGGGATTATTGTGCACAGAATTAATGCCAGCTACTCTGAAGTCAATGTTAGAGAACACTCACACTGCTCTGTATGTCAGTTTTCTTTATGCAAAGTCCATTTGCACTACAGGTAGAAATGGAAAGATAGGTTTTTTTGTTGCTTTTCAAACTTTTCAGGTGTTTTTCTGTTTGAACAGAATCACTTTTTTTTTTTTCAGAGCCAGGTGAAGTAGTGATCCATCCTTCCAGAATGGATAAGACCATCTTGTAATATCTCCCACCCCATGGAGAATGTCGAGCACATTCCTGGGTAGCAGTGAGAGAAGAAAGAAGAATTTCACACGGGGAAACAACAATAATTACAAAACATAGAACCAATTAAGAACCTTCCTCCTGTGTTTTCAAGAAACTCTCTTACCAGCAATTAGCTACATAAAATCAACTATCATCAAGTTCGATTTTGCCAAATTGAAACTGATGATAATACACAAAATAGTTGGTTTACCTTTTCCTGTTTGCAGAAAACAAAAGTTGATTGAGAAAATCAAGAATCTTGTCAAGCATATGTGAGGGAGGCTTTTCTTTTTCTTTTTTTTTTTTTTAAGAAAAAATAGCGTTCAAGATTTTAAAAATTTTTGAAAAAAATTGTCTTCATTTAAGAAGCAAACATTGCTGTCCATTCTGTGTTCTGTTTTCATTAGTAGAGGTGGACAATTAAGGGCAAATGGTTCCTGGGGCCACAGTGAACCCTCTCGCACCCTGTCGTCACTGAGCACGGGGCTCATCTGAAAGGACTTAGAACCTGGACACAGAGTAAAATGAACTGACCTGCACGGACGTGATCTGGGACGGTGACAGCACCCAGTCCCACATGGTTCTAAAATCCATCTACTTCCCTTCTAAAAGTGTCTGTTGACTAACAAGCAGTGTGATAGTAAAACTTGTAGACTGATTGCTGGATGCTGACTATTTCTATCTATTCATTAAAATAAGCCCTACTGGGAGCTCTGAATGTAAGTAGGCATGTGAAAGAAATTTATAAAACTCACCTTTTCCCCAAATATTATCTTAGTCAAAACTTCCTTCAAATTTGCATTGATTCAGTTAATCTTAATTAACAACATCACAATGGCTTTAAATTTGGCATCATGTGACCTGCTGACCCGCTATAAAATGCTTTACATTAATGAGAAGTATTATACTAGATGTTTTGTCACATTTCTTTTGACTAATAATGGTCATTCTTCACCCCCAGCTAATATTTTTAAATAATTGTTACTATAAAAGATAATGCACAAAATCATTAACCTGTTTCAACCAAGGTATGATTTAATCAGCATGTGGAAATATTCATTTTACATATGGGTGAGGGAAAGGAAACATTAAATGGAAAAGAAAATGCATTGTCCCCTGCAAGGGTATCGATTCGATCATACAGTGGGACTTCACTACTGTATGTTACTAACAAGAATCTTTGGTTTGGGCCTTAGGGTCAATTTTCCACTATAATTTCAAACATTTGAAAGTCATATTCTTTCACCAAGTTGCAAAAGTATTCTTTTCTTGCATCAAAAATTGATTCTTCTGAGTGTTTTCCATTTTTGCACAAATAATTTATTGGTAGATGCCTTTATGAGACAGTAGGAAATATGCTTACCTCTTCAATATCCTTTTAACAAAAAATGGACTGGAATCTATCAGGAATATTTAATCACATCAGGAGGGAGAAAATTTGACTACCTTGTTATTTTCTTATGAAAGTGTTGAGAAGGAGTACTTTCTAAATCAGTTCCGATCTTTGTTAAATCTCTCTCCCTAGAGAGAATGTCGATCCTTAACTGAAGAGACAAGGAAAACGTATCTTCTCTTTATACTTTCTCTGCATGGTTTGCATAGAAAAGCACAGTAAAGAGAGAAAATGCTAGAAACTCTGTTGTGACCAGTGCTATAGTGCTGTGTGTGCAGTGACCTCTACTTTGTTAGTTATTGAAGGACATAAAAGCAGCATCCTTACTATTACTAATGACCTTCTGTTTGATGCTTGCTGTAGGACTCTTTGAAAGCAATGATTAAGGAATTGGGAAACCTGTGCTCTCCTTAATTACAAGGTATTTAAACAATCATTTGTTTCAGATGAACCTTGAAGATCACCTTCTGTCCACTCATTCCATCATTGTACAGATGAAGATCGGGAAGGGTGTGTCAGCCTGGGCTCAGCAGGGAAACAGCCAGTTGGATATATACATCAAGGGTGGTTATGGATTGAGTGGTGTCACCCATGGAATGATGAAATCCTAACCCCCAGGACCTGTGAATGAGACCTTGTTTGGAAGCCTTTGTGGATATAATGAATTTAAAGATCTAGAGATGAGATTATCCTGATTACCTGGGCACACTCTAAACCCAAGGACAAATGTCCACGGAAGAGACACAGGGAGAAGAGAAGCCATGTGAAGATGGAGGCAGAGACGGGTAAGCAAACACAGCTGGGCTAATCACACTGGCCCACCTCCACTCGTGTCCTCTAGGGTTTTCCACCGGCTCACCCCAGTGCCCAAAGGCTCTCTTTCAGTTTGTTTTGGTGGAGTTGAGTTTAATCTCTCTTCCCTCCTGCAACAGTCTTGAAAAAGTCTTCAACTATTTAGCACAATTTTTATTTGACAGTTCACCTACATCAGGGCTTCTTGATCACGTGCACCATCATGAAGGGTCCTGCACACGAATCAGGGTCATGATGAAATCCTGATACCCTCAGCATTCAGAGCAGCTGATGGAGCCAATGTACCCAGAGCCCCGGCTAGTGACCTCTGGGCAAGGAACCTCTTCCATTTGCCTATATCCATTTATATCAATACCATTTTCCTTGTGAACTCTTAGAGACGGGAGATCATTGGTACAGATGATAGAGAGCACTGATTCCTTACTTGATATGCATTTCTGGAATTCTTCCTATGCACAAATATTGCATTCAAATCTGAAGTGTAGTGAAGAGTAGGAAGGATAGGAAGAACTAAAGTGCCCATAAGGAACTAGAATATAACATCACGTAATAAAAATAACAAAAGGAATAGTTCATAGAACATAAGGACAAGCTACACAACAGTACAAATAAAGACAAAAAAGAACTGCATAACTTAAATTGGGAAATAAAAGGATGTCAGGTAAAGTAGATGTAGCATACTATGGAGGGAGTGAGGGCAAGATCGAGTAAGGGAACACAGTTGGGTGAGCTGTGAACAGTGTTGTTCTGGGAAAGCTTCACAAAGAATGCGAGTTCTCCAAATCTGATCTTTGCTGTGGGGTGAAATATAAAATGTACCTGAAAACTTCCATTTGCCCCCGAGGGGAAAGCAGACAGGCTACTGAAGGTTTCTGTGTTGACCCAGAACTGCAGCCATGGAGTCTTCAAGGGACCGGCTCCATCAGAGAAGAGGATAGGTCCTGCCAGCAGAGGTGTTGTCCTGGCGTGCAATGCTTCCTGACCTGTCCTGCCCTGAAAGCTTTCCCTGAAATGCCCCTCTGCTCTGCTTTGTAGGCTGCAGGCTGAACGCTTCTGAATATTTTCTGCATCTCAGCTTGGGGGAATTTGGGGTTAACCTGGATTTCCAGACTTGTGACCATCATTACCTACCTTATAGCCTGAATTCTGAAGACGCTGATGCTATTTTCTAGGTGAAGAAAGACAGCTGCCCCTTTCCTCACCTCTGGCTCACCCATGGCCACTCCAGTTATTTTGTATTAGAACCTCTTGTTCTGTAATCAAGCTAACTGAATCTGGAGGTCTTACACAGACCACACAAGCTCTGGATGGCAGAGATATTCAGGTGGCCCCTGCCTCCCTCTCCTTCATTCAGCAACTTCATGCACGGGGCCCCTGCTGCGGGCCAGGCACTGGGCTCAGCCCAGGGTGCAGTTATGAAAACACCTGCTTTTTCAGATTTGAACGTCTATTGGGGAGACCCAAAATATGCATGCAAGTGATGCAGGAAGGGCCATGGGCTTCTGGGAGAAGCAGGCGGCAGCCAATCCAGGTCCGAAGGAAGGAGAGGCTTCTCAGAAGGGACGTGTCAGCTGTCGACACTGAGCAGGGATGGGCAGCTGACTGTCTTCTCACCCCCAGGTGTCCACACCCTGCATTTCCCAGCTCCTGAAGGGCCCCCAACCTGGTGCCTCATCCTAGCTTTCCTTTCCCAGGAGACACTGCATTTCCCCTGTCACTCCACGCTCAGTCCCAAAATGAAGGAAGCAAGCCCCTGTGTCATGTTGTCTTCAGTCCTTTGTAAATCGTGGTCACAGTCACGTCATCTGGGATACCATTCTGACTCCACCACGAACAAGCTTTGTAAGCCATGGAAGCCACATTTTCCTTTGTGAGTCCCACATCCCTCAACTGTAAATGGGATAATGCATGACTGTCCTGACTGCTTTACGGAGTGAAAAGTGGGTAAATAGTATTTTACACATTAAATACATTAAATAGTATTTTACACATTAAAATCACATTTTAAAGGAGGAGTATTACAAATTTCTGTTAGGCAATTTGCCTTCAAAATGCCCAATCCTTCCATGTCTATCCTTGATAACAACCTGCGCCCCCATCTCCATTATCATTCCAGCTAATGTGATTGCTGATATGGTGAGTGCACATAGAGATCTTGTAGAAATATTGTAGAAAGTCACTTAATCTGCCCAACAATTCTATGATATCAGTGTTACTATATCCCAAGTTTGCAAATAAAGAAATGAGTCAGGAGGAGATTAAACATCTTGCCAAAGGTCCAGAGCATTTGTGCCTGTCAGCACATCACGTCTGCCCTCCCTCATCCCCCGACTATTTGCTTCTAGATCCTCCCTCACTGTGCCCTGGAACTGTTTTCTGTGGTCCACAGGGAAAGGCAGAAGCAGGCTGTCCTGTCCTTTTCTTGATGGCACCACAGCAGGGCTATCTTTTACATGCTGCAAGCACAGAAAATTTCCAGCCGCTTCTTCAACAGGCAGGCACACAGAGTTACAGAGTTACAGAGCCCTGTTCTAAGTCACCACCGGGAGAGTGATTTCATTGAGTGGTTCAGAAGCGGCAGATGAAATGGAAGCCTCCTGTCGAAAGCACTAGATGTCCTTTTAAACAACAGCATCAACCTGTCTTTGCAGACAGCAGCAGGTGAATCCATCAGGCCTCACGACTCATTGCCTCTATTCCAGTTTCTGGATTAGTTTCAGAGAAGCAAATAAAGAAAATATGATACTATCAGAGAACCTTGTGTCTTTTCGTTACCCTGGGAAGTTTTCACTACTGATTATCACCATAGATGCATAAGATAACCATGAGCTATGTGCTCATTCTCTCAGTTGAAATTCATGGGAAACTTCCTTTGAAACAGACAAGAAATGGCGATTCCTGGATGGTATAAGCTTTGGCTTGCTCTGTCTTGTGCATTTTCAAAGGAAAACTGAATCTGTTACCTTTTGGGGCACACCTGTAATATTCTGTACATAGTAAAGTAATAATAGAAAAATTAAGATTATGAAATCATGAGCCAAAAAACCCCCAAATTATTCAAATAATGTAGTCATCTCAGGAAGCTGTATATTTGTAGAGAAAAAGTCAAATCACTGATTTGCTGAATGACGCTGGGTCCTGCCTGTCTTGCCCACTGCATGGTGTAGCATGAGTTAGCTCAGCACCTGGAGCCTGGTGAACTGACAGGGTACAGAGTGACTAGCCCATAGTGGTGCCAGCAGAGAAAACCCTAAGGTGCTGACATCTGGGCTTTGAATATTCCATCTTCCTAGAAAGGCTACTTATTTTTTTTTTAATGTTTTTATTTATTTTTGAAACAGAGAGAGACAGAGCATGAGCAAGGGAGGGGTAGAGAGAGGGGGAGACACAGAATCTGAAGCAGGCTCCAGGCTCTGGGCTGTCAGCACAGAGCCCGACGCGGGGCTTGAACTCATGGAGTATGAGATCATGACCTGAGCTGAAGTCGGACACTCAACCGACCAAGCCACCCAGGCGCCCCTATGTTTGTTTATTCTTAAGAGAGAGAGACAGAGCATGAGCAAGGGAGGGGCAGAGAGAGGGGGAGACACAGAATCCGAAGCAGGCTCCAGGCTCTGAGCTGTCAGCATAGAACCTGACATGGGGCTCGAACTCACGGACCGCGAGATTGTGAGCTGAGCTGAAGTCGGACGCTCATCCGACTGAGCCACCCAGATGCCCCAAAAGGTTACTTCTTATAAACAGAAAGCTTCTGTTGCTGCAGTATTAGCCCCATGATTTCCTTCCATAATCTCAATAAATGTCTTAAGTAGTGGAGTTCGGAGTGTGGAACCTCTGGGAGAACTTTCCGTGGTACATCGAGTCATGCCTAAGTACTGATCTTTATTGGACCATAAGAGCCCCAGAAGCACTGGGTGTCCACGGGGGGAAATAATACTGGTTTGACAGGAAACGCAGGTGTGTGTGGCAGTGAGTTGAATTTAGCAGAGGGTTCAATGAATGGGTGCCTTGTGTCAACTCTTTGCTTGGAGTCTTCTCTAATAAACCTTCACTTATGCTTGGCCGTGTGAGTTGACCCTTAATTGACATGCCTTACTGATTTGACACGCCTCATGTAATTTATTAATTTCTCAGTCTATAAATTGGAATAAAACTTCATGCAAGTTCATGTAAGAATTAAATAAGAGGGTGCATGGGTGGCTCAGTCGGTTGAGCGTCTGACTTCGGCTCAGGTCATGATCTCATGGTTCATGAGTTCGAGCCCCACATCAGGCTCTGTGCTGACAGCTCAGAGCCTGGAGCCTGCTTCAGATTCTGTGTCTCCCTCTCTCTCTGCCCCTCCCCTGCTCACGCTCTGTCTCTCTCTGTCTCTCAAAAATGAATAAATGTTAACAAAATTTTTTAAAAAAAAGAATTAAATAAGGAAATGAATGTAAAATACTTAACACCATGACTAGGCCAAAGCTTGTACTCAACTAATACCAGAGCTGTCTGTTCATGCAGTGTTTGGCCAAAGACCTCGTCCACCGCTGCTCTCAAAACGGAAGATGTTGTTCTTCCTCATTTCCACAATGACTACCCCCGCCTTTAGCTTTTTTCCCTAATTAACAGACCTAACTCCAACCTCATGTTAGTTGTTTGCAGAAATTATACCGTGTCTCGTGGACCAAAATTTATCAGTTAAAATTATGGTTCCAAAATGGCACTGACTCTGGAGACAAGTGCAAAGCAGCAGCTCTCAGAAGACACTGGGCAATGGAAGCCTCATTCACTGAAAGATTTTGAAGATGATAGGGATCTTGTTGCCTGAGTTTTTTGTTTGGATGCAATTACTGAGATGTCAGATAATAGTCAATCATGTCTGGTCTCTTATCTCAGTTTAATTCTATCAACAGTTGTTAGGCAATGCCTCTCATCAGAACACAGTGCTGGGTGCTGCAGACAGAACAAAACTCAGTATGTTTCAGAAAGTCGTGGGGGAGTATTAGCTCACAGGCCATAGAAAAACAGGCAGTCGCAGACTCGGCTGACTCCTGGGAATGCACAGTGAAACACATAGTCTCTAGTCCTGAATTGAAGATCTGCAGTTTTATGGCTCCAGGATACATTTCTGTCTTATTGTCCACATAGTCCCTACATCACTAGTCCTATATCAAAACCAGGTTGTCCATCCTGAATATTCACCCACTTTCCTACTTACATCTCTTGATACGCTACTTAGCCTAGTGGAAAGTTAACACAGACACTACGATCTGTTGATATTTACCCTTTCCTTTCCAACAGTGTGATTACCACCAAGGACAGATGTCGTAGACTCTGGGTCTGGAGTTCTTTCTTGTCCAGCAAGAAAGTGGGACGCAGGATTAAAATGCGGGAGATGGCTAATGTCTGGGAAAAGACAAGAGCTCCAGTTAAGGGTGCTTGCTCTGTTTTTATTAGGATCAGAAGGCTTACAATCATGGTGATGGACGTGCACAAAGGGACTGTGAATTGGTGAACATTAACTCATGGGCTGAGGGAAAGGGGGTTTTGAAGACACGCAGGGTTAGGGGTTTGGTTAAATACAAAACAAAATCCTGGCGCTGGGCCGAAGGCTGTTTACAGCAGACCTGAGGCTCCACCTCTGTTTACCTAAACTGGTCTAGGGGACATTACAGACAGAGCATGCTACCACAGGGCCAAGGAGGCACCTTTCTTTTGCTAATTAGCTCCACTCTGGGCAACTTCGCCCTGCAGTGGTCTATAGCCCTATTTACCTGTTTACCTAATTTTGTCCTTCCTTCCTGTGAGAGCAGCTTTCTGCTATAGTACTAAGTTGGGGGACTTTTCTGCCCTGAATACCTAATCTTGTTTACCTCACATACCTTTGTATTAGGGGCCTTTGCCCCTCCTTCTCTATACTGGGACCTTGGCCCCGCCCTCTCTATACCTATTTACCTAATCTTGTTTACCCAAACTTGGGTGTGTGCATCCTCGCATTCTCTGGCTTTGTAATTCTTTATGCCTTGTTAATCCATCAGTGCAGGCTCAGGGAATTCCTAAGCTTATTCCCCTCAGAGAGAGAATAAATAACTAAATCTAAATCTTCCCCATTAAAATGAGAATGTGCTTATTCCCAAACTCCAAAATACGTGAGGAAATCTAACAAAAATCTAAAATCTAAAAAATCTAAAATAGTATCCTTAAAAATTAACTTAAGATAATAGTTTGACAACAATCAAAATAGGGATGTTTAGAATGGCATGTAAAAATTAAGTAGGAGCATTGTTAAAACAAAAACTGAATTCACCAATTCCAGAAACCTGATATACTCTCTCAGAAATGGACAGAGGAAGCAATGATACAGACCCAGCAAAGATAACTAAAATGTGAACAATTCAGTAAATTGTCACCATCTATTCCATATTAACAAAACTAAGCAAAGCACATGTAATATGGTAATGAACATCAATGAAGCGGATTGAAAATGTGTGGCAAAACTTTCTCTTCATTTTTAAAAGTCTGATGAGAAGGGATTTTTAAGATAAAAAGTGTGAGCATTTCAACTGTTTTCACCATATTTGGTGAGATCTGGGCATTGATATAAAAGCCATACCTTAGAACCCCAAATCAAGTCAAACTGGTCAAAAATTAGGTTTTAAACAGTTGAAACCTCAAATTAAGCCATTGTTTTAAATCTTTTTTCAAACCAAATGTAAATACATGCTAATTCCAGGAACATTTCCAAATAGTTTTAAATTATTTCTAATTGGTACTCTTATAATTAGAACTAAAGCAAACTTATATCTAAATATAACAATAGATAATCACTACATATATATATATATGTGTATTAATATATATATTTATATATATACGTAAATATATAAATATATATATTTACATATTATGAAAACTCAACTTGTCTTTTGGCTTCTAGGGATAAAAATATTTGATTCTTTAACTTAGTTTACATCACATAAAATATATGTCATGAAATTCATTTCACGCTACCCCCATCACAATGTACTCACTTGCAAATTTGATTTTAGTTTTTTAAATATCATGAATGATTAATTTCTAGTTCTTAAATAAACAGTGCTTGAAAAACTCATAGAATATTTGAGAGCCTAATGTTTTCAGTAAAAGAATATATCCAGGGGAAAAAAGTCAATCTACATTAAATTGTAATAAATTTCTTGTATCTCTGATATGGAATTTTTCTAAGTAACAGTAAGACAAAAGGTTAATTTCAGAGTGCTCTAGACCCTAAGAAAGTATCAATCACCACAAAAGTGTAGTGTGCTTCACAACATTCACTAATATTCAACATTACTCTTTATTGCTTATCCAAATCCTGAAAATAGCTATTCAGCAATACATCTCTACAACATGGAGACAGATAAAAACTCAACAAAAATTTTTATTTTTTTTTAAATTATTTTTTAAAGTTTATTTATTTATTTTGAGAGAGAGAAAGAGAGCACGAGCAGGGGAGGGGCAGAAAGAGAGGGAGAGAGAGAATCCTAAGCAGGCTCTGTACCATCAGCAGAAGTTGGACCCGGGGCTCAGTTCCATGACCCTGGGATCATGACCTGAGCCCAAATCAAGAGTTGGACACTTAACCCACTGATCCACCCAGGCACCCTTACAACAAAACATTTTAAAATCTTACTAAAGGAGTTAGAAGAACAGTTTCAGTGCTCTGTTGTAGAAGCTGGAGCTAAAAAGCCTAAGTTATAGAGTTAACACTTTTTTGCAAAGCAGTAAACATATATGTTATTTTTCTTTATGAATGAAATATTTTCTTGCAAAATACTTTCTTGTGGCAGCAGTAACTCATTATCCAGCCCTTTGTTAACACCCTTCTCATTCCTCCCCTTTCTCTTCCATCTCTTCCCTTTCTTCCTCTGTTGCCCTTTCCCTCTCTTCCCCTCCCTCCCTCCTCCTCCCCCTCCTCACCTCCCTCCCCCTCTTCCTCTGCTTCCCCCTCTTCTTCCTAGTCCTTCCATCTTGTCTTTAGTTCAGTTACATATATACATAGTTTTGAAAATAAAAGGGAAATTTTGGTTTTGAATGCAACAGTTCTAAATCATTTCACCAAGTAGTACTTCTGATGGATATACTGGTCTGAACTTTACATTAAATTATGAACCTAACAGTAATTTATTGCTAATGTAGATTTTTAAAAGCTTCATAATAGTCAAACGCAATATTAAAAAAACATGAGCTTATGGTTTCAGGATATTGATAACTCACTAGTTTGCCTACACTTATGTTCAAGATCTTTATTGATAAATTGGCTAAAGAAAGCTAACTTAATCTTTAAATACTGAATAATGGTTTTATTTTGCTTAGGCTAGACACATGGTCCATCCATGTGATATTATTTTCCATGTTTAATTCCTGAATTCCTTCAATCTTCATAGTTTCCTAATAAAGTACTAATTCATTTTACTGAATAAAATTATAAAAATTCAACCTTTTATTGAAAGTGTAAAAAAAGTATATTATAGAATCAAAAATAAGGCATTTACATAACATTTCAAGTGTAGATGTATTTATTCTGGCTCTTCAACATTATTCAAGATGAAAACAGCAAACAAATAAATTGTCTAAAATTTTCCCAGTCTAACAAATGAATGCTCCATGCCATCAACATGCCCTGATCTTCTATGTTGCTAAGGAACATGGAAGCAAAACGCATCAATCGTGCATTTGTTTCTGAATTCTGTTAGTTCCCAGCTGGAAGGTGCTAGAACATGTTTTCCATTTTGGAAAGTGCATTTCCATTTCCATTTCCTGTGACATGCTTTTGCACACATTGTCTTGCTCCATATTTTCAACTTTCAGTGAAATATGACTGTGACACGTTTCTAAAAACATCGTTTTCTATGCTAAGTATACAGTGCTCACAGCTTTGTCTAGCAGGTCCTTTACGTTGTATTCTTTGTGGAATTGAGGATGTCAGAGTCATTACTGCACTCTTACATTGCTGTGCCTGACAGCTGTTCTTTAAAAAAAAGTTCTCTGCTAAGATTTTGTCATTCAATTTTGTTTGGTTAGCTAAGGTGAACTTTTATAAACAGTAAGAAACTTGCATAAAAGTTAAGCTGCCCGCAGGTCTAAAACTCTTGCAGAAGTTTCTCTATCTTCTAAATTCTGGTAGGAACATTGTCTTGTCTTAAGAAGATCCAGTGAGTAAAGAAAGCAAATACACACCTATTAGGGTGGCCCAAATCTGGAACACTTACAACAGCAAGTACCGGTGAGGCTGTGAAGAAACAGGATGAGAAAGGAATGCAGTACAGCCAGTTCTGAAGACAGTCTGAGGGTTTTTAGAGAGCTGAACACCCTCTGACTGTAGGACCAGCTATGAGGACAGTCTGGGGGTTCTTAGAGAGCTGAACACCCTCTGACCATAGGATCAGCGATTGGACTCCTTGCTAAAAGGAGATGACAACTTCTGTCCACACAAAAACCTGCACACAAATGTTTATAGAAGCTTCATTCATAATTGTCAACACTTGGGGACAACCAAGATTGCCTTCAGCAGGTGATGGATAAAGAAAAGGTGGTCCATGCAAACAATGGAATATTACTCAGCTCTAAAAGGAAATGAGCTATCAAGCCATGAAAACACATGGAGAAGATATAAATGCATATTAGTAAGTGAAAGAAGTCAGTCTGAAAAGGCTACATATGTAGAGTAGGATCCTAACAATATGATATTTTGGAAGAGGCAAAACCATGAAGACAGTAGAAAGGTCAGCAGTTGCCAGGGGTTGGGGAAAGGGAGAGAGCACACGTTTTTTTTCAGGGCAGTGAAACTCTTTCGCATGATATAATGTTGGCTTCCTGCCTAAACCCATAGAATGTACAACATCAGGAGTGAACAGAATGTAGACTGTGGACTTTGGATGATAATGACGGGTCAGTGTAGTTATGAGAACTGCTCACTGAAGAGAAGTGAAGATGCAATCTGTAAATACAGCATTGTTTGCCTCGTTTTGAGTAAAATTTTAGAACTAGCATCTTAAGGCTGTTAAGGTTGGCTTTCATATCTTTGTTACCATTCCTGTTGAGATACTTCTGAGAGACTGTTTTCTGGACTGAGAGTATCAATAAAACACATCCCGTACCATTCGGATCCGCCTTCTCCCCTGCAATAACATTGGTATCAATCCAGGATATAGACCAGATAAGTCAACAAGCAAGAAGAAACTCACTTCTTGAATTAACAGTTTATATATTGACACGCTCAGTGTTCGTTTAAAAAAATATACCTATATACCTTCAATATATTTATTTTATATATATATAGTTTTTATTATGGGGCATCCCCAATTCACCTATAACTTTTTGTTAAGTCATAATTGTAGCATGAGAAAAACAGGTTATGAGTTTAATAGTAATTTTCTATATTAATCATTGATACACTTTCAATGAACAGTGTGCATAAATTTAGAATTGTTTTCTTTTTTCCAATAATCATGGTTTTGCTTATATTTATTAAAATGTATTTCATATCTGTTTAATGTACATTTAAAATGCACTTGTCTTGGGGCGCCTGGGTGGCGCAGTCGGTTAAGCGTCCGACTTCAGCCAGGTCACGATCTCGCGGTCCGTGAGTTCGAGCCCCGTGTCAGGCTCTGGGCTGATGGCTCGGAGCCTGGAGCCTGATGGCTCGGAGCCTGGAGCCTGTTTCCGATTCTGTGTCTCCCTCTCTCTCTGCCCCTCCCCCGTTCATGCTCTGTCTCTCTCTGTCCCAAAAATAAATAAAAAACGTTGAAAAAAAAAAATTAAAAAAAATAAAATGCACTTGTCTTTTGTATATCTTTTTTTCTTTCTTCCAGTAACTTATATTTCTTGTAGTTTTACCAAGTCTGGACAAAACTGAAGAAAAATGGAAGTCCCTTTACTGTGGGTAATTTTACAGATCTAGTCTAGAATTTACTACTATTTGTCTGTCCTTGGTCCTGAGCTGGTAAGTATGGTAACCAGTCTCTACAATGGCACCCGTGATCCCTGCCTTCTGGCATTCACTCTCGGGTCATCTTCTGCCCGTGACTGTGGCTTGGACTGACTCATCTCCTTCCCTCTCCGGCTTCCTCTGGGGAAAGCCAGCACCACGTTGTGAGGTATCCCATTGAGAGGCTCTGGCAGGAACGGACTTCTTGGGCTGGGGCAAGTGTCAAGCCTGTCCACGGTCACGTGGGCAGCTCTGGAAGAGCACCCCTCACCCCAGGTGGAGTCTGGATAAGATGCAGATACGGGCTCCCCTTTTTCCACCTCGAGAAAGACCCAGAGCCAGAGGTGCTCAACTAAGTGCACCTGGGATCCTGACACACGGAAACTCTGAGGTAATAAAGGTTTCTTGTTTCGAGCAGTTAAGTTTCGGTGCTAATTTGTACAGCAACAGCTGAAACTAATATAAGAAACCTGACTAAACTTCTGGAGAGACAGTGCAGGAAAGGGGTTGGGATCTTTGCGTCAAAGTGTGACCTCTGCAACACTGAAGGTTGTCTGCCCTTGACAGCGTGCGCATGCCCCTTACTGATAGGGAACCTGAAGGGACCATGAAGGAC
This sequence comes from Neofelis nebulosa, assembly GCF_028018385.1. Classification (NCBI taxonomy): domain Eukaryota; kingdom Metazoa; phylum Chordata; class Mammalia; order Carnivora; family Felidae; genus Neofelis; species Neofelis nebulosa. Next base: position 18,671,971 of record NC_080794.1, read on the forward strand.
TGGTTTCCCTGCCTCGGTTCCCACCAGGACCTGCGCCTCACCTGAACGTATGTCCTCTGTGGAAAGGCCAAGGCGTTAATGACGCCTTTGGAGTGTTCCGGCACAACAGAAACATCTCAGGAGTGACCCGTGAGGTCCTCATGACGTTTCCCAAGACTGCTGACTCTAGACACCCTGACACCAAGGGTCCAGGGCTTAAATGATGGGCGGAGGCCACACTTCTCCTTGTTCTGACCACTTCCCGGATGCCCGGGAGGACACTGTCCTCAGTACGAGCCCCAGACCTCAAGCAAAGATGAGACCCTCCTTTCCTTTGAAGTCTCCCAGACTCTCTGCCTCTGCTCGCTCATATCTTCAATAAACTCGGCCCTCACTTCGTCTCTGCTGGCATTTGATTTCTATCCAGCCCTAGTCCCCGGCTGGTCCTGAAGATCCGCCCTGGGGCCTCCACTGGCCAGCCTCCATGATCACCACCCAAAGGAAGATCCCAGAGCAGGGGGGATGTGTGGTGGGGCTGAGGAGTGGAGCATTGCAAGACTCTGCAAAAAAGCATCAACAGAATATATCATATTTAATATTTAAGTAAACAGGTTTCCTGGAAAGAGGGGCAATAAGTCAAAGGTCAGAACAGCTGCCTTGATTTCTGGCTTCAATGTACCTCACTGCTGGGTCAGTAACAAGAGGAAACCATACTGGAGCCAGAGGGAAAGGAAAAATCAATAACCCGGGTGGGTTCTTTACATACAAATTTGATATTTTGTGCATCAAGTTTTTTTGTACTGATTTTGGCTTTTCAATAATGCATTAAAGTATTAGTACTCTTAATTACTAAATATTATTCCTTTAATGTTTGTGCCCGAGGCCAGTGCCTTTCCCATGTCACCAGGCCTCCTGTCCATAGATTGTCGCCCATGCAACAGGTCAGCAGAGACAGGGTAGGTCTGGGCCCGGGGTCACTGGGCCTGAGGGTCCCCCTCTCCTCGAACCTGCACCGCCCCCCCCCCCCAATTCAGTGGTGGAGGTGACTTTGAGGAACGCAGTCTGTGGCCAACGCGGTGAGCACCACAGCCAGATGGGCGGATTTTTGTCAATGATTCAGACTGAGGTGCTAGGAGAGGGACCGCGGGCCCCGGGTGGGGATGCGCCCAGGTATCCAAGGGAGGCGCTGGGACCCCGCTTCCTGCTCGGAGGCTCGGGCGGGGGGGGGGGGATCGGTGGGCTCTGGCGAGGGAGGCGGGACCCTTTGGGGACTTGACCATCGAAGGCACCACCGCCGGACCGGCGCCGTCCTCTGCAAAGCGGGTGAAGGGCACTCTTGGCGGAGCGGACCCTGAGCCGACCCGCACGTCCCGCCTCCGGAGACCAAGCCCAGGTCACGCGGAGCCTGGCGCCCGAAGCTATGAGCGAGGGGATCCCAGCTCCCGCTGCCTCCACGCGGTCTGCGGGGCAGAGACGAGCGAGGTCGGAGGCTGGGGCACGGGAGCTGTGGCCTGGGCGAGTGGGGTCCTCCCGGGGGGGGGGGAGGGGCGCATCCCGGGACCCCAGACTAGCGGGATCCTCCCGAGGGGGGGGGGGGGCGCATTCCGGGGCCCCGGACTAGCGAGGTCCCTATGGGGGCGCATTCCGGGGCGGGGGTGAGGGGGCGAAGTGGAAGGCGAGCGGGGTCTCCCGGGGAGGGGAATGGGGGGGAGGGACGAGCACAGGGGGAGGGCGCCCCCAGAGGCGCAGGGCTAGCGGGGAACTGAGGTCTAGACGCAGCGCGCGGCTGTCGGGGTCTCGGGTGGGCCGGGCGTCCGGAGGGGACGACGCGGGAAGGGGGCAGGTCCCGCGGCATTCTGAGGCCCTTCGCCCCACTTGTACCCGGAACGCACCCTCCGTGTCGGACTCCCTCCAGAGCTCGCTGTCACTATGACCCCTGCCCGGCAGCCTGGAGCCCGCCCTGAGACACGACCGACGGTCAGGTGGCGCCCTCCGGCCAGGAGCGGGGCGCGTCCCGGTCACCATTCCCAGGCCCTGGGGATCACTTGTCCCCCTGGTCGTGCTGATGGTCAGTCAGGGTGCAGCTGCCTTCCCAAGCCCCTGTTTGTTCTGGCGCCTCCGCGTCTGGGAGCGACAAGTCGGGGACAGAGGACTGTGCTGTGAGGGAACCGGGGTGCTCATGTCTGGGTGCCTGGTCCACACCGCACCCCAAGGGCCCCGCATTCGCTCCGGGTGCCTGGTTCACACCCCACTCCAAGTGCCCTGCACTCGGAAGTGGTTACCTGCGCGATGCCCGGGCCGCCGAGGAGGAGGAAGCATGCCAGGAAAACTGCCACAATTTGACCCAGACTTTTCTGGGAAACCGCTCGTACAGGAAAACATCCGTTAAGGAGAGTCATCCCTCCATAAAGTAAAGCCAAATCAGGAGGAAAAACCCTGACTTTTGCATGGATGAGACACTGAAAGGTGAATTCTGCTCTCGTGTCAGACCATCCACGGGCACGGAGGGCCCCTCTCTGCCTCGCACTCAGCATCCCCCACCCCTACGATGGATGCAAGGAAAACACGACAGACACACAATAGACCAAGCAGCGTCTTGAATCCCCGGCCGCCGCGCACTGAGGAGTCTTTATCACTTCCAGTCCCTTGTTTGACATCAGTTTGCTTTTTGCCTTATTCAAAAAACAGAAAAAAAGAGCAATAGCTATCCTGTATTTATTGTGAAATATTTCTAGTCCGTTTTTACGTGTTGAGAGGAATAAAAATCAGTTCATACAGAAGTAAGGGGACTTTCTCTCTCTTTAACCTTGAGTAAGACAGTGCGATTGCGGGGTCACTTGTTTTCACTCTGCAGACAGTGCCCTACAATCCACGCTAGATCTAGGTGGAGAGAATGAGATGCTTCATTCATCTTGGACACCTGCACTGTCAGGCAGATGGCCCCAAGGCTTCCTGCCCTCTCCGCCTTCCTGCTGTGTGTCCCAGGGCACCCGTGTCCTCACACTATTCCTCCTATGTGCACCCTTCATTTTCTTCTTAAAACCGAAGATTTAGGGGTGACAGCGCCTTGCGTACTTCCTACGTGGTTATGAATGGAAAGGGGGGGAAGGACATGTGAGAAGACCCTTGAAGTAACTACAAGAGTGCTTCTGAAAGATTTGCTTCGGGGAAAAATAAGATACGGCTTCTGTAACTTTCACAAACACACGAGACAAAATTTAAAAGTTACAAAACACTGCTTGTTATTGCTATATTGCTGTATTACTTTTCCAGAAATTCATCTGGCAAACATCTTTGTCTCTTACACAAAAGGAGAGCTTCTCTTCTATCCTGAATGTATTTGAGTTAACCCTCAGGGATAGTGGTGAGGTTTGGTATTCTTATTTCTTTTACTGGAAGGAAAAGAAAAAGAGAAAGGGAGAAAGAAAAAAAGAAACACAGGAAGGAAGGAAGGAAGGAAGATGAAAAGAAACTTTTGTAGTTTAGGATAAAAGATACTTGATATACAAAAAATGAAAATACTAATATGATAATAAAGTATTTCAAACTTTCTTATTTCTTAAACAATGACTAGACAATTGGACCAACTTGGGAATAAGTTAGAGACTTAAGGAATCTCTAAATAACGTAGTTTTTATTCTTCTTTAAAAGTTCTTACATGAATTCTTTTTAGCCAAATAAGGTGGATTATATCTGATATTTGCATAATTACAATTTATCGCATTGGAAAGTATACTCAAGAGTTGTTTTCACGTTTACATATATTTTTGGTATTTTCAATATGATAAGCCATTTACTTTGGTAATGTTTTATAAATTGAACTTAAAAAATGTGACTTTAATTCTCCCAATGTATCAGCAAAGCCAATAAATTAGAATTTGATTCTCCTAAGAGTTTAAGATTCCAGAATAAGCTCGCTATTTGCCATTGTAGAACTGTCAGAATTCTCTGTATATTTTACAGTTTTTTTGTAAGTATTCAAGAAAGGGAGTTAGCTTAAGTTAGTATTAATCTAACTTTTATAGGCTTACATGTAGTTAAGAAAGTTAGCGAGAACCGCGGCAGAAACAGCTTCCTGTGTTTCATGCTCGGGCAGGAAACAGAGGTCACATATCATCCGAGGGCTTTTCCATGATACACTGTACAGGTATAGGAATATGGCCTACATTCTTTCATTTTCAAATATTTCCTTTGGTTCACAGCCCAATTCAAATAACTTCAAGAACAAATTTACCCCGTTACTTCAAACGACATGCATCTGGGTCTGTGTGTTCTTAAGTTCAATGGTACCAGTCTGAAGATAAGCAGTTTTAGAGTCAGAACATCATGCTCCCTTCATGATTAATTTATTCTTTCATTTAACTTACATTTGTGGAGCATGAATCCATATTCTTTCAAATGAGAGTACTTGTTTCATGAAGGATTCAGAAATAAATAATTCACTAAAGGGAAGATTTGATTCATGAATTTTAAAGTCTAAGTGAGTCTTCTAAGACATTTGCTAATCCTGATGAACTATGACCTTGATAATGAAACACTGGTTCATAAATATCTACTATGTAGGTAACGCTGTGTTTCATATGAATTAGTAAAAAAATAAATGATCTATTTGTGAATATTTCAATGCTTTCAGAATGGAGAAAACCTAGAAGTCATACAATAACAAAAATTATAAAAACCATAATTTTAGTATATATATATATATATATATATATATATATACACACACACTAATTATTATATATATAGTATAGTATATATATAGTATAGTTTAGTATATATCGTATATATATAGTATATATACACTAATATAAATTTATATAATATAAATATATATACTAATATATATGAATATATATATATATATATGTATTTATTTATTTTTTGCCAGAGTTCAAGCCGAATCTTAGAGGCTTTTTTATTAATCCCCTGTGAAATACCAGTATGGCAAGAGACCATGGGATGGAAACTCAGAAGAGTCAGCTAATGTATTTTAAAGGTCAGTGGGTCTTTCAACATAGGATTTCTAGTTGATATAAAATGTGAACTCAAGAAGAATTCCTGCTTTCAAACCCAGAAAGGCCAGGAACCTGATCCTTACTACTGATTCAACTACAGTGAAATTTGTAATGAAAAAAGTTGAGGTCAGTTATCCCTGGCTAAAATATCTAAAGATCATTACATGGCACTATATCTCCAAAGTCTTTCAAAATGTCTGCCAGTCAATTCAAAAGGATTCTTTCTGAAATCCACAACTCTGATGACCTTTCAATTTTGGTTTAGTTTATAGCCAAAAAAATTAGAAGAAACAAAATGCGTTTTAATAGTCCTTAGAAATATTGTGCGATGTTAACTTTATTTTAGGTGAACAATAATTTGTTATCCCTTTTGATAAACATATAGATTTCATGTCTCTCAGGAGTTTTTAGAGTGGATCATTGATTGATTAAATATGGGGGTTGTATGGATTTCTATCAAATATAGAATTAGGAAAATAAAAAAAACCACAATGCAATTCCACTACACCTCCCTTTAAAGTAACTCCCTTTAGAATGAGGGGCGCCTGGGGGGCTCAGTTAGTTGAGCATCTGACTTCAGCTCAGGTCACGATCTCACAGTTTGTGGGTTCAGGCCCCGTGTCGGGCTCTGTGCTGACTGACAGCTCAGAGCCTGGAGCCTGCTTCAGATTCTGTGTCTCCCTCTCTCTCTGCCTCTCCCCTGCTTGTGCTCTGTCTCTCTCAACAATAAATAAAAACATTAAAAAATTTTTAAATAGCTAGAATGAAAAAAAAAAAAGGAAAGGAGCACATGTTGAAAAGCCTATGAATGAACTGAACTCTCATAAAGTGTTTGGTCTAAATTGGTACAACCAATTTGGAAAATTATAATGTAATGATCCAGCAATTCCATTTCTTGGTATATATACCAAAATGCACATATATTCACTAAAATACATACTCTAGAATTTTTGTAGCAAAAATCTTCACAGTGACTCCAAACAGGAAGAACTCCAAATGTGGATAAAGAGTAGGATGAATAAAGAAACTCAGAGCTACTCAGGCATATATTACTATATTACACTGAAAATGAATAAACAACTACAGACAATACCATGGATGAATCTCACAAAATTTTGAGCAAAATGAGTCAGATATAACAGTTTCTCTTTGATCTTATATAATATAAACTGCAAAAATAATACAATTTGTGGTATGAAAAGTCAGGATAGTAGTTATGTTGGGCGCTAGAGAGTAGAAGAAGAGCTGAGAGGGCACTTCTGTGTCCTGATTCACAAGCAGGTTAATAAATGCTCCTTGAATTTGTGGAAATATAGCAAACTGCACGCACATGATTTTTTGCAATTCTCTTTGCATTTATCCTTAACTTACCATTTGAAAAAGAAGATGATAATTAAACATTGGAAAGGAAACAGATCTGCTTCTGTTATAGTTTTTAGATATCATTTCAAATAATAAGAACTTTTAAATCATTTCAAATAACAAAAACTTTTAAAGACATTATGCATCGAAAGAGAAACTTTGCCTGAACTTATTCATTAATTGCACTGATTATAGATTTGTACAACAACCTTTTCCAGTAACAACCAAAGAATTTTATAAATCCAACCTATGGAAAATTACCTTGATGATTTTCTGAATCTGCAAATACATGGAATGTTCTCCATAACTTTATCCCAGAGAATGAGTCTGTAAATGACCAGAGTCATGTAAATTAGAGGTCGCACATAATCTAGTCTTAATCTACTATTCTCTGGCATAAAGTCAGTAAGTCAAGAACATAGCCAAATACATAACTCAAGAATACTCCAGGATATACCCCAAAACATAGCCAAATAACTTACTAAATTTTGTATACTGGCTAAATAAAAAGTATTTTAGCATCTTACTGGTAATTCTGGTAATTTTTAATGATAAACTCTCTTTATATGTAAATTGATGGGTGCTTATAGAAATAGATGTCGACTTAAATTGTCTTTTCCTTATCTTCACTTATTTGCAATACACATTTTTAGGGAAAATATAAATTTACTATAAAGATATTTGTCAAATTGCTGAAATATTTGATAACCTAATATTTCTTTTTAAAAATAAAACTATTAACCTGTCAGGAGTTTTGAGTTTACTATGGCAATTAAAAAAATGCATTCATAGATTGTCACTTTCATATATTATGAAGTTTTAAAAGGAAATCAGATACAACTAAAATGACCAAATATAAAGCTACTGAAAAGGTAGACTTAATCATGTAAAGGCTTTCACAGGTACTTAGTTGGCTCTATTTTTCTTTGCCATAAAATGTGCCAAGTGGGAGTTTCATACCAAGATTTACATTAACAGCCTGTCTCCTGCGTCAGGCTCTACGTCGGTTCCCTCCGGGCCTGCTGCCCGAGTCCTTTTTCCAACATCCACCTCAGGAGAAGACTCTCCCCTCCTTTCTCCTCGCCTTCCCAAACATTTTGCCATCCCTTCTCCACCAGAACACCCAGAACTGACTTTTCGAAAATTGCAGGGTTTTATCACAGACAAGAGGAACTATTAACTTGTCTACTTTTATTTTCTAGAAAAAAAATATAGTTAATTCCTTCCTTAGTCAAGGGAACACAAATGGGTCTGATTAAATGTTGGAAATGGTGGGAAGAGGCACATATATGGAAAACACACAAACACTCCCTGCTAAAATAAAATATCCTTCAAAATAATTATGTAGAGAGTTTGGGCTCCCAGTATTACCAGGGAGCTAGTTTTAAAAGCTAGAATTGTGGGAAAACATGGAAATTGGTTTCAGTAAACAGAGTTCAAAAGACATTTTATTTCTTCAGATATCTGGAAAGCCAAGGTCAAGCCCTTGGACTTACTGATCTTTCCATCTCTCTGGCATAGTGTTCTTACACTCTTGTGTGTGCATGTGAATATATGTGTGTAAATGTATCCACTTACATGAGAGAAAGCAGGGGAAGGAGAAAGAGAAAATGAATCAATTTCATTTTGATCAGTTAAAGGGATTACAGTTAGCGGCACTCACGGTTTTATAGCAGACAAATTTAGATCTGAATTTATTTCATCGAATATACAGACATATTTTGAAGTAGAGATTCCTATTTGGTAAAATAGGAATTCACTTAGGGTTTGCCTTGGAGAATATTTTTTATGCTCTCCTACTGTGATCTGAGTCAATATTTAGTCTGTTTTTAGTTTCAATTGATTCCAAATTTTTCATTAGGCTTTTTTTATTGTTGTTTTATTTCTTTGGTTTGTTTATCTTGGTGGAAAAGTTCAGAGTTACCAGGATAGAGAAACTTGTTTCATGTTTAATTTAATGGATTATTTTGTGTGGCATTCTTGAATTTAAAAAGAACTACAGAGGAATATGGAAAGGTTTATATGCCTTTCCCTTGGACCCAGACAATTTGTATTCAAGGAAGTTCAGAAATGGTCTGATCGATAAGATTAAGCTTTAAATTGGTTTTGCTTTTCCTACTTAGTCCCATAAGAGCTTTCCCACCATGAGACTCCAGGGCTCCTTGGAGAAATGGTAAATTCTAGGACTGGGATGAGGAATACATAATAAGGCACTGAGGAAACACTATTGGGTCACATTAATAGTAAACATAAGAAAATGTAATTTCAGATTAGAGAATTTGAACATTAAAAATAATAATGAATGCAACTAATTAAAACACATCACATGAATAAAAACCATGTGTTTATAATGATACTCAGGAAATGTTCATTTTTTTTTTACAACCTTAAGTTTTTTCAAAATTTGTATTACAACAAAAGCAAGAGATCACGTTTAATTTTACATTCTCTCTGCAAACCGTATTTCAGGACAACCAAATAGTTGATGGGGAAAGTTTATTCTTTGTAAAAGTATTCCCCATAGTACAACATCCATTCATGATAAAAACCCTCAACAATGTAGGTTTAGAGGGAACTTACCTCAATATCATAAAGATCATATATGAAAAATCCAGGGCTAATATCGTTTTCAGTGGAGAAAAACTGAGAGCCTTTCCCTTAAGGTCAGGAACAAGACAGGGACGTCCACTCTCACCACTTTTATACAACATATTACTGGAAATCCTAGCCACAGCAATCAGACAACAAAAGAAATAAAAGGTATACAAATTGGCAAGGATGAAGTAAAATTTTCACTATTTGCAGGTGACATGATACTCTATGTAGAAAACCCTGAAGATTCCATCGAACAACTACTAGAACTAGTAAATGAATTCAGTAAGTGCAGGATACAAAGTCAATCTTTAGAAATCTTTTGCATTTCTAGACACCAATAATGAAGCAGCAGAAAGACAGATTAACGAAATAATTGCATTTACAACCGATTAAATGGGAATCCATTAAATGAGAATTGATCCCATTTGCAATTGCACCAAAATAATAACATGCCTAAGAATAAACTTAACCAAAGACGTGAAAGACTGTATTCTGACAACTATAAAACACTGTTGAAAGAAATTGAAGATGACAGAAACAAATGGAAAGACATTCCATGCTCATGGATTGGAAGAACAAGGATTGTTAACATGTCTATACCACCCAAAGCAATCTACATATTCAATGGAATCCCTATCAAAATACCAACAGCATTTTTCACAGAGCTAGAACAATCCTAAAATTTGTATGGAACCACAAAAGACCCTGAAGAACTTATACAACTCAACACCCACAGAACAAATAATCCAATTTAAAAATGGGCAGAAGACATGACTAAACATTTCTCCAAAGAAGACCTCCAGATGTCCAATAAATACATGAAAAGATGATCAACATTGCTCATCATTGGGGAAATGCAAATCAAAACTACAATAAGATATCACTTCACATCTGTCATAATGGCTAAAATCAACACTACAACAAAGTACAGGTGTTGGCGAGGATGGGGAGAAACGAGGACACTTTTTCACTGTTGGTGGGAATGCAAACTGGTGCAGCCATTCTGGAAAACAGTATGGAGTTTCCTCAAATGATAAAAATAGAGCTACCCTATAATCCAGTAATCACAGTACTAGGTATTTACCCAAAAAAGACAAAAACACTCATTCAAAGTGATACATGGTCTTTATGTTTATAGCAGAATTATTTATAATAGCCAAATTATGGAAACAGCCCAAGTGTCCACTGACTGATGAAGGGAAAAAGAAGATATTGTGTGTATACACAATGGAATATTACTCAGCCAGAAAACGGAATGATATCTTTCCATTTATAATAACATGGATGGAGCTGCAGAGTATAATGCTAAGCAAAGTAAATTTCAGTAGGTGTTGGGGATGAAGGAGGGCACGTGTTGTGTTAAGTACCGGGTGTCGTACGGAAGTGTTGAGTGACTATATTGTACGCCTGGAACTAATATTACACTGTATGTTAACTACACTGGAATTAAAAAAAAGAAAAGAAAAGTATTCCTGCTAATAAATGCAGAAAGTATGATAAAATTAGAAAACATAGATAAAGGAAGATTTTACGAACTGGGAAAGAAAACTTGGTCTATATTGCAGCTCCTTACGGAATAATGGATCTGGGTCCTAAACATGACCTAATGCCAGAGCCACATGGGATACAGTTGATGGGCTCCTCTATGACACGGACCTGTGTGAGCATCAGAGGGACTGAAAGTTGGACAACCAGATTCTGTGTCTCTCATGTTCTGATGCAGTACGTACATCACCTAAAACTGAGCCTGTGTCTAATCATGTCTTTAGTTCTAACTACAAGATTATATATATATATATATATATATATATATATATATATATATATACACACACACACACACAGACACATCATATATGTGTGTGTATATATATATATATATATATATATATATATATATATACACACACACACATGAACTGGATAAGTGGCATTACTCATTAACCAAATACAGAGTGTGAGATTTTCTAAATGATTCAGTTTATCAAACAAATCATTGTCATAGCAAAAGAAAAAAACAGAAGGAGGGACTGTTACTGAATAGAAGAGAGTCATGCATCACCCACATCCGTATAAAATGATGGGCTTAATGCACATGAGCAGTGGTTATTTAAAAAAAATTTTTTAATGTTTATTTATTTCTGAGACAGAGAGAGACAGAGCATGAGTGGGGGAGGGGCCGAGAGAGAGGGAGACACAGAATCCGAAGCAGGCTCTAGGCTCTGAGCTGTTAGCACAGAGCCTGACATCGGGCTCGAACTCACAAACGGTGAGGTCATGACCTGAGCTGAAGTTGGTCGCTCAACTGACTGAGCTACCCAGGTGCCCCGCGTAGTGGTTATTTCTAAATTTTACTTCAGCTCTGAAATAATACAGATTTGGGAAAACAATAGGTTGAGTGAAGGATCCTTCTTTCTCTCAAATTTCTGCTGTGGCACAATCACTCAGCTGATTCTCACTGTTTGTGGAGAAGAATAGGGGTGCACCTGTGGTCTTGATGCTTTAGGGTACAAGGCGTAGATTCAGAGATTTTTGCCTGGGATGAACCTGAGAACCCACATTTGGGGAGGACATTTGCCTCTTGGGGAGCTGGACTCAGCTCTGCAGAGGCTTGAGGGGAGCCCTTCTCTCTTCCAGGGAATCCCCGGTGGAGTGGAGAGGTCGAGTGCCTTGGTCAGATGGCTGTCCCCAGGAGCATCACTGGAAGAGGCTGAGGTGGTCTCACATATTTGCACTTGACAAATTAGAGGTTTCCCTCAGCAGGAGGAAAACCCCAGCCTGCTAATTCAACCACTGCCAGCTCAGTGTACTAACTCGTCTGTCCCCCTATTGTTAGAGAGAACTCAGCCACTGAGATTGCACGGGTGCTCGATCCCATACCTGCCGAGGCAGCAGGCAAAGAAAGGTCGTCACAAGTCACCTAAAGAGCACAACTGCATGAAGACAGGGTCAAACAAATTATTGCTCTTGCCAAGCATTTGAAATAGGGATACCTCTGGTCAGTGATTGCATAGATAAAGCAAGATTTCATGCCTCAGAAGAAATATCTAGGGCTCAAAGGTGAGGCTAGCCTAGACGTGCTATTCATAAAGGCAAATAATCCAAGATGAGCCTCCACACATGGAAACATTCCTAAGTAATTACTGTCTGTGCTGCCTGGAGACACCGGACTGAAAACATGGCCAGACCTGAGGACAGACGGAGTCAGTGAAGACAAAGTCAAGGATGGAGGGCTCCAAAGTGCCGTGCTGATGCTATGGAAAAGTTAAGTTGGTTACTTGTCCAGTGTGAAGTCCTGATTTTTCCCTCTGTGTACACAAACACTGATACACGTAAATGTCATACAGGACGATTATTTAATCACTCACATTATGAATAAGTCAGGCCAACTTCTAGGTAACTAAAAAGAGAAGGAGAGTGTGTAGGTGAGGGAGAAATACAGTTTATCCAACGTGATTACCAAATCAGGACAATCTTATTATTTTGGCTAGAGTTTAAAATCATCATGAAATGGATTTGGGCATGGAGACCAGGTAACTCCACAATGTCAGTCAGTACAAACAGGTTTGAGGGACAGCCATCCTCTTCTGTAAGGCTGAGCTTGAACGTGGCGATAAGGAAGATCGAGACTGGAATAAATGACATTGGGACAGGGCTGACGATCCTACTCCCTTTCCTTCAGGAGTTAGATGGACTTACACGCAAAATATACATCACACATGTGCAAGTGCATAGATAGAAAGTATGGGCCTCTGAGGAGAAAGTCACACTGGCCAACACACTGTATCCATCTGGCTATGAGCACAGGGGGTGAAGCATGCACTAGGCAAATATAAACATGGTTGAAAAACAAATATGCCCCTAAACATTTTGGTTATTTTAATCTTGAAATAAGTATAGCTATTTGCATTTTTTTTTGGAATACAAATTTTAATACCTTTGTTGAAGATGAAGAACACTTAAAGGTAGGTCTGGAAAATTTTTTAGAAATGAAGAGTAATTGTTCACTAAATCATAATGGAATTGGATACTTATTAATAATGTGATAACCTTGTCATCGAGCAAACAATAGAATAGTTTTAAATAGTGAACAATCTGCAAGTATAAAGAATCATATTTCTAAAGACAACAAACACAGTATGAAGCTGATTTGTTAAAAACAGGGACGCTTGGGTGGCTCAGTCCGTTAAGCATCCAACTTCAGGTCAGGTCATGATCTTGCACTTTGTGGCATCGAGCTCCGTATTGGCTCTCTGCTGACAGCTCGGAGCCTGGAGCCTGCTTCGGATTCTGTGTCTCCCTCTCTCTGCCCCTCCCGCTCATGCTCTGTCTCTCTCTGTCTCTCTCTCAAAAATAAATAAACATTAAAAACAAAATCCCAAGGCTGAGCAGTTAAACACGGAAAGCTCAGTGGTTGAAGCTGTGCCTCCACTTTTCCCACCCACTGTTGCATGGGTGAGTATCCCGTGGAGTCAGTGCTGCTGTGCGGGTGCAGCAGTCTGCTTGGCTGGAAGATGGCCTCGATTCTCTCCTGCATCTGGAGTTACTGTAATCATTTACATAATCCTGAGGTCTGTGCATAAAAATACTTTCCTATTTTGGAAACAGGAAGAGGTAAAGTGGCCAGAAAATGTGGCCAGCCCTAGTTGTTGTTATTCTATAAGGATAATGATGAGGAAGGTGTTAGAAATGGAGATGTCACAGTATCTGCTCAGATAGCTCGGGATGCTAACTGGATATTCTGCAAAGCACTTAATTACAAGTAGATTGATGGCTATAGGATCATTTACTTCAAATATGCAGTTCAGCCCAAATCTAAAGCATTGATTAATGGCAATATATATCCATATATATATAAAACCAATCAAAATATGTGACATCTTGAACAAGATAATGATCGCCTTTTATGCTGCTGTATAAAAAACTAATGCATCCAAGGAGAAAAGTTTAAATCAGAATTCTGAACGTTCACACGAATGACTACCTGGACAGTTCTCCTTGGATTCCTTGGATGCATTAACTTTATACATAGTGGTGACCTTCAGAAATGTAGCTGCTGTGGGTTAACACAGGATACAAACGTTTCATTTACAATAAGGGATTAGAATTAGGATCAAGGGATCTGCTCAGGAACAGAGACTTAAACAGAATAGTTGCCAAGAATGAGCTGAGACTCTGCATGCCTGACAGGGGCTGGGAGGACAGACTCAGCTTCTTAAACTGGACTTGAACCCAGCATACCGCTGGATTAGTAACAGGGTTTATGATGTCCTCATTATGAGCAAAAACCAGGGAACCCTCACTGCTGTTAGAGAAGTTTGTCCTGGACCGCAGGGGGTGAAAACAATAATAGGGGAGCCTGGGTACCTCAGTCAGTTCAGTGTGGAACTCTTGATCTGGGCTCAGGTCATGATCTCATGGTTTGTGAGTTCAAGCCCTGTGTGGGGCTCTGTGCTGACAGTACGGAGCCTGCTTGGGATTCTCTCTCTCTCCCTCTCTCTCTGCCCCTCCCTGCTCACTCTCTCTCTCTCTCTCTCTCTCAAAATAAATAAACTAAAAAAAAATTTTTTTTAAACGTAACAATAATAACAATTTAAAATTCCCCAAGAGAGAAACCCAAGCCCCGAGGGAGGAAGAAAACAAAAGCAAACCCACAAAAATGGTGTCTACAGACCCCAATTCTAAATTGAGATATGACATCTGGTTCCATGAAAGACATTCACAAAATAAACAGGATACATTAACTCTCAGCAGTTATTAACAGTTAACGCTGATGAATTTACTTTATGACAGACCTAGAACAATTTGTCATATTTATGGATTTACCAGAATCCTTAGAAGTTGCTAAAGTTATAAATTATTAATTAATAAAAAGCAAATAATTACAAAGTTGGGGATGTAGCTAGAGATGAGGTAAGCCGACACAGTCATCGTGGTCGAATTGTTGGACGTGTGCCCAGCAGGGCCCCACACAGCGACAGCACCACAGGGTCCACACTGAGGGCACCAGGGAAGCATCCAGAGTGACCTGGGGATCTGTGCTGAGTTACGCACACGGGATCCATGGGGCACCCTTCTCCATGCTGCTGTTGCTGTTGAGCACAGCCTGTTTTATTTCAGTTTTCATTTTCCTTCAGGTTAAGGTACTGATTCTGTCTCTGTTATGCCTTTTCTAAGTACTTATCCAGCCAGCAATTTGTCTTTTAACTTTACTTACGATATATTTGGCTAAAGATGTTTTTATAGCCATATACTCAGTATTTGGCTTATTTTGTTTTCTGAGTTTATTTTCTTATTTAGGAACATCTATAGATATTCACTCAAGTTTTCTTCTAACATTTTACTTTTAAGATCCAAGTCTTGGGGTTTTTTTTTTGTTGTTGTTGTTGTTGTTTATTTATTTTTGAGAGAGAGAGAGAGAGAGTGAGTAGGGGAGGGGCAGAAAGAGAGGGAGACACAGACGCTGAAACAGGCTCCAGGCACAGAGCCAACATGGGGCTTGATCCCACAAAGTGCAAGATCATGACCTGAGCTGAAGTTGGATATTTAACCGACTGAGTCACCCAAGCGCCCCAGAGATTCATGTATTTAATGTATGCATATGTTTTAGGTTGTAAGATAATAATGTAGACACTTTTGACAATTCCATGTTTAAAATTTTTTTCTCAGCTTAATTTTTTAAGTATTCAGTTTCCCTATTCACTTATGTCTATTTAGGGGTTTTTAAAAAGTTTTGTAAATGCTGTATCATTTGTAGTAAAACAAAACAATTATAATATTTTACCATTAATTTAACACAGAAGTAGCTACAATGATGTGAAATAGCGTATTGATATAAAAAGAACATGTAATATGAGAGTTTTTACAACATAGAATTGGCAGTATTTTATGACCATTTGAACCTGGTGGGTAAAGGAGTAACATATAGAGTAATTCTGAATTGTAAAGCCTCTGCTACAAAATTTACAATAGTGTATTAACCAAAATACTGCGACATGGACAGGTGGCAGGGAAGAGACAGAAGGACTAGCTTCAGACACGGTGCATTTGAAATGTCTGACAGATACAGGCCAACAGGTCAACTTACACAGGAGTGCGGCTCTCATGTAGATATTCTAATATAAAGACATAAATGACAGAAGTTACCCCTCTGGGGTGTGGGAGAAGATAAAGACACTGAGGGAACACATCTAAGTGAAAATAAAAGACGATTAATATTAAAAACGTTGACACGGTCACATTTAAGAAATAGCATGTGCTGTGCAGAGTGGGGCAGGGGGACCAGAAGGCCCAGAGATTGTGAACGTGCCTGTAACACTGACACAAAGACACCACTTTAAACAAAGCGTCCTTATTTGATAAAAGTCCATCTCCTTAAAACATGCCTTCGCTGTCAAGGAGCCTTAATTGTATCTGTTCTCTATGTTCACAGGATAATAAACTTCATGGTAAAGTATGAGAAGTTCTGAAGGAATGAACCGTCACCTCGAGTCTCCTTTGGTCCCAGGAGGAGCCACTTTGGTAGATCTTGCTGGAATTGCAAACTCAGAGAAGGACCAACATTGGTTCCTGGGCAAGAGTTTTGCTTTCAGGGGCCAGAGGATGTCCTGACTATCCTGATGGTGAGAAGTCAGTCCCTGCCATCTGCTAGCTTGCTTGCAGCTCGTTGTGGACACTGGCAAAGGACTTTCAAGTGGAGGTGGGTCTCATGGGCTTCAAGAGTAGCCACTATTGGGCATGGGAATATTATCCAGTAGAGAGCATTACTGAGGCCCCAAAGAAACAGTCAGCCATCATGACCAGGAATAGGATTATACTCTTAAAAGAGGAGGATTTTTCATCATCAGTAGCAGAAACTTGAAGGCAGTCAGTCATGAGTTCATGACAGATAAATTACAGGAAAGTAGATACATGGAGCTGATTGAGGGGCAGTGGGCTAACAGAAAAAATCTGTGCATGTATGTGAGAAACCACAGCGGTGAAAATGTGAATTTCCTGCAACTGTCCTTAATTGGGCTTCTGTCCGAGCAATCTGGATATATAGGAGAGATGTGACTGAGTTTACAGACGCAGTCTGGCCAGCCTGGAGATGACATACGATAATTGTCAGATGTCACGTTCAGCTTGCATCCATATACGTAAGAGGAGCCCGGTTATATATCTGATTTATTGAATACATAAGATATGTTATTATTGGGGAGGATTCAATGAGAGTTACACCAGACACAATTTTTAGGAAATTTAACTTTTGGGGCTCATACTAAACTCACTTTTTGCAGAGTAGATGTGTTCTTTAGTTAACAACAAAATCAATTTGGGGCAAATATCAAATCACTGAATATATCATTTTTCTCCAGATTACCACCATCTGATATCAATTTTTTTTCATCAAACTTTATTTCCATATGGGGAAAATTGCTACTTTTCTTTATTTCACAATTCACATTCATATCATTATTCCTTTTTGTTTCTAATATGACTTCAAATAAAAAGGAGATGGAAGAGATATATTTGTCTTACGTAATTCTGAGAAAGATCTCTTCTGGGACATTCTCTGTGTATCTATTTTTACCTAAATAGAAGGTAGAAGAAGATGCCCATATTAAAAGTTAATAAAATTTCATAGCAACTAAAGGGGTAAAGTAAGAGTATCTATATAATGAGATTTCTGTGTGATGTGTTTAATTTATATGAAAGATCCCTCCTCAAATTTCCATAGTAGACAAACTAGCACCCAGTGGCTCAAGATACAGCCAATCTCTAACTTTGTTGAACTTTTGCTTCTAGTGCATCAGAAAAGTTCTTTTATTTTAAAATCTGAAAAGAATCTTCTGAGTGACATAAAAAATGATTGTGACCTTTGCAAAGGAGGGAGTTAATTCTGTGGTCTGAAGCATCTCGGTGTCAACATTATCAATATGCAGCGTTTGGGAAGTGCTCACCTAAACTGGCCTTTTCCGTGAGATTACCTACAACAGGAAAGGTGTAAATCTTGGTTGTATGTGGAGAGAGACTCTGATCTTTACCAGAACTACAATTATGACACAAGTCTGGAGAGAGTGGGGGTGGGGGGAGAGTTGGGGGGAGCTCCTGGAATGAGAGGCTGTGAGGCTGGGGACCAGACTGTGGAACAGCCACCCTTCTTTCCCTGCTTACAGGAAACACAAAATCTTCACTTCACAAGCTTACTCTAGCAATTTTACATTATACTCGTGAGGTTTTTCCTTCTACATCATTTTCTGCAATTGTGGGAACCCTCTCTTTGCAGAATAGGGGAGGGCCGAGGGCTTGAAATACTGCCTCTGAGTGTAACAAGGAAATGAATTCTTTATTTTATTTAATTTTAATTAACCTAAATGCAGATCATCATAGGTGGCTGGTGGGTGCTCTATTCAACAGTACAGTTTGGGATTGTTCCTTGCTAAGAAAGCACAATCAGATTTGTTCTTTAAATCAAGTAATTCTTGAAAAGACATAGTCACAGATCTCGGATGTATGTCTTTGTCTAATGGTGGAAATATCCAGCATACCTACTTAGTAGATGAGGAGCTTCTCATAGAATGATCTAATCAAACCACATAAATGATATGGCCTGGCCGTCATAATACAATGATGCTTATTTAGAATATGACTGGGATGGTTAAAGCCTGGAATTGCCTTCATTTGTTTCAAGAGCAGTAAGGGGTGTCTAAGAGTGAATGAATAATTAATTAATTAATTCAACACACAAGTAAGTGCCTACAAGTTACATACTCCCCAGACTGTAGTTAGTGCAAAGAGAAATACAACACTGTTCATCCACCAACAATATGATAAATGCCCTCACAAGGCTGTGTCTATGCACTACTCGAACCAGACTGTCTTTCCCTGTTGGGACATTTCTAAGGTTAAGCTGATGCTGGAAATATAAACTAGGTAAGATTATAAAGATCTTTGTCCACATAAAAATCACTGTAAAATATCGAGTATCAATGAACTTTCCTAAGAAAGGACATGATATAATCCCATTTCCATTGTATCATGAGCCCTTTGGGGTCAGTGATGGATGTTGTATTTGCATAGGGAACAAGGTGATGCTGGACACAGTCCAGGCACCAGGCTACCAGGATCTCAACAAAAGCAGTGCAAATACAAGGCAGAGGGAAAGAAAGATTCAGGAAAAATGCCAGAGATAGATTCTAGAGAATTTGATAATGGGAAAAAAAAGTGTAATGTGAAGCTTTCATAGATTATAGAATTACGTGATGGTCTGGAACTTTCTGTCTTCAGTGAATGGTAACGATATAAATATAAGTAATACAGACACAGGGAGATGCTTAAAAGGGAGTTATGTTCAATTACACACAAATTATATCTGGGGACATTAGCACACAGATGTCTGGAGTAAAGTAAACACATACCCTTCCATAACGTGGGCCTACATGTATTTCTTTTTACTGCATGCAATTTAGTAACACTTCAGTTAAGAGGTGGACACTCTCCCCATCATCTCACTGCGCTAAAATATTAATCGGGAGAGGATATGCCATGCTTCAGTGTCATAGAAAAATAAGATTTTACTTTGTATTTGCATAAGGCCTTATGCTGACCAGGCAGCTGATGAAGGAAACTTTCAACTCTGAAAGAAGACCTCTACTTTCACCAAAGTCAGAATGACTTCACCAAGCTTCAGAGCATGGGATGTGTTTCTGCCCTGAGCACACACCGTCCATCTGCTTCCCTAGCAAAGAACATAAAGGAAACATCTCAAACTAAAGAGCAGAAATCTCCCTGAGTTCCGATCCCACACCTCTGAGGCCTGGGACCTTGCACACACTAAAAGCATACGATAAAGTTGGTGATTGTCTGAAATGTCCCTCGTCATGATGATTTCTACATCCTGATGTAACAAAAAACACATAGAACCCTGTATGACACATTCCTTCTCCGGAGCCCTCATTTCTTCGTGAAGATTGTGTGCCCAGGCAGCTGCCCTCACCTGGGCTTGAGTAAAACTCCCTTCCTAAAATTTTTAGTTAAAAAACTAAAATATTTGTTCATTTTAAGTTGACACAGCCTTCCTGCATCTTGTGGTTATGCTGTCAGAACACATCACCTCCAGGGGTATTTCCGAACAGGTGGACAGGCCCAGGCCATTCTCATGGCACTTCAGCCCCATCCCATTGGGCAGAGCCACGTTCTGCAGCCCTGAGCCTTCCCGGGTGTCCAGGAAGAGAGACCGGTGTGCCCATAGGTCACCTCCAACACATCCGCAACAGCTATTCCTAAATGTGTGCGTATAGCATTCCAGAGAGCTGTAGTTTTTGATTCTGTATAAAAATTGAAGTGAACATGATCATTCGATATACACTGTTGTTTTATTTTGTTGAACTACATAATACCACATTCAGAAATCTTTCTAGAAGTAATTATGTAGATTATCTAATTATTTTAAATGACAGTAGTTACCCTTTAAATAAACTTAGTTTAACCAACATGAAAGTTGAGTGAAAGGGATGCTTTTTATTGTGCAATTGAGGAGCTGTTTTTAAATGTATTAAAGCGGAGATATCTAGGAGAATAGATTTAAAAAGATGGGAGAGGTCAAAACTTTACTTTGTACATGTGAATTCTAAGATGCCTATCAAAGCACACATATTAAATACATGATTATGTATACTAGCATGGGACTTGTCAAATTGATTGCTCTAGAATATTTAACCCTTGTTAATAAGATGCTCTAATTCACTACTAAATTAAAATGCCAACTTCATCACATACTAAATTCCAAGATATAAAGTGTGTTTCTGCTGTTTTGTTTCATTGGTTGGATTCCCTTACTGTATCATCTCATTATGTTCAGTTATCATAGCTTTACATCCTATTTTGATACCTGGGATGTTTTTTCATTCCTCATTCTTTTTTTAAAAATGTTATTTATTTTTAGAGAGAGGGAGAGAGAGACAGAGCATGAGCAGAAGAGGGGCAGACAGAGAGAGGGAGACACAGAATCCGAAGCAGGCTCCAGGCTCTGAGCTTTCAGCACAGAGCTCGATGTGGGGCTTGAACCCACAAACCCATGAACGGTGAGATCATGACCTGAGCTGAAGCTGGACCCTCAACCGACTGAGCCACCCAGGCGCCCCTTTCATTCCTCATTCTAATGCATCCAATCTTCTCAATAATCTACACAACCAATTCTTCAGGAAACCACCCCCAATTGTTCACACACACACACACACACACACACACGCACATGCACAAACACACATGCCTCATGCACACACACCTACTGTTTGTGTGTGTGATTAGCATGATTGACTTGCTTTGAAGTCTATGCTTGCTCACTGGTCCCACGTGCACGAACTGCTAATCATCATTTCCCACCACTCTGTTTTTGCGAAGGGGAAGTCTTACATAGACCCCCTCCTTCTGCAAGTTTACTCCATCCTCAACCCTTAACAGTGTTATTTGGAGGAGGATGAAATGTGGGAAAACCTATCAATATAAAACCATTCATTGTTTAAAACTGAACATTATAATTGACTCAGATGGAATCAGACCACTGCTTGTGGACATTGGTCTGTGAGGTTCTATAGATTTAGGACTTCCCATCGTTCCTAACAAGTGCAAACTAATACACATAAGAACTTGACCATGAGGAAAAACAGAAAATTGGAGCAAATTTGCAGAGGCAAAGAGGTCATGCTGCCCCAGAAGAGATGAAACCTTGAGCAATTTCTAACTTGCTACCTTCACTTCTTATGTAAACACCCGTAGCCTGCCTGTGGATGTGTGAGATTGAATAACACAAGAATAAATATCTGATCTAGTAAATAAACAGGCAAGAAGGAAATACGTCTTGGAAAAATACGTAAATACTCCTGGGGATCTTCATCTCACACTTTCCATGTGAGGGAGGGTCATAATACATTCCTTCCTAACCCAGTATTATTGCCAGGGAAGGGATGAATGGCTGGCTTCTGGGGATTTACCTTCTGAACCCCACACACACCCCCTGCCTCCTCCTTCTACATGGATGCCTCACTGTGGTCAGACATGGGCCTGGATCCCCTCACTGGCCACAGATCCGGGCCCCAGTGTGTGCTATTTCTTTTCCCTTTTATATTTTCCAAAGGAGTTTGTGTAATATTGGAAATATTTCTTTTTTAAAATTTCTGAGAGAGAACCCAGAGGGGCCTGATATGTTGTTCTTTGGTATAATTTTTTTTTTCTTAAAAGCTATCCATATTTTCTGTTTCTTATTATTTTTCATGGAATATGTCTATTTCTCTAGGTGTCAAACTTACTAGTAAATGTTGTTTGTAACATTCTGTCCTGACTCCTGTATTCTGTATGGTCTCTAGCTGTAACCTTTCTTTTATTTCTGGTGCAGATGACTGTTTTCCTTCATCAGCCTCAATAGGCATTTTCAAGTTTGTCTTTTTGAAGAAACGACTTCAGCGTAAATAATTCCCATGCCTGATTCCCTGTTTTCTTCCCGTTTTTACCGTTTCACTTCCTTCTTTTAATGACTGCCAGTTCAATTTGCTCTGTTCCTCCTAGAGCAAATTGGAACCTGAGCACTGAATTATAACTTGTCTTTCTAATATAAGCCTTGAAATTTCCGTCATTTGCTTGACCTGCACATGATAACTTTTGATATATTGGGCTTTCATTATTATTACCAAAAAATTATTTCTCATTTTCCTTCAGTTTTTTCCAACCCATGAGTTTGATAGATGAATGTTTTTATAATATTGTGAAATCTTCTAGCAATCTTGTTATTGATCTCTGCTTTCACACTATTGTGTTCAGAAACACTCCTCTGTATGATTCCCATCTCTGACATTTAGTGACAAATGGCCCAGCTGAAGGCCTGTTCGGGAATGTGCTCTGAACACAAAGCAGCGTGGGTATTATGCGGTTGTCGAATGTCACATTTTGTACGCATGGGTCGATAATTTCCTCAGATGGTCTACCTCCTTACACACACTTCCCACCTTTCCTTCTAATTTCTGATGCAGAGATGTTGAAACTTCCACTAAGATTGTTGTCTTTTTCTCCCTTTATGCCTTTCAGTTTTGCCTCATGTAGACTGAAACTCTGTAATTAAGTTTGAGGTTTTATGGTTAAATTAAGTGTTTTATTATCACGAATGTCTCCCTGCATGGCTATTAACTGTTTTTTTCTTGAGTTTTACTTTTTCTGACATTACTATTAGCGTGCAGTCTTTCTTAGTCATTTTTTGCAAAATATATCTTTTTCCATCCTGGTATTTCCAACGATTGATAATGGTATTTATCATTTTTTTAATGCTTATTTATTTTTGAGACAGAGAGAGACAGAGTGTGAATGGGGGAAGGGCAGAGAGAGAGAGAGGGAGACACAGAACCTGAAGCAGGCTCCAGGGTCTGAGCTGTTGGCACAGAGCCCAACATGGGGTTTGAACCCACAAGTCATGAGATCATGACCTGAACTGAGGTTGGATGCTTAACCAACTGAGCCACTCAGGCACCCCGATTTACAATGGTATTTAAAGTATATCTGGTTCCAGAACTTCAATGACAGTATGTTTGGTCACCTGATACTATGCATAAACATGTCACGGTAGCTATATTAACATCCTTCCCTACCAACTCCAGTATCTCAGTTATGTTAACATCTATTTCTCTTGGCCTATTTTTTCTTGAGTAAAGGTTATATTAATATATATATATATATATATATATATATATATATTTTTTTTTTTTTTTTTTGCACTCTTGCCATTTGTGACTGTATACCAAATATCACAAAAGTTATGACTATAGGTAAGAAATAAATTTCTCACCAAAAGACATTATTTTATAATTAGGATCACCCAGCTATTTCAGACTATGTGACTTACTAATGTATTACCTATATAATGGAAATTATCAGGGGAATGACATTTCAAATCTTTATGTTTTTTCTTTTTTTTCTTGTTTTTTAAATGTTTTTATTTATTTTTGAGACAGAGAGAGAGCATGAGTAGAGGAGGGCCAGAGAGGGAGACAGAGAATCAGAAGCAGGCTCCAGGCTCTGAGCTGTCAGCACAGAGCCCGACGCGGGGCTCAAACTCACAGACTGTGAGATCATGACCTGAGCTGAAGTCGGACGCTTAACCAACTGAGCCACCCAGGTGCCCCTCTTTATGTTTTTTCTAACAAGCAACTGCTGATCACCTTTACCATGTCCATGTTCAGAGCAGAGAAAGGTGGAAAGTGGATCTGTAAGGGCAGACAGAAGGTATTCAGTGTACCAATCAATTAATGTAATGAAACAACTCTGAGTTACACAGGAAGAAATTTATTCACTAGGTCAAATTGTGCTCTATGGAGAATCAGATCAACTCTTGCAGGCAGAGCTTCTGAACCCATTATCTCTGTAGCATTGCCTCATGTGTAAATTTATGATTCTTATCTTTAGGATAAATACTGGATAGCCACTCATTATTTAATTCCAAGGTGATGGAACATTAACAATTTTCTTTAGTGAGAATGAATTTTAGATCATTCACTTAAGGACACAAGATGATAAAGATTTTTTTAAATTTACTATAACTTGGCTAAAGTTCTAAATTCTAATGCTATAATACAAGCCTTGAAAAAAACTTGTGACATCTGAGTAATTAATTTTGCTACCAAAGCTCATGGATAATTGTAACAGGATGCATATCTGGTCCCCCTGACAGTGACCTGTTCTCCCCCCATTAACAACTTGCTACCTTGTGATTTTCGGACACTATAACACAAACCTCACATATTAGGATTGGGGATAGCATATTTGTCTTTTAAGATAAATTAAATAAACTCATATAAATTAATGAAATTTTTATTAGATAAAACTTACTCAAGGGCTACCTTTTAAATTCATAGGATTAATATAAGTTTGCTCAAGAGTTGAACAAATATTAGTTAGCTCTATGGTTCATACAATCACTGTCATACCTCATGGCCTGCATATAATTCATCAGCCAATGCGTAGGTCAGAACAAAAAGCTACACTGGGGAATATACATGTATATATCCTTCAATATTATGTACATATAGATGTTTCAATTATAAAACTGTAATACACACACATACACACACACACAAAACTGCTTGGTGATTGAATTTCTTGCTAAACTGTAATGATCTGACATTTTCACATAAAAAACAGAAATAAAGTTTCTCTTGCAAAACCATTTGGTCTATATTTTTGCAAGGCAGCTGCAGCCTGACTGGTGGACTTTCCATCTTGCTTCACTCATTTACGTTGCCTTCCTGGCCACAAGAGCAACTAGGGTTTGCAAGCAGCCACTTAAAAAGACTAACCAATTTGAGGGGTGCCTGGGTGGCTCAGTCTGTTATGCGTCTGACTTTGGCTCAGGTCATGATCTTGTCATGGTTTGTGAGTTCGAGCCCCATGTCAGGCTCTGTGCTGACAGCCCAGAGCCTGGAGCCTGCTTCAGATTCTGTGTCTCCCTCTCTCTCTGCACCTCCCCTGCTCATACTCTATCCCTCTCTCTCTCTAAAAAATAAATAAACATTTAAAAAATTAAATTTAAGGAGGAGCCAAGATGGTGGAACAGCTTGGAAATTTTTTGTGTGTCTCATGTCCATGAAATACAGCCAGACCAACACTGAATCATCCTGCACACCTAGAAAACTGATCTGAGGATTAACACAACAATCTGCACAGCCTGAACCATGGAATTCAGCAGGTACACGGTGTGGAGAGGTGAACTTGGGGAGAGAGAAGCCACAGAGGGCAGGGAGCCACTTTTGTGTGCAGAGAGAGGACAGAGATGGGGTGGGGAAGAGAATATGGGAAAAGCACCCCTCCCCAAAAGCAGCTGGAGAGAAAGTGGAAAATTGGAAACAGCTGCAGGGACTGAACTATAAAGGGAGAAAGGAGAGGGTTTAAATTCCATTAAGACTGTAAACAGAAGGAGTGCAGAGTCTGAAACTCTGCAGCTCGATAACTGGCAGTGCTCTGATGGGAAGAGCAAATCCCCAGGAGCAGAGAGGAGTCTGGGAGGCTCTCGGGCCACATGGGGAGAAGCGGTTCCACTGCTGGAAGGACATTTGGTAGGCCAAATGAGGCCACCTGGGCCCAACAGACCCAGAGAATGGCCACACTAACTGGTGCTGGAACAAGGTCGTTGGGAGTGAAGCCTGGTACTAGATGTGTGTTGTGATTTTCCATCATCCCTGAGGCACTGCTGCTACACTGTCTGGCACACTTTTTCTGGGGTGGGCTGGCACATGGCCACAGTCTTTGGGCATTGGTGGCAGCACGGTCCCTTGAACTTTCCTGGGTGTGGCCAGCACCTGGCCATTGCTTGGTGAGACCCTCCACAGAGGGGTGGAGCGGGTCAAAGCCACAGTCCCTCAGAAGTGAGGGGCTGGGGAAGGCAACCGCATCTGAGACAAAACTCAGGAGGGAGGTGCTGCCTGGAGCTGGGTCACAGACAGTGCAGAAGTGGGGAGTAGATGGAAGCTGAAGATGGAGGCCACTTGTGCAATTGCTGATCGGGGAGAACAGAGTGCCAGTACTGGAGACTGGGTAGCTGGGTGATGCCATTTTAACCATTCCCATGCATGCGCATATGCACATACGAGCACCACAACATTCCACCCCAGTAGGCTAGCAATGCCATCTAGTGGAGATCGGGGCCGTTACACTAAGCCCCGCCCAACTGGGTCAACCTCACTCTTCAAGAACACAAGTCTCACCACCTGATTAGTTTATGGACTATAAAGTGCTTCATGGTTTGACTTCTAGGGGAAACGAAGTAATTTAAGTATTATTTCAGTCTGTTAGCCAGTCCATCTATTTAATTTTCTTTCTTACTTTTCTTCTCTGTTTTGTTTCTTTTCTTTTTCTTGAACACAGAAAGAGAAAAGAAAAAATTCATTTTTATTTTAAATTTTTATTAAAAATATTTTTCTTTAGTTTTTTTCTATATTTTTGAATTTTGTGTAAATTTTTTTCAAATTCTATTTTACTCCCATTATTTCATTTTAGTCTACTTCAGTGTATTCATTTTTTCAAGTTTTCAAATGATTTTTTTATTTTTTCCCCCCTTTTTACTCTGATCTATCAAGGCACTTTCAACACCCAGGCCAAAACATACCTAGGATCTAGCATCATTTATTCAAATTTTTTTTGTGTGAATGTGTCTGTTTTTAATTTACAAATTTTAATATTTCTTAATTTGAATTTTTTTAATTGTAATTTTTCCTACCTCATTAATTCCTTTTCTCCCTTCAAAATGATGAAATGAAAGAATTCATCCCAAAAGAAAGTATAGGAAGAAACGACAGCCAGAGACTTAACCAACACAGATACAAGCAAGATGTCTCAACCAGAATTTACAATCATGATAATAAGAATACTAACTGGTGTTGAAAATAGATTACAACCCCTTTCTGCAGAGATAAAAGAAGTAAAAGCTAGTCAGGATGAAATAAAAAAATGCTTTAGCTGAGCTGCAATCTCGAATGGATGCCGCAGCAGCAAGGATGGATGAGACAGAACAGAGAATCAGCAATATAGAGGACAAACTTAGGGAGAATTATGAAGCAGCAAAAAAGACAGAGACTAAGGCAAAGAGCACGATTTAAGAATTAGAGAAATCAGTGACTCATTAAAAAGGAACAACATCAGAATCATAGGGGTCTCAGAAGAGGAAGAGAGAGAAACAGGGGTAGAAGGGTTATGTGAACAAATCATAGCAGAAAACTTTCCTAACCTGGGGAAAGACACAGATATCAAAATCCAGGAAACACAGGGGACCCCCATTAGATCCAACAAAAACCGACCATTAACAAGGCATATCATAGTCAAATTCACAAAATACTCAGCCAAGGAGAAAATCATGAAAGCAGCACGGGAAAAAACGTCCTTAACCTATAAGGGAAGACAATCAGATTTGCAGCAGACCTATCCACAGAAACTTGGCAGGCCAGAAAGGAATGGCAGGATATATTCAATGTGCTGAATCAGAAAAATATGCAGCCAAGAATTCTTTATCCAGCAAAGCTGTCCTTCAAAATAGAAGGAGAGATAAAAAGTTTCCCAGACAAACAAAAATTAAAGGAGTTTGTGATCTCTAAACCAGCCCTGCAAGAAATTTTAAGGGGGACTCTCTGAGGGAAGAAAAGATGAAAAAAAAAATACCAAAAGAAACAAAGATTAGAAAGGACCAGATAACACCACTAGAAACTCCAACTCTACAAGCAACATAATGGCAATAAATTCATATCTTTCAGTACTCACTCTACATGTCAATGGACTAAATGCTCCAATCAAAACACATAGGGTAACAGAATGGATAAGAAAACAAGATCCATCTATATGCTGTTTACAAAAGACCCACTTTAGACCTAAAGACAACTTCACATTGAAAGTAAGGGGATGGACGGGGTGCCTGGGTGGCTCAGTTGGTTGAGTGTCCATCTTCAGCTCAGGTCATGATCTTGTAATTTGTGAGTTTGAGCCCTGCATCTGGCTCTGTGCTGACAGCTCAGAGCCTGGAGCCTGCTTCAGGTTCTGTGTCTCCCTCTCTCTGCCCCTTCCCCACTCATGCTCTGTCTCTCAAAAATGAATAAACGTTAAAAAAATTAAAAAAAAAAAAGAAAGTAAAGGGATGGAGAACCATCTATAATGCTAATGGTCAACAAAGGAAAGCCAGAGTAGCCATACTTATATCAGGCAATCTAGACTTAAAATTATTTTTTTTATGTTTCTATTTATTTTTGAGATAGAGAGATACAGAACATGAGCAGGGGAGGGGCAGAGTGAGGGGGAGACACAGAATCTGAAGCGGGCTCCAAGGTCTGAGCTGTCAGCACAGAGCCTAACATGGGGCTTGAACTCATGGAGTGTGAGATCATGACCTGAGCTGAAGTCAGACGCTCAACTGACTGAGCCACCCAGGTGCCCCAGACAATCTAGACTTTAAAATAAACACTGTATCAAGAGATGAAGAAGGGCATTATACCATAATTAAGGGGTCTATCCACCAAGAAGACCTAACAATTGTAAACATTTATGTGCCAAATGTGAAGCACCCAAATATATAAATCAATTACACAAATATTAAGAAATTCATTGATAGTAATACCATAATAGTAGGAGACTTCAACACCCCACTCACAGCAATGGACAGATCATCTAATCAAAAAATTAACAAGGAAACAATAGCTTTGGATGATACACTGGATCAGATGGATTTAATAAATATATTCAGAACATTGATCCTAAAACAGCGCAATATACATTCTTCTCCAGTGTACATGGAACGTTTTCCAGAATAGACCACATACTGAGACACAAATCAGCCCTCAGAAAGTACAAAAAGATCGAGATCATACCATGCATATTTTCAGACAACAACGCTATGAAACTCGAAATCAACCACAAGAAAAAATTTGGAAAGGTAACAAATACTTGGAGGCTAAAGAACGTCCTACTGAGGAATTGATGGGCCAACCAAGAAGTTAAAGAGGAAATTAAAAACTACACAGAAGCCAATTAAAATGATAACACCACAACCCAAAACCTCTGGGACACAGCAAAGGTGGTCATAAGAGGAAAGTACATAGCAATCCAGGCCTTCCTAAAGAAGAAAGGACTCAGATACACAACTTAACCTTACGCCTTAAAGTGCTGGAAAAAGGGGCGCCTGGGTGGCGCAGTCGGTTAAGCGTCCGACTTCAGCCAGGTCACGATCTCGCGGTCCGTGAGTTCGAGCCCCGCGTCAGGCTCTGGGCTGATGGCTCGGAGCCTGGAGCCTGTTTCCGATTCTGTGTCTCCCTCTCTCTCTGCCCCTCCCCCGTTCATGCTCTGTCTCTCTCTGTCCCAAAAATAAATAAAAAACGTTGAAAAAAAAAAATTAAAAAAAAAAAAAAGTGCTGGAAAAAGAACAAATAAAGAAAGAGCAAATAAAACCCAAAGACAGCAGAAGACAGGAAATAACAAAGATTAGAGCAGAAATTAATGCTATTGAAACAAACAAACAAACAAAAATAAAACCCCAAACAAACAACCAGTAGAACAGATCAAGGACACTAGAAACTGGTTCTTGGAAAGAATAAACAAAACTGATAAACCACTAGCAAGTTTGATCAAAAAGAAAAAGGAAAGGACCCAAATAAATAAAATCAAGAATGAAAGAGGAGAGATCATAACAAACACAGCAGAAATACAAACAATAATTAGAGAGTATTATGAGCAATTATATACCAATAAAATGGGCAATCTGGAAGAAATGGACAAATTCCTAGAGTCATATACACTACCAAAACTGAAACAGGAAGAGATAGAAAATTTGAACAGACCCATAAACCAGTAAAGAAATCAAATTAGTAATCAAAAATCTCCAAAAAAACAAGAGTCCAGGGCCAGATGGCTTTCCAGGGGAATTCTACCAAACATTTAAGGAAGAGTTAACACTTTTCTTCTCTTGAAGCTGTTACAAAAAATAGAAATGGAAGGAAAACTTGCAAACTCTTTCTATGAGGCCACCATTACCTTGATTCCAAAGCCATACAGAGACCCCACTAAAAAGAACTATAGAACAATTTCCCTGATGAACATGGATGCAAAAATCCTCAACAAGATATTACCCAACCAGATCCAACAGTACATTAAAAAAATTATTGACCACGACCAAGTGGGATTTATACCTGGGATGCAGGGTTGTTTCAATATCTGCAAAACAATTAATGTGATTCATCACATCAATAAAAGAAAGGACAAGAACCACATGATCCTCTCAATAGAGGCAGAGAAAGCATTTGATAAAATACAACATCGTTTCTTGATAAAAACCCTCAAGAAGGTAGGGATAGAAGGATCATACTTTGAGATCATAAAAGCCATATATGAACGACCCAATGCCAATATCATCCTCAATGGGGAAAAATTGAGAGCTTTTCCCCTAAGGTCAGGAACAAGGCAGGGATGTCCACTCTCGCCACTGTTATTCAACATAGTATTGCAAGTCTTATCCTTAGCAAGCAGACAACACAAAGAAATAAAAGGCATCCAAATTGGCCAGGAGGAGGTCAAACTTTCACTCTTCACAGATGACATGATACTCTATATGGAAAACCCAAAAGATACCACCAAAAACTGCTAGAACTGATTCATGAATTCAGCAAAGTTGCAGGATATAAAATCAACACACAGAAATCGGTTGCATTCATATACACCAACAATGAAGCAACAGAAAGAGAAATCAAGGAATTGATCCCATTTACAGTT
The DNA here is from genome assembly GCF_028018385.1 of Neofelis nebulosa. Taxonomy (NCBI): domain Eukaryota; kingdom Metazoa; phylum Chordata; class Mammalia; order Carnivora; family Felidae; genus Neofelis; species Neofelis nebulosa. Next base: position 18,703,185 of record NC_080794.1, read on the forward strand.
GAACCAAAAACCATAAAATACCTAGTAATAAATCTAACCAAAGAGGTGAAAAATCTATACACTGAAAACTATAGAAAACTTATGAAAGAAACTGAAGAAGACACAAAAAATGGGAAAAGATTCCACGCTCCTGGATAGGAAGAACAAATATCTTTAAAATGTTGATACTACCCAAAGCAATCTACATATTCAATGCAATCCCTCTCAAAATAACACCAGCATTCTTCAAAGAGCTAGAACAAATAGTCCTAAAATTTGTATGGAACCAGAAAAGACCCCGAGTAGCCAAAGCAATCTTGAAAAAGAAAACCAAAGCAGGAGGCATCACAATCCTGGACTTCAAGCTGTCTTACAAAGCTGTAATCTTCAAGACAGTATGGTACTGGCACAAGAACAGACACTCCAATCAATGGAATAGAATACAGAACCCAGAAATGGATCCACAAACGTATGGCCAACTAATCTTTGACAAAGCAGGGAAAGAATATCAAATGCAATAAAGACAATCTCCTCAGCAAGTGGTGCTGGGAAAACTGGACAGCTACATGCAGAAGAATGAACCTAGACCACTTTCTTACACCAGACATAAAAATAAACTCAAAATGGATTAAAGACCTAAATCTAAGACAGGAAGCCATCAAAATCCTCGAGAAGAAAGCAGGCAAAAACATCTTTGATCTTGGTGGCAGCAACTTCTTACTCAACACGTCTCTGGAGGCAAGGGAAACAAAAGCAAAAATGAACTATGGGGACCTCATCCAAATAAAAACCTTCTGCACAGCAAAGGAAACAATCAGCAAAACTAAAAGGCAACTGACAGAATGGGAGAAGTTATTTGCAAATGACATATCAGATAAATGGTTAGTATCCAAAATCTATAAAGATCTTATCAAACTCAACATCCAAAAAACCAATAATTCAGTGAAGAATGGCAAAAGCCACGAATAGACACTTCTCCAAAGAATACATCCAGATGGCCAACTGACACATGAAAAAATGCTCAACATCACTCATCATCAGGGAAATAAGAATCAAAACCACACTGAGCTACCACCTCACACCTGTCAGAATGGCTAACATTAACAACTCAGGCAACAACAGATGTTGGTGATGATGCAGAGGAAGAGGATCTCTTTTGCATTGTTGGTGGGAATGCAAGCTGGTACAGCCACTCTGGAAAATAGTACAGAGGTTCCTCAAAAGATTAAAAATAGAACTACCCTAAGACCCAGCAATTTCACTACTAGCTATTTATGCAAGGGATTCAGGTGTACTGTTTCAAAGGGACATATGCACCCCAATGTTTATAGCATCACTATCAACAATAGCCAAAGTATGGAAAGAGCCCAAATCCATCCATTGATGGATGAATGGATAAAGAAGATGTGGTATATATATATAATGGAGTATTACTTGGCAATCAAAAAGAATGAAATCTTGCCATTTGCAACTACGTGGATGGAACTGGAGGGTATTATGCTAAGTGAAATTAGTTAGAGAAAGACAAAAATCATATGACTTCATTCATATGAGGTCTTTAAGAGACAAAAAAGATGAACATAAGGGAAGGGAAACAAAAATAATATAAAAACAGGGAGGGGGAGAAAACATAAGAGACTCTTAAATATGGAGAACAAATAGAGGGTTACTGGAGGAGTTTTGGGATGGGGGATGGGCTAAAGGGGTAAGGGGCATTAAGGAATCTATTTCTGAAATCATTGTTGCACTATATACTAACTAATTTGGATTAGTTAGTAAGTTAAAAAAATAAATTAAAAAAAAGAAAAAAAAGAATTTGTAAGCCAATGTAAAATAGAAAAATTAAGAAAATGCAAATTTATATTAGATAAGAAGTCAATGACTTCTATTGTACATTCACGAAGTACCTGGATAAAATCCTTTGGAATATCTCCAAAATATGCCCAAATTTCATGGAAGAATGGAAGAAAATAAAAACACAAAATGTACTAAAAATACAAACGAGATTGTTCTATGGAAAGATGTTTACAGATATGTGTATATCTGAGAGGGTTGGGCAACTGCTATTATAATAATAGGGGATTATTATTCCAAAAAATAAATTACACATTATTGTTCAAAAAACTAAATTTAAAGACTAACCAATCTGAATGATTAGCACATCAACTGAAAGGTTTAGAGAGAGCCTTTTAGAAAATCTGTATGCTTCTCTGCTTTACTATTATAAATAAGCTGGGAAGAAATCAGATTCTATCGAAAGGATTCACACAAATTAAACTCTTATGAGCATTACTACATACATGAAATTCTAGTTTATTCATTTACAGTGGAGAGTACAAAATTTCAAACATTATCCTACTGGTTAACTCTACTTGAAAAATGATTTAGGGATATGAAGTCTGTGTAGAGGAAAAGGGAAAAAAAAGGAGTTTTTATTTATTGTCAGCCATGAGTCAGATAATTTGTCTACACAGGAGAAACATTTAAGAATATACATCCCAAGGAATAATAATCAACAATTAAAAGGAATAAATGATTGATGGAGACAACAGTGTAGATGAATCACAAACATTATGATGAGTCAAAGAAGTCAGGGAAAATAGTCCATATTGTGTGTTTGCATTTATATAAAATTCTAGAAAATGCAAACTGATCTCTAATGAAAAAAGTAGGATGTTCAATGGGCTGGGTGGCTGGGGTCTCCCGGGAGTATGAGGAGGCCTGTTGGGTGTGATAGCACTTTCATTATCTTTATCATGATGATGGTTTCATGGGTGTAGACATTTGTCAAAACTTATTAAATTGTGCACTCTAAATATGGTAGTTTTGTGTGCTAATTACATCTCAATAAGAGTTATGTCAATTCACTGAAGTCACACAACTGATACCCAAAGCATATTCAACATTGTATTATATTTAATAGCTGAGCAATTATTATGCCCTTCCCAAATCATTCTTGACCTGTGTTATGTTTCATACCCTTCTGTATACCTTAAGCCAGGTTTTGCACATAGTAGTAGTTGTACAATAGTTTTTGAATAAATTAAATCATTGACTGAAAAGCTATTACTATTTAAAATATTCTCAAGTTATTATTCCATCGTAGTAAATACTTTTGCTTTAACATTCTTATCTCACAAAGCCAAGTGAAAATATGAATTCCGTGGATCTTCCTATTGTTTCAGTGTTTTGCTTTTGGACCCTTCCTCCTATTGGTCATTTCATGCTCCTGCACTTGGGGCACGTGCTCCCTGACATTTGCTTCAGTGAACAGACAAAGATTCACTGGACAGGCCGCCACTTCTGACAGAAGGTCACACAGACAAATATCACCCTTGATTGGCTATTTTCTTTAGAGATAAAAGGAGCAAAGTGGTCCAGATAACTTGTCACCAAAGGAATGTAGGCATACTTAATGCATATCATCTAGGAATAATTACCGTCTTGAAAAGTTTGCTGTTTTGGGATGCCTCCTTCTTACTCTGTGGCTTCACAAGCTGCTATCTGACCAGCACATATCCATTGCTCTACCCAAACTGAGCAATCAACTCTGACAGCTTCAACGTTTTTTTCTTCAATTAGGTGCCTGGGATTCAGCAAAATATGCATTACTTTCCCCACGTGGCAGTAACCTCTATAAACTCAAGACAGCAACCGTCTATTTTAATGACAACTGAGCTGTCCATGGCACACACATTTGATATAGAATTGTGAACTCACAACGGGAAACCAAAGACATGGACTACAGAAATGCCTGTGACAGAATATTTGTTTAAAAAAATCTGATAATGGATATAAACATTAGAATTATTTTAATTTGTCTCAAATATTTGCATGAACATAGCAATCCTTCATCTGGAGAGAAAAGGGCAGGGGCCTTTAAAAAATATCTTCAGTAAAATACAAACCTGGGATTGTTAGTGGTAGGGAAGGCTTTGCAAAGAAACCACTTAGTTTTAGAACCGCGTGTTCTGTGTCAGAGACGGAAGAAGGGAAGTGAAGTACTTCAGTGATGATCATGATACCCTCCACGAGAGAGCATGCGATGGAAGAAAGTGTGTTTAAACTCTAGCGGCCACTTTCACGGAGACCACAGGCAAGCAGCTTAACTGCTCTGTAGTTTGGTCCCCTCAGCAGTAAAAACGGGAGTAAAAATACTGATCTCACCTGCTTCACAAAACCCTTAGTATCAAACTCAAGGACTATGTGGAAATACTGTGAGGTGTCGTGTCGGTGAATGGCATCACTGTGACAATTGGTGAATATATACAAACTCATCGGTCTGTGGGACGGCAGTACTTTTATAATCTATCAAAGGAATAAATGTCTATGAAACTATTTGCCTGTTACCTTTTGAGCAATCTAACAAGGCAGCGTCCTTTGACAGCCCACCTGTGATACAGTTTTGTTCGCATCGGTTTTTCTAACATTTGTGAGGCACAGAAACGTCTGCAATGACCCTTCCAGCATTCTTCTTTACAGTCGTTAATGAACTTGCTGCCTAATGTTGTGAAACTTGAAAAAATCATACAGAAAACATGAAAAGTCTGAAATGACTACACTTGTTTGACTTAAATTATCTTTCCCCTTTTATTTGCAAATATAGGTGTTAAGTGAACTACTTGGGTCAAAATCAGTTCACTGCGAGGACCAGATGGTAAAAGAGCAGTAGCTTCATTCAACCCTGAGGGGTTACAGATGTGAAAAAGGAAGAAAACCTAGAGGTAACAGAGGGTGGTTTGGAGTCTAGTACTGGAGGTGAATGGCGGGTAAAAGAAAAGCGTAGCAGCCACAGAACTTTCCGGGTGCCCTTTCCCAGCTCTGCTCTCCCCCTGTGACTTCAACACCACCTGGGCGGAGAAGCAGGGGCCCACACACATGGTGAGCTGCAAATCTACTGCGGCGACATCCAGGGCCAGCCTGGGTTGGACATGGACATGGGGCCAGCGGATTGGGGGGCCCACGACTTGTGTCTCCTCTGCCCTCTCTCCGTACCACCCTGGGATGTGTAATCATCGTAGGCTGCCGCGTTCCTTGTTCCCAAAGAGCAGGACTGCGTGGAGGGGTGAGGGAGAAATTGAAACCCGACTGTGACACCAGCAGATCTCAGCCCTCACATGCTTCCCACCGTCTGTAAATGCAGTGAAAAGTGGCTGATGCTGAACACCTCTCCTTTCCCCCAGGGACACATTACTAATATGCTATCTCTGGAACACAGGTGTTTCCTTGCCCCATCCCAATGCAAGTGAGAGGCACTTCAGAGCCACCTAATGAACCTGGCAGGTGCACCTAGAGGCTGGAGGGGGGCTCCCAGAGGCAGAGCAAAGAGGCGGGTTGTACTGGAAGGACTCCTGCCTGCAGAGTTTGCTGGGGCCGGTGCCTATTTCAAAAGACAGAGACTCCAAGGAAGGAATCCAGGCTTGGTTGATCACACAAATCAAAGAATAATAAAAACTTATCCACGAGAAGGTGGGGTTGAGAGGTGACAGGATAGCCAGGGGCACCAGCCCACGAAGACCTGAGAGGCAAATCACCAGCAGTGCAGAGGACCTTCTGGGTGGCCAGGCAGGAACCCCAGAGCCACAGCGAGGCCACACAGTATGTATCCAGAGAGACCCTTCTGCGCTGGCCTCCCCACTGCCCATCCAGAGACAGGGCCTCAGCGAGGTAGACAGGAGTAGGAAAGCAAGTGGGAAAAACATAAAAAACATAAAAAGGATGATAGCTTTTCACAAACTGAAAACATCCACAGATCCAGCACCAATGACAGGAAACCAGCGGCCTCCTGCCTCCTTTCTTCCAAATCTAATTAATGTATTTTTCATGTATTTTATTTTTCTGTATGCCCTAAATTCCAGAAGACTTAGTATTTTTTTTAATGTTTACTTATTTTTGTATATGTGCTGCCGAAGCGAGCACATGTTTACTTATTTTTGAAAAGAGAGAGAGAGAGAGACAGAGCATGAGTGGGGGAGGGGCAGAGAGAGAGGGAGACACGGAATCCAAATAGGCTCCAGGCTCTGAGCTGGCAGCACAGAGCCCAAAGCAGGGCTCGAACTCATGAACCTCGAGATCATGACCTGAGCCAAAGTTGGATGCATAACTGACTGAGCCCCCCAGGCACCCCTATTCCTGTGTGTTTTTATGCACTACAATCTTGCTATACCATATATTCATTAGCTACATGACTATAAAAGAAAATTTCAAATTCTTTCAACATTATTAATTTAAAAAGTAGAGTAAAACTCATATGACTATAATATAATTCCAAATAAATTTAGAATAATTCAGTGTCTAAAAGTTTTAGGGAGCTTATACTTTGGTAGATAAATTGGAAAAGAAGATTGCTAAATAGGTAGTTAAAGATAAGGTGTGAATGCTACCATCAGAGATTTACAAAGCTCTTGCTACTGGAAGTAATCACACCAAGACTGTATAAATTTAAACAAACTGTTTGAACTTTTTTAAAAAAATTATTTATTTATTGAGAAAGAGAGGGTGAGAGAGAATCCCAAGCAGGCTCCGAGCTATCAGCACAGAGCCCAATGTGGGGCTCGATCTCATGAACGATGAGATCATGACCTGAGCTGAAATCCAGAGTTGGATGCTGAACTGACTGACCCACCCAGATGCCCCACTATTTAAACTTTTGAAAGGGCACCTTGTATGTGAGAGAGAAGAAGGAGATAACATTAGGTCTTTCAGTTATACGACAAAAAAGAATGTGTATTGAACTCAGGATTTGACAAGGAAGTCATTTGAAACATTAAAAGAGGTAACTGGAATTTCTAGTTGTGTTCTTGACATTAGACTGGAAACTGTGTGAAAGATAAAATGAAGGATGATGCAGAAGCCCGATATCAATATCACAAATAAGAAGTGATAAGTCCTGACCTGAAACATTAGCAGTTTGTATGATGTGTGATGATCGTGTGTGATAATTGATCATGGACATTAGCTAATTCTTCCCACAGAAGCTCCATGAAGTCATACAAGAAGCCCCATTCTGAAGAAAGAACATGGGTGTGTAGGAAAGTTAAGCAGGCTTTGCCTCCTCCTGGAATGAACCAATGGGGCAGGAGGACTGGATAGGAGGATTGCCAGGACCACCAGGCAGTGTAGTTGGAGAGAGTGGGGTGGGAGGTCTGGGATGCCTCCCCGCATCCCCGCCGCACCTGGCCCTGCACATTGCAAAACCAAACGTAGTATGTTCCCACCAATGTGTATTCCACGTGTTTTGAAATACACCTTGAAGTGAGGTGAGGCTGCTTGCCTAGGAAAGGTCAACAAGGACCATGTGGTAAAACGCTGGCGTGCCCTCCCGGCAATAGTTTGCTGGGTGACAAAGCACAAGCACTGGGGAGCTTAAACTGTAAATTCCTACAAGGAGGTACAGAAATGTAAACAATAAGAGAGAGGCAGACAACAGTTTATAAGAATAAATAACCACCCTGAGGCGTGAATACTGACTTACTTGGTTGCCCTTGAAGAAGGGGAAGGGATGGTGCGGAAGGTCAAGCAAACAGAATGTATCAAGTTTTAACATTTTCATCACATGTAATATTTATAGAAACATGTATTTATGTCACGTATGTAAAAATAATCAGTGTACATTAGCAAATTAAAGAATGAGGGATCAAACAGAAACCATACCCATTATGAAAGAATCCACACAATTATAAATGTTAATGTTGCATATTATATCATAATAAATAATGAAATGTTCACCTGTTTTCTCATAACGCCTGATATCCTTCAAAACAGAGGACAGTTTCAGATGAAAAATATTTTAAGAAATCCTCTGGGGTGGTGGGCAGGGGGATGAAGCTTTTAAAACCTGCTTTTGAGTTGATGCTAAGGTAAAACCAGAACATTTTGTTGTCCCTGTAACCAATCTGAGATGCAGGGAACAGGACAGATGGAATGGGTTATGAGCAGGCAGCACAAGGAGACATGAGAACACTTCAGCTCTACCCTATGACTCCTGCTAGCCCCAAAGTAACAAATTTATTAAGAGCCACTCTTAATAAATTTAGACATCTAAAAATAGCGATTTAGACATCTAAAAATAGCCACTTATTTTATACTAACAGCTTTAAAACTCGTATGTATCCCTGGTATTATACAGTTTCCTCACAGCCCATATAGATGGTGCAGGTGATTCTTAACATGCTAGAATCAAAAAGTCAAGAAGTAATAGGTGTTGGCAAGGATGTGGAGAAACAGGAACCCTCGTGCACTGTTGGTGGGAGTGCAAACTGGTGCAGCCCCATGGCAAACAGTATGGAGGCTCCTCTAAGACTTAAAAATACAACTGTTATTCAGGGCACCTGGCTGGGTCAATTGGTGGTGCATGGGACTCTGGATCATGAGGTTGTATGTTCGAGCCTCATGTTGGGTGTAGAGATTATTTTTTTAAAAATCTTAAAAAAATACCATATGATTCAGTAATTCCACTACTGGATGTTTACCCAAAGGAAATGAAAACACTAATTTTATTTTTTTAAATTTTTTAAGTTTATGTATTCATTTCGAGAGAGACAGAGGGAGCAAGTGGGGGAGGGGCAAAGAGGGGGAGAGAGAGAATCCAAACCATAAGTGCAGAGCCTGATGCGAGGCTCAGACCCATGAAACACAAGATCATGACCTGAGTTGAAACCAAGAGTTGGCTGTCCAACCAACAAGTCACCCAGGTGTCCCTGGAAACACTAATTTTAAAAAGATGTATATACTCCTATGTTTATCGCAGTATTATTACAATAGCCAAGATACAGAAGCAGTCCAAGAGTCCATAGATAGATGAATGGGTAAAGATGTGGTGTATACATATAATGGCATGTTACTCAGCCACGAAAACAATGAGATCCTGCCATTTGCAATTACATGGAGGAATCTAGAGAGTGTTATGCTAAGCGAAATGAATCAGACCGAGAAAGACAAATACATGATTTCATTCATATGTGGAATCTAAAAAACAACACAAATGAATAAACAAACACATAAAGCAGAATAAAATTATAAATACGGAGAACAAACTGATGGTCACCAGAGGGGAGGGGAGAGAAGGTGGGCAAAGTGGGTGAAGGGGAGAGGGAGGCACAGGCTTCCGTTACAGAATAAGTCACTGGGATGAAAGGCACAACATAAGGGATATAATTAATGTTGTACTAGAGCTGTAAGGTGACAGACAGTGGTGACACGTGTAGTGAGCAGTGTGCAACTTGGAGACAAGTGCAATCATTATGTTTTGCACCTGAAACTAATGTAACTTTGTGCAAGTATGTTCAAAGAAAAAAATTAAAAATCTTCTTAACATGCAGGTACCACAAAAAAAAACCCAGAAAAATCAAAATTCTTAATTCGCCAGAAGATTAAAAAAATTTTTTTTTTGTTTTTTTTAAAGGCACTAATACCATGTTGCTGGACCTAAAAGGAAGCGATATTTCATGCGCAGAAGGACCTTATGATTTTGAGTCTTTCATATTCAAATCTTTCTGAGGGTTTTCTCAAGTGTGACGTTTAGGGACACAAGAATATATGGTCCTGGGGAAAATGTCATACCGTATATTATATAACATTAACATGCTAACATGAACTTGTAGTGAACTCTGAAACTCTACTAATAATGATTGCCAACAGAGTGAACTGAGACACAGAATTATCTATAAAATAACTTGCAATGGGATTGTGAGCTCGATTTTACATTTTTGACCAATGGGTTGTGGGTTTATGAAATACCAGATCAGGATCCCTGGCCCTGAGCTTTAGTGAAAACAGAAGCTAGGCCAGAATTTCTTTCCAGTCTGATCTAGGAAAGGTTCTTGTATAGTTGTATCGGCTATAATTACATGAGGAGCTCTTAATATCAACACACCTAGTCTCCAGGGCTTTGTGAGCCTTTATGAGAGCAGTTCAAAGAAACAAGATTTCGATTTTTTGAATAACGGTAATTACACTTGTCGCCTACATATTCAGCTTCCCCTACTTAACCTGCCCGCTGCCCTCTGATGGCAGTCTTCTCAAGGCCTACAAACACTGGTACCACAGCCGCCTGTCTTGCCAAAGAAAGAGCTTTAGAAGGAACTGTCAAAGTTATCTTCGGGGAAATAGATTAGCACTGCTCACAGTGTAGAGGCTCTTGGTTGCTAAGATAAGACATGGTTACTAGTTTAAAGAGAATGAAAACTGTAAGAGTCATTTTGGAATCTGCAGTTTTTTTATGTTTAGAAAGTGTAAATGTGAAGACTCTTAAGAACCCTTAGAAGCTATGTTGGATGTGTTACTGCGTGTCTGTAGCCCGTAAGGGACGCACCAGACAAATTACGACAAATGGCGGTGTTTAGGCCCCGATTTTGCATTTTGTTGATCATAAACATTGATAAGTTAATCGTATTAAATAGTAAGTTTGTTGTCTTTTAAGAATAAATCAATCATGTCCTGTTGAAAAGTTATTTAAAAAAAAGTTAAAAGTGACTTTGATATTCGAGGCTGTTATTTCTTCATAGATTTGAATGATCGTGGTTGAGGTCGCTTAGTGTCTTTACAATTCACTCCGAAGGGACCAGGCTTAATCCGACAAGTGAAATGTCTTCCCTATGAAAACGGTGCCCGCCCCGGCCATGGAGTAGACATCCGAACAGTAATATAAATACTGTTAGCTGCGTGACCTCTTCACACGGCCTCAAGCACGGGGCCACAGTAAGTCCGGCTCAGTAGCACCCATATCGTCATTACAGGGTAACACTTTTCCCAAATTAGGAAGAACAAAGGAGTGAAGGTTTTTAGATGGAGGGAACCACCTCAGTCATCACGCATGACCTGAAAAATTCAACACAAACAACAACAGCCACACGTTGCAGGAACTGTAGGAAACCAAGATGAAATAATCTTTGTTTGGTTCAGCCGGAACAACTGTTTGCTGACACTACCTCTAAGCTTATTGAAACCTTGGAAAATTTTGTTTTGATCAAAATGATGAGATTCGATAATAAGTCACTGAAGCTCTAAGTCATTAAAATTTAAGGTTGCTGAAAAATTCTCAGGCAGCAGGTTTCAGCACAACGTTGTCTTATTCTTGGTGCAGGGGTGGGAGAGGTAAGAGTCACAGTGCTACAGACAACCCAGCAGATGGGCCACTGTTCAAGGTTAACCATGGTAATTGGTTATAGTAAGCAATTTAGGGAAAGACAGGAATACAGCTGTCCCCTCTTTTCTAGGTCGTGCTTCCTGGGGTATCAGTACTGGCCTGGTCCCGAAGCAGGTGTCCTCCTGCTGACGGACGGTGGGGTCAACGGTAGCCTCACACTCCATCCCCCAACTGCTGCTGGCACCTCTGTCCATCCCCCATGCGGGCACCTCATCACCTCACACCATCATAGGAAGAGAGAGACCACATGCACATACCTGTCATTACTGCGTGTAGTAATAATTGTTCTATTTTGTTACCGGTTATTGTTGTTAATCTCTTTCTATGCCTGATTTATAAACTAAACTTTATCATAGGTGTGTACGTACAGGACAAAACGTGGGGGTTTGGTACCATCCACGGTTTCAGGCATCCACTGGGGTCTGGGGCTCTGCCCCTAGCAAAAGGGGTGTGCTGTGTTTCTGGGGTGATATGTTGACAAGCCAAGGGGCACTAGGGTGCATGCAGGGTGTCTGGAAACCATGAGAGAGGCTGGGGACAGAACCTTCAGCTTACACACAACACCTGTATTTCAGGTGCCTGACAGCTGTGAGTATGTTTTTGTTGTTATAAGCTACCCAGTTTGTGATACTTTGTTATGATAGCCCTAAAAATTGAATCCTGTTAATCTAAAGAGTTGCTGCCTTTCTTCAGAAAATTTCCTCTGTTAAGGTAAAAAAACAAAAGCAAAAACAAAAACCAAAACAAAAACCACACAAAGCAAAATGTGAGAAATATTTCGGAACACGTAGGGTATTACAGGTAAACTATAGATTGAATCTGACAAGTTTTTTTTGTTTGTTTTCTTTTTTCTTTTTTGAAGGGTAATATATTTGAGGATAGTAGAGGCTGAGATTTATCAGGATTTTCACACTCATCTCCCAGTACTGGCGCCTAACCAGAAAAATCTAAACACATATTATAAACATATTATAAAAATCTAAACACATATAATTCATTTCAACATGACCTTGGTTTCCATGTACCTAACCCATGGCCATTTTTACTTTGTGCAAATGTGACCTCTTTGTATATAGTTCTTTGTTACTTTTTCCTTCTAAACCACTTGAAAGTAAGTTTCAGACATCAGGACTTTCCTCCAGTATTTTTACAGTGTCCCCTGAGGATCGGGGCCTGGTCCCTCTGTGACCTCAGGACTACTTGTAATACAGTTAGAAGTATCATGATATTACCTAATACCAAGTCCATTTTCAGCTTTACTAAATTATCCCTAAAGTGTCCATAATTTATTTATTTTCTGTTGCTATGCTCACTTTTAATCCCAGCACCTGGTCAAACAGGGCACAGCATCAGGACATCAGCCGTTTTTTGATTTCTTTTTTCCTCTCTTTTAAATCCAACACTGTTCTCTTCATTTTTGTTTTTCTTTTCATAGAAAAGTTCTACTTTTTTTGGTACAATGTTCCACATTTTGAATTTATCTGAATGCTTTCTTATGGTTACATTCAGGTTAAATATTTTTGGCAGGAATATTCAGTAGCTGATGTGAAGACATGACGTTCATCACAAAACATTCTGTTATCAAGCCATCTCACTTCAGGAGGCGGATTTTGATGACTTTACTGAGAGAGCAACCATCAGATCTCTCCTTTTGAAAAGTGTAATTCCCAGTGTCAGTCACCCAGAATGTATCAGTCTTCAGATTATGTTCATATTGTTCATTTATGTTCTTCAATGTAGCGTTTCGTTAATCATGCGAGGCACAGAATGCCCTCCTCACCTCCCTCTTCTTCTCCTAGTCCTGGGATGTCTTCTTGTGATACATCCTTGTAAATTTTACCCTTTTCTCCCTTCTGGAAGTTTTTGTTCATCAGACTTTGGATATCTCTATTCTTACTCATCTCTTGTTTTTATCTCTACCTTTCTTCTCCTTTTGGAAGATTTCTATTTTATCTTCTCAACCTTTTGTTATTATTTTATTATATTATTGTACATTTAACTGGTGTACTTTGTAAATTTCCACCTTTTTTTTGTTTTCTACATCCTCTATCGAGTCATTTTCTCACAGATAAGATGCAATTTTGCCTATTATCTCTAAGAGGGCTGTAATAATAGGTATATTCTGAACTTATGCTTTTTCCCTTTGTTATCATTGTTCCTTCTGGACTCCTACAGGATAGGGTCCTGCTTCGTCATCTTTAAGAATGAGGTACTGAATGCTGATTTGAAATCATTTTACGAAGTCCAAGCTTGCAGAGTGAACTGGAAGGTAATGGGACCCTCTCCGTCAGACACCAACAGGTCAGGATTCAAGGGTCTTGTCTCTGGAACTAGTCTCTCTCTTCAGAGACAGGCACTCTCTCCTCTGGGCTGAGGTACCTGGCCACATCCTGACAACGTAAGAGCAGGCCGGTAAACCCTGGGGGAGATAGGGTGAGGGTGTGACACCGCATGGGTGTCTCTTTGGCCCCCTTGTTTACAGCCCAGGACCTCACCCCTGACCTTGACGGGTCCTGGGGCTCTCCACAGGTAGTCTTGGACAGAGACCGGCTCTCATGGCTTCACAGACTTGCATGGGGTCCAACCAATGAAAGTGAAATGGTTCCTACAGGGATGCAGGCCCCAACAGAGCAAGGGTTGTGAATCAACAGTCTTCACACCTATTTTCATCCTAGTGTCTGTGAATTTCTTCGCGTAGGTGGAAGCCGGCATTCCCAAGAATGTGACTGCCTGTACGATGGAGAAATGTTCTGAGCTATCATAAATAAGGCAAACAAAGTGAATGTGCACTAGGAATCAAGCAGGATCTTGCTCAAATGCTTAATAAGACATCTCAGCTAACTGGGGGCTAACAGCCTCTAAAATTAACACCTGATAGATTAGGCAATATTGGACTTAAAATGGTGTCAAATTCCTGCTAATTTTTCAATAGGCGACCTCTGATTCTAAGTGGATTGACAAGACAGATGGGTATTTCTCGCTCATTGACCATTCAGGGAACCAGACTCCTTCATCGTAGGGATCTGCCCTCTCCCAGGCCCTCGCAGGCCAGGTCCTGCACACGGAAGATGGTGCCGGAGGAGGGCCTGGGGGTGGAGCGAGCTTTGCAACCACCTGAGCCAGGAAGTGGCCCGTCCCTGTGTCCTTCAGCAGTCTGACGTCATAAGGATGGGAGCAGTTGTCTTTAACGAGTTTGTGCGTCTACTTCATGGGAGGGACATCCACTCTGGACCCATGTGCTTAGTTTTACCCATTTCTACACGGGCTTGGTTATCCCCTTTCCCTGTGGTGTGAGGACTGTCATGTCCCCCTCTCCAGCTTGGTTTTCCCGAAGTCCACTTTGCCAGGTGAGTTGTAAGACATGCGAAACGACAGCAAATTATAGAATAAGTACACAGTAAAATTTGGCATCGTACCTCTAATTAATAATTATATAATAATCAATAATTCAATTGCTATTACTTGTCTTCTCCACAAAGGTTTCTTTCCTGCACGGCTCCTTCACAGCGTCCGTTTCCTGAAGTTGGAATCGGTTTGTGTCAGTGCCTTTGTGTGTTGGTCTCTGTCTGTCATGCAGTTGCTTCTTCTGCATGGGCCAGTGACAAGGTGACTTATCTTGTTCTCATCTCCGCCTTTCCACAATCCTTCCATGGCCCAAAATAACTCTTGGCCTCATATTTCTGGTCACTAAGCTAAAGAACAGGCTTCCAAACAGCTCCTGGAAGGCTGTCCCCCTCTCCTTCCAGCCCCTGAGCTACAGGTCTCCAGCTCCAAGAACCTGGAACTTTAAACATCTACAATTGTGCAATATCACCCCCCAGCCTACTGCAAATTTGCCTTCAGCAAATTCAATCTTCAATCATCTTCTACCTTAGCCTCTGCAATAAAAGCAATTATAGTCAGACATTTGTAGTTACTGAAGCTTTCAAGACCCATTAAAAATTTTTTTTTAATGTTTTATTTATTTTTAAGACAGAGAGAGACAGAGCATGAATGGGGATGGGTCAGAGAGAGGGAGACACAGAATCTGAAGCAGGCTCCAGGCTCTGAGCTGTCAGCACAGAGCCCAATGCGAGGCTCAAACTCACGAACTGTGAGATCATGACCTTAGCCAAAGTCAGACGCTTAACTCACTGAGCCAACGGGCACCCCTCATTTATCACAAACTGAAACTCATTACTTTCTCAATCAGCAAACTACTCTGATATTACCTACAAATCTAAAGAGAACTAATAAATAACTTGAAAAATGCTAGATTAAAATTAGCAAATAAATCATTAAAAGGGGTCTTATGAACCCAGAAACTAGAGAACAGAACAATTCCTAGGTTGAAGGGAAACTAATTTAGAATCACTTTGAGTAATGTAGATGTGCCTAAGAGAAGCAAATGTGACTTAATACTTCTGCACTTTGGTTTTCTGTAACCAAATTATATAATAATATGTGGCATTCATAACATAGTTGCAGTTTTTCTTTAAACATTTTTTAACATTTATTTATTTTTGAGAGACAGAGAGAGACAGCATGAGCAGGGGAAGGGCAGAGAGAGAGGGAGACACATTCCGAAGCAGGCTCCAGGCTCTGAGCTGTCAGCACAGAGTCCGATGCGGGGCTCAAATACACTAACCGTGAGTTCATGACCGGAGCTGAAGTCAGACGCTTAACCGACTAAGCCATCTAAGCGCCCCAAAGTAATTGCAGTTTTTAATGCAATTTTCTATACCTCTTCATTAATTCCCTGCTCACCACCCGAAAAGGTGAATAATCATAGTAGCATATATTTTTGAACACTTGAAGAGTGTTATTTTCCTGCTTATTCCATTTAATCCTTATAAACCTTTAAAAAAATTTACCAGAGGGGTGCCTGGGTGGCTCAGTCCTTTAAACGTCCAACTTCGGCTCAGGTCATGATCTCACCGTTGGTGAGTTCGAGTCCTGCATCGGGGCTCTATGCTGACAGCTCAGATCCTGGATCCTGCTTTGGATTCTGTGACTCCCTCTTTCTCTGCCCCTCGCCTGCTCACACTCTGTCCCTCTGTCTCTCTCTCAAAATAAACATAAAAGAAATTAAAATAAATAAGTAAATAAAAATAAAAAAATTACCAGAATCATATTCCATTTTATGACGAGGACAATGACACTTAGAAATACTGTCACTTGTTTAGGATGGTTCAACTGATAGGGGGTAGAGGCCAGAAGCTCACCAGACGTCGTGTAATCAGCAATCACACTGGCCCGCCTGCATTTCAAGGAAGGGATGTGGATGTTGGCATGATTTGCAAACTGCATGTCCTGTGCAATAATAGAATGATACTTAACTTTGGGAAATGATACCCAGAGAGGTCTCAAGATTACACAGATGTTTCTTGTTTGGTACCCGTGTGAGCCTTGGTACACAGATCTTCTGATCCCAAGCAGCATGTGATGTGTGATGCACTATATTTTGTATTCATCACAGCTTCAAGTGTGGCCTGGAGCAGAGACATCCAGTACATTCAGTACAAGCTTTCTTAAATGATTTGCACCTGAGTGACCCATGTGATAGCTCAGTACTCACCATTCCTTGTGGAAAATGTACGAATTCTCTTAAGCTGAAGACATGCAACTAAAAACTGTCTCTAGAGTCCTCACACCGATTGCTTCGCTAAGCAAACCACTTCTGGCCCAGCTTTTGTCATCAGTTGGGGCCGCTATGCCCTGATAAATGAACAAGGGCACACAGATTCAGACTCACTAGCGCATATCCACAGCTGGTGCCACAATGCTTGAGAACTCACAGGGATTCTCAGGCATGCTTGTTTATTTACACCTTGCCCATTTTCAAAAGCCACATCTCACAGCAGAATATAAATTCTATGGGAGTAGGATTCTCATCTAATTTTAGCTCAATTTTCTCTGCAGTGCTCCAAATGGGGTCTTCCATATCGGAGGTACACAATGAATATTTGTTAAATGAGTTAATAAGTGAATATACATATTCCGAAGAGTCTTCGCCAAACTCATGCATTTTTCTGGTGATAAAAGTAGATATAAACTCCAAAATAAGATACAGATTTCTTGCATTATATATACGGGCTCTGTTATAAGACCTTACTTAGGTAAAACAGAAGCTCTGAAATCATATCCACAAAACAAATAATGAATAAGAGGACAGCTTACTATAAATAACCATGTACTATCCAGTTTCTCACAGCATTAACTTTCTAGTTTTCAAAGCATACAGTCCATTTTAGATGTCAGAGAAAGATTCCATCTGTTCAACTCAGTCGGTTCCTAGAGTTTTGGATGAACATTTTAGATGACTAGCTCTTTAAGAAAGCAAGAAGGTAGAAGGAGTAATGAGTATTACTCATGGCTAGTTTGTTGGCACAGTCTCCAGAGAAACTAAGATATTTTCTCTTGTAATATGCTGACAGGAGCTACTCCCTGATCGGTTTTGTACTAACCTAAAGAGACTTAAATTGACCAGGTATATAGAAAAACAGTTATAGAATCAAGGAGACTATTTTATTTTCATTCCCTTTTGCCAGATAGCTCCCGTGCGAGCCACACTTCTCTGCATTATGTCGATAAAATGAGGGAAAAGTGGGGGTTGTCATGAGGAGTGATTATTGCTCTTACTGTTGTTTACTGAGCTCTGCTTGGAGGGGGCACTTGCCGCTTCTGCGCACCTTGACCTGTCCGCAAACCAGTCACATGGTAGCACCTGGCATCCACAGATGCTGAGAAATGCAGTCTGCCTTCCAACAGTCCCCGAGAAAGAGGAAACCAGGTCTGATGAAGAAGTGTTGTTGCAGAATGAGATATGAATGTCTAAAAACAATTAGGTATTTTCTCACATTGATTTGGTGAATTTTGTGTTTTCTTGATGATATTCCTTTTTCCTTCCACCCTTCCTCTCTCCATCCCTTCACCCCCTTCGCATGGGATCTCCCAAACGTCTACCCAGCAGGCCCCTGAAAGAGAAGCCAGGATTTTCCTGAAACCCTCCTCTCGGTCCCTGCTCAGGGTGGACGGTGACCGAGGAGGGAGTGGTAAAAAGTCTCCACGAACGTCTTTGCCCTCGCGGAATGCAGGTCCCCAGTAAAGCAGGCTGCTGCAGTTCATATGCTCACATGTTCCTTCTGGGGCTCTAATAATTTCCTAAATCTCTATGGTTTTGACAATCCAGTTTATTCTTTTGAATTTTTAGGCCTAATTATTTTCTACTACATTTTGAATATGATAGATGTTTAACAATCGCACTACTAAGTATTAAATAAACTAACATTTTGTTGATGTTGCTTTTCCTTACTTATCACATACATGCATCAAAAGAAATATGGGTTAGGGTTTATAACAGAGAGTATAAGGATTAGGGCAACCACTAAGATAAGATTTTGTTTTTCAGTGTGATTAGAATACAGTAATCACAACCTGTCTTCTGTTTTTATTTATTTATTTATTTTTAATTTTTTTTTCAACGTTTTTTAATTTATTTTTGGGACAGAGAGAGAGACACAGAATCGGAAACAGGCTCCAGGCTCCGAGCCATCAGCCCAGAGCCTGACGCGGGGCTCGAACTCACGGACTGCGAGATCGTGACCTGGCTGAAGTCGGATGCTTAACCGACTGCGCTACCCAGGCGCCCCTGTCTTCTGTTTTTAATGTGCTCATATCAAACCAAATATTCCTACTTATTAATTTGAATGTCCTTGAGAGAGATGAATAATGAAGAGAAAACTTTATAACCATGAAGATACCACATACAATAATTGTATGGAAGCTCCACATTTCCAATGCCCAGCACATTATCTCTAACTGATAGGCTTTAATAACTATGAATGCCTAAGATTATAGAAATAAGTGGTCATATTTAAATAAAGAGAAATAATTATGTTCCTAAATAACAAGTCAAGTTAGGCTGTCTTTCTTTCATAGTTAGTGTGTAGTTAGACATGAGTCTCTTAAACAATGATAGACATTATTTCAAGACACTATTTTGGACACTATTGAATTAGAAAAAATAGTGATGGCACTATTTGTTCCATCAAAGAGCTTGAACTATAGTTGGGAATATAAGTTATATAATAGTAACATAGGGGCGCCTGGGTGGCTCAGTTGGTTAAGCATCTGACCTTGGCTTCGGTCATGATCTCACCGTTCCTGAGTTCTAGCCCTGCAGTGGGCTCACTGCTGTCAGTACAGAGCCCATTTCAGATCCTCTGCCCCTCCCCAGCGGCCTCTCTCTCTCTCTCAAAGTAAATAGATAAACTTAAAAAATAGTGAAACAAATCTGTTGAACACATAAGTCATTTCAAGAGCAAATCAATTAAATTGGTAGATCAAGAGATTCAGATGTTTCTGTTGGGTGGGGAATGATCAGAGAAATCTATGCAATGCAAAGGAAATACCTGGGTCTTCACTGAAAACTTTTGCTTGTTTTGACAGAGGAAAGGGAGGACTATTTCCTAGCAAAGGGGAAGAGTATGAACAAAAGAACACTATGTGAATATTCAAAATTAGTTTGGAAGAAATATTAATCCCAAACTCTTTGTAAATAACCAACACCCAACTTTAACTTAAGCAAAGAAGAGTTTTATTGGGTCCCACAACTACAAAAGAAGGCATTACTGAATCCCGGGGCATCAATAGTGTGGTCAAGACCCCCTCTCTCTTTCCACCTCTGAGACTCAATTCCTCATGTTCATTGGCTTTATTTTCAGAGAGGCTCTGTCCAAGTGTCAGGAAAACAGGCAGCTTTAGAAATACATACAAAATTCCTATAATAACATTTGGAAAACTTGATTGATTCTGTAATCTGTCACTGAACCAACTATTGTGATCTGAATATTAGAATAATGTGTCTGGGCTATAAGCTCATCTCTTAGTGGTGAATGAGGAGGATCTAACCTGAACTTTATGAAATGGGTTCCATTGGAAGATGGTTTTCTTTACCTGAATGAGAGAAGAAGGAAGGCACAAAACTTATACTCATTGCAGGGACATCTTGTGCACCAAACTGCCAAAATAAAAACATGTTTCTGGGAGTATCTGGCAATAAAAGAGGAAAGTTAATTTGCCATCAGATTGCCAAAGATTTTAAGACCAAATATCTTTTCCTTTATCTTCTAAATAATCAAGGTGATTTCTTGGAAAGAACAGTGGTACTCTGAGGGCCATGAATTAGGAAGATTAATCTGACAGTGGAAACAGAATAAATTGCAATGAGGAGCAAATGAGAGTAAGAAGATGAATTCTGGGACCACCAGAGATGTCTAAGGGGGATGTGACAAATCCCTGACCATGGTTGATCACCGTGGAAATAATGCTGTAGAAATCTAGATCTGAGTTTGTTAAAAATACATTTACATGACTTGTTCAATGATAGGACCAAAGAACTGAGGAAGTAGGTAACATTTTAAGGAAACTCCTAGAAGACACTTGATCACAACTAGAGTGAAGGGGCAGCTGAAAGGTAAAGGATTTTGAAAATTCTTCCTCTCCAATTTTCTTGAGACTTAATGATCTGTTTCAAAACTAAATATCTCCGTGCTTACATAAAAGCATTTTCTTTCATCTGTGGTACCACTGAACTGCTCTAGGCTATTTCTCCTGCATCCAGTTCTTCCTCACATAAGGGACTTAAACTCCATTTTTTTTAAAACTTGGAATACTCAAGCCTTATTTAGATTTGTATGGAACTAGACTATAAAGCCTGGTAATTTGAATGATATCAGGAAGAAATTAAGATTCCAAATGGCAAATATCTGAACTCTTCTCTCTTGTGTTATATACCTTGTTATTCTGCCTGGAGAGAGCAGAATTGAGATCGCTTTGACAAAACAATAATAAACCAGCCTATCCCATCCCTTAGAATTTGGGGGCTCAAATAGTTAGAACACATGCATGCAATTTTAGAGTCTTAAATATAAGGTATTGCTATTTAATGATTCTGTTTTATTCTGAGGCTTTACTTTATTATAATGCAAGCTTACATGCTGGTGAGTTAATGTCCGAGATTTCAGTCTTTAGTACCCTCTCCTGCTAATTAGCAAATGGACTACAGACTCTTATTCAGTCATGTTAAATGTTTAAAACATTGCATATTCTTAGCTATCTTTTCAAATAACAGGAATGAAGTGGGTACAGGAATTTTGACAAAACTTATCTGAGCTATACAGGATGCCAAGAACTACCAATCAATTCTATACAAAATATAATAACTGAATTTAAGATTATCCATATTTCAGACGTTTTCTCTGTGAGGCATTTGTCTACATTGTGAATAGACTTTTTTTTTTCACTGTTTCCTTCTATTGTGCAGTGATGTGGATGATAATGGACAGACTAGCTTGTGGCCTCTACAGTATGCATGAGTGCTTTCTTGAGGGAAATCACAAATTACTTGAAGGGCAATACAAAACCAGCTTCAGATTTCAAAACCTGAGGTCAATTGACATTTAGAATAACTGAGGATATTGTTGGTTTCTCTGCATTCTTTTGCATGATTTTGAATGCTAACGAAGTAAACAGAAAATAAAAATGCAGCCACTAAAACTCCCTGCTTGACTGAAGAGGATTGTTTATATTTTCATTATTCCAGGGGCTGTTTAAATATGTGTTCAAATTAAGTGGATACCTAAAGAGCTACACAAAGTTACAACCCTTTTTAGAACTTGAAGTCAAAGAGATGTGCAGATATGAATACATTTGTGATGCATTTGTAGCGAGGCACGCTAGCACAGAAAAACAGCTCTACCGTATTGACACCTAAAATCTGAACTTCTTTAAAACTCCTGAAAATTCACCCTTTGTAGCAAGAACTCTCTCCCTCAGCTCCTGCCTTGCTCTCCTTACTTGCTACAGTTTCCCAGCTATCCTCAGCCCCCTTGTCAGGTTTTACTGTTTTCCTGCTGTGTGCATATCATCCTCAGCCACCTGGCAGTGTGGAACTGATATTGGTAGATTCTGCCCCATGTTTGGATTATTCTAATCCTTTCCTCCTCCAGTGGGTGATTAGATTTGAGACTTACAGTCAAGTAAAATCAGTTTTGCATGATGTCTTTGTCCACTTGGAAAACACATCCTTAATAAGTAGGTTTTGAAAAACAATCCAGTCACCTCCAGGTCACAAAAACAGGAACCTCACAAAACCAAGGATTTGTTATCAGTACATTCTGTCACCAAAGAGCTCAAAATTGAAGCTAGAGAATCAACTCACCATGTAATTAATGAAGGGTTTCACAAGTTTCCGGGTGGCAGTCACTTGCTAAATGTCCCTGTTACCTACCTCCCTGTTCTCTAGAGCAGGTACGAGGTTTGGGCAAAAGAAGATAGCCATCAATACTTGATGTATGGCAACACTTGTGTTACCATACTTACTGTATTTGCAAACCTATGAAAATGTGTGTTTACTGTAAATGTAAAACTAAGGTTTTAAAGCCAAACAAATCAAGAAAGAAAGCTGCATCAAGGTCATACCCTATACTGTGGATTGATAATTTACATAGTCTAAATTAAGCTTACCTATTGACTTATATCACAAGACAATCTGTATTACTGTTAGTCACCAATAACTATAAATTACAGAGAATAATAACAGTGGCAGTGACAAAAATATTAGTAGTTAACTAATTTCTAGTCTCTGCTGTTTCCAACCAGTTGAAATTAAATCCCTTTGTCACTCCAGAGGTTAGCATTATAGATATTTTGTATCGATTGAGATCTGTAGATAGATATAAATAAAAATGTAGATTTATATATTGAAAGGTGTGGGCATGTGCAATAGGAGACTGTAATAATCCTACAGCCTGAAAGTTCTTTTTCAGAAGAAAATTGCAAAGGCAAATACTCTCTTTAGAAATGATTGGTGACAAAGCAAACAATGCCCTTTTCCAAGCCTTCTAGGGTAGAAGATATAAACCTTGCAATAACTTTACCTCTCTGATGCATAATAAGTTATAATGTTATTAGCAGTGAAGACTCAATCTCTGTTCAGCCCTTCTTTTCTCAAAAGGAGCTTGTTCTGTGAGGTGGGGTCAGAGGGTGTGGAGGGGGGGAGAGAAGGGAAATAGGGAGCAATGTCAAGCAACTCCAACACTGAAAACAGAGACTGAGTACTGGTCTTCAGGTGCCCTGTTCCTCTAGCCCAGTCTCCCTAGAATAGTCTGGTGGGCACCAACTGAAAATCCCAACCAGTCCTGGCACCCAGAATTGTACCCGTGTTATTCAAGGGAGAGTAGATGATCATCAAATGGTGGAGCCAATTTGCGATATGTCCCAGGGTAGAGTTTGCCCCTGCAATTGCATTGCCAAACTCCTGGCCAGTTAGCTATACCTGCAGGTTATCCACCATTTCAACTTCAAAAACAATGCAACCTCTTATGTTCCACCATTGGGATTTTGATTCCACTTAGACTATGTCAAGACTGTATCGTATTTGTTTGAAGCAGTGTAAGAGGTAGAATAATTCAGTATCTTGATAAGCGGTAGTTACAACAGGTGTATACATACGCAAGAACCGTTTGAGTTGTATACTTAACATTAATGTATTTCATGTACATTATGTATTCTATACATCAAAAAAATGCTTTTTAAGACCATAACCTTTAGGCTAGAGGAATATGATGGTAAAGTAGTAAAGAAGAGTGTAGTAGAAAGAAAACAGTAAATAAGAACAGGCTCCTGTAAAGTCTCTTTTTTTTAGAATACCCTGATCTTCATAAAGCCCCTTTACCTCTTTTGACCTGCTTTCCAAATCTTGAAATAAATGAACTCTAAGGTCCTTTGAGTCTTGCTGCACACACTATTTACTACAAAACCAAGTATAGATTGAGCAATTACCAAATCAATTTTATTAATGTGTAATGTAGTCCCAATTGCATTCCAACCAAAAATTAAAAAAGTTCTGAATCATTCTGGGTTGTTAATGCCTTTCAAGATTTCATGATGGCATTAAATTCATAATTAAAATCTTCTTATAAACTGAAGTCTGTACATACACATTAAACAAATTTGTTTCTGTTTTTTCAAAGGCTAAGATTACATATTGGCAAATTCCTTAAAATTATCTTACAATTTATCAGTAATTAGAGATAAAAACTTATGTCCCAGGATGCTTTGACTTCTATATCAGAATTTCCTTACTTATTAAAAAATGAAATTACATTATTGATTAACAGAAGGTGACTATTGTGTCTTTCATGATATTCACAGCAATGAATGAGGTGAAGAAAAGGAAAGGAAGACTTTGGTAGGATTCAGTTTATACTCCACTCATTCATTTATTCACATATTCATTAAGCACATGTGTATGGAGCAACAAATTTAGCCTCAGACACTAAGGGAGACCTGGACAGTCAAAGAAGATTAAAATGTAGAACTTTCTCTCAAATAGATCATAGTCTAAATGAAGAAATAGAAACCTAAACACACACACACACACACACACACACACACAATAATGTATCATGTGCCCTCTTAAGTAAATAGGCAAAGGAATATGGGAAAATAAGGAAGCGACTTCTTAAGCATATAGTGACCTTGATACATTTTAGTTTTAGAAATGAACTTGCAGGGGCACTTGGGTGGCTAAGTCAGTTAGGCATCTGACTTTGGCTCAGGTCATGATCTCACAGTTCATGGGTTAGAGCCCCATGTTGGGCTCTCTGCTGTCAGCACAGAGCCCGCTTCAGATCCTATGTCTCCCTCTCTCTCTGCCCCTACCCTGCTCTTGCTCTCTGTTTGTCTCAAAAGTAAATATTTTTTTTAAAAAGAAATAAACCTGTATTTTTATTAATTTTAGAACTTTTTGCTAAATTATAATAATTATAGTGAATGAATTATACACATTCTAATGTAGCTGCATAGTCAGTAAAATAAGCTAATCACGCAAAGACTATAAATCATGTTAAGAAAAACAATATGCCTCATGAAACATTCTCCGGAATATATCACATACTAGGCCGTAAAAAAGCCCTTAACAAATACAAGAAAATTGCAGGTATACCATGCACCTTTTCTGACCACAACACTATGAAACTAGAAATCAACCACAAGAAAAATTATGGAAAGACCACAAATACATGGAAGTTAAACAACATGCTACATCAATGAATGAGTCAACCAGAATATCAAAAGAAGTAGTTAAAAAAAAATGGAAACAAATTAAAATGAAAACACAACAGTCCAAAATCTTTGGGATGCAGAAAACGTGGTCCTAAAAGGGAAGTATATAGAAATACAGGCCTATCTCAAGAAGCAAGAAAAATCTCAAATAAACAACCTAACCTTATACCTAAAGGA
Source organism: Neofelis nebulosa (assembly GCF_028018385.1). Classification (NCBI taxonomy): domain Eukaryota; kingdom Metazoa; phylum Chordata; class Mammalia; order Carnivora; family Felidae; genus Neofelis; species Neofelis nebulosa. The sequence continues at coordinate 18,728,596 of NC_080794.1, forward strand.
GCTAGGAAAAGAACAAAAAAATGAAGCCTAAAGCCAGCAGAATGAAGGAAATAATAAGATTAGAGCATACATAAATGATATACAAACTAAAAAGAAAAAACAATAGAACAGATCAATGAAACTGGGAGCTGGTTCTCAAAAATATTAATAAAATTGATTACTAGCCATACCTGCCAAAAAGAAAAGAGAAAGGACCCAAATAAATAAAATCACAAATAAGAAGAGAAATAACAACCAACACTACAGAAAAATGATATTATGAGATATTATGAAAAACTATATGCCAATGAATTGGATAACCTGAAAGAAATGGATAAATTCCTAGAAAACTTGAAAGATTGATAACCATCACTGAAATAATAACAGTAATCAAAACCCTCCCAAGGAACAGAAGTCCAGAACCAAATGGCTTCATATCTAAATTCTATCAAACATTTAAAGAAGAGTTATTTAGGGGCATCTGGGTGGCTCAGTTGGTTAAGCATCTGACTTCAGCTCAGGTCATGATCTCATAGTTCATGAGTTCGAGCCCTATGTTGGACTCTGGGCTGACAGCTCAGAGCCTGGAGCCCGCTTCGGATTCTGTGTCTCCCTCTCTCTCTCTCTGTCCCTTCCCTGCTCATGCTCTCTTTCTTTCTGTCTCTCAAAAGTTAATAAACATAAAAGAAATTAAAAAAGAGTTACCTATTTTTCTCAAACTATTCCAAAAAAAAGAAAAGAAAAATAGAAAATGAAAAAGAAAAAACTTCCAAATTAATTCTGTGATGCCAGCATTACCCTGACACAAAAACCAGATAAAGGCTCCACTAAAAGAGAACTACAGGCCAATATTTCTGGTGAACATAGATGCAAAAATCGTCAAGAAAATGCTAGCAAATGGAATCCAACAATACATTAAAAAAAATCATTCACCATGATCAAGTGGGATTTATTCCTGGGTTGTAAGAGTGGTTCAATATTTGCAAATCAATCAACATGATACATCATATCTATAAGAGGGTAAAAACCATATGATCATTTCAAAACACTCAGAAAAAGCATTTGACAAAGTACAAAATCCATTCACAATAACAAGCTTCAACAAAGTAGGTTTAGGGAAACATACCTCAAAATCATAAAGACCATGTATGAAAAACCCACAGCTAATATAATCCTCAGTGGGGAAAAACTGAGAGCTTTTCTTCTCCATCAGGAACAAGATAGGGATGTCCACTCTCACCACTGATATTCAACATAGTACTGGAAGTCCTAGTCTCAGCAGTAAGACAACAAAAAGAATAAAAGTTATCCCAAATGGCAATTAAAAAGCTGCTAAAGCTGATAAATGAATTCAGTAAAGTCACAGGATACAAAATCAATGTACAGAAGTCTGTTGCAATAATGAACCAGTGAGAAAGAGAAATCAAGGAATCCATCCCATTTACAACTGTACCACAAAAAATGAGATACCTAGGAATAAACCTAACCAGAGAGAGAAAAGATCTGTATGCTGAAAACTATAAAACACATATAATGGAAATGGATTACACAAAGAAATGAAAAGACATTCCATGCACATGGATTGGAAGAACAAATATTGTTAAAATAGCTATACTACCCAAAGAAATCTACATATTTAATACAATCCCTATCAAAATACCACCAGCATTTTTCACAGCTTGAACAAACAATCCTAAAATTTGTATGGAACCACAAAAGACCCCAAATAGCCAAAGTAATCTTGAAAAGGAAAAGCAAAGCTGGAGGCATTACAATTTGGGACTTCAAGTTACATTACAAAGCTGTAATCATCAAGACAGTATGGTACTGGCACAAAGAAATATATAGATCAATGGAAGAGAATAGAAAATCTAGAAATGAACCCAAAATTGTATGGTCAATTAAAAAGCAGGAAAGAATATACAATAGGAAAAAGTTGTCTCTTCAACAAATCATGTTTGGAAAACTGGACAGCAACATGCAAAAGAAGAAACTGGACCATTTTCTCACATCATACACAAAAACAAACTCAAAATGGATTAAAAACCTAAATGTGAGATCTGAAACCATAAAAATCTTAGAAGAAAACACAGGCAGTAACTTCTTTGACAACACCTGTAGCAACTTCTTACTAGATATGTCTCCTGAGGCAACGGAAACAAAAAAGCAAAACTAAACTATTGGGACAACATCAAAATAAAAATCTTCCACACAGCGAAGGAAACAATCAGCAAAACAAACAGAATGGGAGAAGATACTTGCAAAACATACCCAGAGAAGGGTTAGTAATCGAAATATTTAAATAACTTCTACAATTCAACACCCCAAAAACAAATAATCCAATTCAAAAATGGGCAGAAGACATTTTTGTCTTCTGTCCAAAGAAGACAGGCAGATGGCTAACAGATACATGAGAAGAATCTGTCCAAAGAAGACAGACAGATGGCTAACAGATACATGAGAAGATGCTCAACATCGCTTATCATCAGGGAAATACAAATCAAAATTACAATGAGATGTCTCCGCACACCTGTCAGAATGGCTAAAATCAACAACACAAGAAACAACAGGTGTTGATGAAGATGTTGAGAAAATGGAAACCTGGTGCACTATTGGTGGGAATGCAAACTGGTGCACTGTGGAAAATAGTATGGAGATTACTCAAAAAGTTAAAAACAGAACTACCCTATGATATAGCAATTGCACTTCTGGGTATTTACCCCAAAATACAAAAACTCTAATTCAAAGTGGTACATGCACCCTTATGTTTATAGCAGCATTATTTATAATAGCCAAATTATGAAAACAGCCCAAATATCTATCAATAGATGAATGGATAAAGAAGATACAGTTTATATGCATATCATGGAATTTACTCAGTCATAAGAAAAGAGTGAAATTTTGCCATTTGCAATGACATGGATGGAGCTAGAGAATATAATCTTAAGCAAAATAAATCAGAGAAATAAAAATACCATATGATCACAGTCAGATATGGAATTTAAGAAACAAAGAGCAAAGGGAATAGAGACACAAACAAGAAACAGACTCTTTTAACTAGAGAGAACAAACTGATGGTCACCAGAGGGGGGTGGGGGTGGGGTGAATGAGTGAAATAACTGATGGGGATGAAGGAGTACACTTGTGATGAGCACCTGTCCGTGTATGGAAGAGTTGAGTCACTATATCATACACCTGAAACTAATATAACACAGTGTGCTAACTAACTGGAATTTATATTAAAACTTAAAAAAGAGTATGCCTATCATAATGAGCACTGAGAAATGTATAGATTGTGGAATCACTATATTGTACACTTGAAACTAGTCTTACAGTATGTGTCAATTAACAGGAATTTAAGTAACAACTTAAAAAAAGAATAAATATGCCTAAATCATATTACCATCATCAAAGTCATCTCATTGAATTTATTCTAAAAGGTATAAACACTTGACAGTTTCAAATTTCATGACCAACTATATTAGTTGGTATTTTATTTTTTTTGTGAGTACTACCTGGAACTTTGCTTTCCAGAGCAAATGATTCTACACACAGTCAAGAGAACTCCTTTCACAAGAGGTACATAGTAAGTCAGAGGCTGGCAAATCATAGTTTTTGATGTTGTTGGGAATTTGTTGGGATAATATGTTAGGAAGTTGTATTATCACATTAAAGGACTAGTAAAGAAAACATCATAGTTCTCGCACAAGATGGCATGTCTGAGAGCCAGGACAGAAATAATGCCAGGTGTTTGTGGTTGAAGAAGACCGGTCAGCTCACTGTGTGTGATTCAGTCTTTTATCATTTCAGGAAACTCTAGACTACCTTCATGGGGACCAATTCTGGGAGAGAGCAAAGCAGAGGAGTCATAGAAATATAATGATCATCTCCAAATTAAATTATAATCTTTAATGTAGAATTAGTTGAGATAAATTATTTGTTTACAATGAAGGAAAGGGGTACATGGCTACCAAAGGAAACAAACGAAATACTCATATTTGATTAACCTGTCTAAAGAAAAGTTAATTCCATGTACTATGGTAAATGAGGTTCTAGTCTCAAAATTACAACTTTTTTATTTTTTGTTGTTGTTCATATAATTAACTAAACTTTCCACATACACCATTTGTGTCTACAAACTCACATCCACCCCACTTCTGTGGATTTGCTATCATAATGCGATTGTTGTAATGCTTTTAGATTTTGTACTGATTATACTCCCATATCTCTCTAACAAATACTATGTATACTCATTGAAATTTAATATTCTACAGTGTTCATAAGTCCCTAATTTAAAAATTTATGCTGTTATTATTAAATATAAGTTGTTACAAGTTTAATTAATGTACACATGATCAACACAGTATAATATTCTGAAAAAAGATTGTTCAAATCTGAAAATGAACTATTATTGGCACTGTGCATCTCTACAACACAATAATCAATTGAAAACTTTGGTAATATTTGCCAAATACTTAATTTGCTGAATGAATGATATTAATTAATTAATTAATTAATTAATTATATAATGACTGGGATTTTAACTTCAATATGTAAAATATACATGGTTAAGAGTAGACATAACAATATGTACCACTCAGTTTATTTTCATAAATGGACCAAACCCATGTAATAGCCCCAGATCAAGAAACAACCTAAAATCTGTGCCCCCAGAAACTCATATTCCTTGCCAGTCAACACTCCGTCACCAATGGGTATAAATAGTCTTTTTTTTTTTTTTGATGATTAAGATTATAGCTTTCATCACCAAATCAGCTATAGAATTTCAGAAACTCCCTCAGCATTTACCTTTTTCAATATCAATTTACATGGTATCCCCAATTTGCACATTGTTAAACAAATTCGATAATGGAGCTGGACTATGTGACGGAGGCAGGTGCTCCTGGGAGTGGAGTTCAGACAGCAAGTTTCTGAAAATACTGATAGCTCCAATTTCCCAGCTTATTGAAATGTATCAGGCACCATGATAAGCACTTTATTATATACTATTTACCACAATTCTTTTGTGTAAGTTTATTTATTTATTTTGAGAGAGAGAGAGAGAGAGAGAGAGAGAGAGAGAGACAAAGCATGCAAGCACCAGAGAGAGAGGGAGAGAGACAATCCTAAGCAGGTTCCACATTACACAGAGCCTGATGTGGGGCTTGAACTCACGAACTGTGAGATCATAGTTAGAGCAATAATTTAATATTTACTATTTATTTTTTCTAATGAGTTAGATAATTTTGCCCAATTGGATACATTGTAAAAGTAAGAATAATGGTCCTCTGCAGTTTTTTATTGTGCTTTAATATGAAACATTCATTTCAGTTGTCTATAAAAATAAAAACTAATGCTATTTTGAAGTACCTATGGTATAATTTGTTTCATTTCATATTTTTATTGTTTGAAAGGTTATTAGTCTATGGCTTCATAATTTAAGTTTTCTTTATCCTAATGATTACATTTGTGTAGGATTATGTTTTACAAAGTTAAAATATATCTTTTTATCATCTAAAAGTATAAACTAATTATAGAAAACAAACTGGTGGTCACCAGAGGGGAGGTGGGTGGGGGGATGGGGGAAACAGGGGATGGGGGTGAAGGAGGGCACTTGTGATGAGCACCGGGTGACGCAGGGAAGTATTGAGTCACTGTATTGTACATTTGGAACTAATATACACTGTAAGTTCACTAACTGGAATTTAAATTTAAAAAATTTAAAAATATATGACTTAAAGATATATGAGATAAAATTAAATATACTGAGAAACTGTGTGTATTAATATAATAAAAAAGCTAAATACTTTCTGTGCTGTTCCTATCACTATCAATTATAGCACTCACTTTTCCTTTGAGCACATTATTTTCAGAAGGTCCCTTACTTAACACTGCAAAAAAAATCCATTACAATATGGATCTTAACCTGGTTAAAAAGCTGTGACAGGATTAAAGAAAGGAGTGAGAATATATGGAATGTGCAAATCAGTCGCCCTAAGGGATTCTTTATGTCACAGGATCTCAGAGGAGGAAGAGTTTCCATGGTGCCACATGTAAGGGTTTGAGCCCACAGGAGTTGGGAAAAGAGCTACATTTTTAGAAAGTAGGAACAAAATGTATAGCATTATAGAAAGGAGGAACAACTGGAGATTTGCTTTTAATTTTGGAGAGAGAGAGAGAGAGAGAGAGAGAGAGCAGGGTAGAAGGTCAGGGGGAAAGAGTCTCAAGCAGGCTCTAAACTCAGGGCAGGGTCTGATGTGGGGCTTGATCAAATGACCCTGGGATCATGATCTGAACTGAAATCAAGAGTTAGTTGCTCAACTGCCTGAGCCACTCAAGCACCCCTGGAAATTTTTTTTCCAGCAAAAAAATAGCAATGACCTTAGCCAAAACTTGATGTTAATCTGACAAGCATCATGGAAAGCTGTTTGGAAGAGGAAAAACTTTAAACAGGAACACTGACTGGAGAATTATAATAAGCTTGATGTGACATGATGAAAATCTAAGGATAGAATTACTTTTCTTTTTTAAATCATTTTATTTTGTTTCATTATTATAAGCCTACTCTTTAATCCCCAGCACCTGTTTCCCTCCATCCCCCCACACCCATCTCCTCTCCAGTAACCCTCAGTTTGTTCTCCGCAGCTAAGAGTCCATTTTTTGGTCTGCCTCCATCTCTGTCTCTTTTCTTTTACCTTTGCTCATTTGTTTTGTTTCTTAAATTCCACATATGAGGGAAGTCACTTAGCATTATACTCTCTAGCTCCATCCATATAGTTGCAAATGGAAATAGTTTGTTCTTTTTTATGCCTGAGTAATATTCCATTGTATGTATATTCCACTTCTTTATTCATTCTTCTATCAATGGACACTTGGACTGCTTCCATAATTTATTTGTTGTAAATAATGTTACTATAAACATGGGGGTGCATGTATCCATTTGAATTAATTTTTTTTTTGTATTTTGGGGATAAATACCTAATAGTGTGATTACTAGATCATAAAGTAGTTCTATTTTTAACATTTAGAGAACTCTCCACATTGTTTTCCACTGTGGCTGCACCAGTTTGCATTTCCACCAGCAGTGCATGAGGGTTTCTTTTTCTCTACACCCTCACCAACATCTGTTGTTTCTTGTGTTGTTCATTTTAGCTATTCTGACAGGTGTGAGGTGATATCTCATTGTTGTTTTGATTTGCATTTCCCTGATGATGAGTGATATTGAGCATCTTTTCATGTGTTTGTTGGCCATCTGGATGTCTTCTTTGGAAAAAAAATGTTTATTCATGTCTTCTGCCCATTTTTATTGGATTATTGATTTTTTGGTGTTAAGTTATATAAGTCCTTTATGTATTTTGGATACTAACTTTTTTACTTGTAAATATCTTCTCCCATTCTGTAGGTTGTGTTTTAGTTTTGCTGATTGTTGCCTTTATTGTGCAGAAACTTTTTATTTTGATGTAGTCCTAATAGTTTAGTTTTGCTTTTATTTCCGTTGCCTCAAGACATACATCTAGAAAAATGTTGCTATGGCCAATGTCAGAGAGATTAGTGCCTATGCTCTCTTCTAGGATTTTTATGGTTTCAGGTCCCACATTTAGGTCTTTAATTCATTTTGCATTGATTTTGTGTATGGTGTAAGAAAGTGGTCCAGTTTCTTCTTTTGCATATTGCTGTCCAATTTTCCCAGCACCATTTGTGGAAGAGACTGTCTTTTTCCCATTGGATGCTCTTTCCTGCCCTGTTGAAGATTAATGGACCATATAATCATGACTTTATTTTTAGGTTCTCTGTCCCATTCTATTGATCTACATGTCTATTTTTAAGCCCGCACCAAAGTGTTTTAATTACAACTGCTTTGCAATATAACTTGAAATCTGGGATTGTTATACCTCCAGTTTTGTACTTCTTTTTCAAGATTGTTTTGTAGAATTATTTTTCAAAGTAAGGATTTATCTACAGAGGTCACAGGTGCTTCTTAGATCTTTTCATTTCTTTTCTTTTCCTTTCTCTTTCTTTTTTTTTCTTTTTTTTTAAAATTATAGTTGAATAATATACAGTCTAGAAGTAAATAATGAGTGAAGAACCCTGGTAAAGAAGTAAGAATGCTGGGAAAATATTTTTCAAAATTTTCTAAGATGAAATGGCGATTGTGACTTGTAGCCTAAGAGTTTCCCTGGTGGAAGAACATATATTACTCTAGTTCTGTTGCTGAGTACAATACCAGACACGTAGAGCTTACTGAAGATCTCTGGGTTGTCAAAATAAATGAAAACCAAGGACTCCTTAAATGATGATACAGATTTTCCCCTCATGATGGACAGATGCAACACCATACAACAGAGTGGGCTCACACAGTGAAGGCTGTATCCAAAGTGCTGGGGGCACTGGAAGAGGTAGGAAGGAGCTGTGTTAGGGATTTAGGAAATATTAAATCAAGGGCATAGAGTTTTAAGTAATTCAGTTAAATATAGTTGTTTTTGTATATTTTTCATATATGCTGCAACAGTACTAAATTCACTATTCAGTTCTAGTAGTGAGAGAAAATATAAAATTATCCATTTTATATTATTCTGGATTTGATTTTCTAATACTGAACTTAGGGGTTCTGTGACTAAGTGCCTAAAAATGATCTCCTTTCCTTGAAATATTGTAGCAGGTTTTGATGTCAATGCCATGCTGGCCTCATGAAATGTTTCTTCTTTCTCTGTTTTCTAAAAGAGTTCGAGTAAGTTTTATTATTACATTTTTTAAGTGTTTAGTAGAGCTTACAAATGAAACCATCTGGAGCTGGCATTCAATTTGTGTAAAGTTTGTAATTACAGATTCAATTTCTTTAAGAGATAGAGGTCACTCCAGACATCTCCTTGTGTTTTATGTCAATTTGATTAAAACTGCGTATTTCAAAGAATTCACCCATTTTCATTACGTTGTCAAATGTACTGGTTCATAATGACTCGTGATTTTAATTCATATCATATCTTTATAGGATTTATTCATGTCCTCATTCTTGATATTGATGATTTGTATTTCCTCTTGATCAGACTAGCAGGAATTCGTCATTTTATTAATCTTTTCAATCTTTTAGTTTGTTTTGTCATTTTATCTATTGATTTCTATTCATTCCTTTATTTTTCCTTTTGCAGGTCTTTTTTTGGAGGGAATAATTTTCTCTTTTTATAGCTGTTGAGGTGGTGCTGTGGCTTGTCTGTTCATGACTATTCTTCTCTTGCAGTTCCTGTTCTTCCACACATGGGGCACCTGCAGTCCGTGGATTTATGTGTTTTGTTTTCATGGTTGGTTGTCTCCCTCTCTCTGTGTGTTTTGCTTGTTTATTACCAACCCTTTGATTGCTTATCACATTGCTTGGTTTCCAAGTATTTAGAAATCTTCCAGGTATTGTCTTGTTGGTTTGTAGCTGAATGACATTGTGGTCAGCGAGCAGGACAGTGGGATGTGCCTGCTTTGGAGTCTACTTGGCTGTCTGTTCCCCACAGAGGTTTGCTCCCAGCTTCCTGAGATCCATCCTCTGTGTATGCAGCTTATACTTTGCCCCACACCCCAGCGGAAACCAGAAACAGGATGTGAGGGCCTTGCCTTGTGGTGTCTCCCACACTAATGTGGACCACAGCCACCCCGACACCCCTGTTTTCCCATCCAGTGAGGTCATCCTGTCCTGCTTGGTCCCCCACACCTGCTTTGGGAAGATATTGGGAGGGACAGTCAGAATGTGTGTGCAGTTTATCTTAGGCTCTTCCCATCTTTCAAGCATTCTAGTGCCATGCCATCCACTCTTCAATATCTGTAAAAAAGGTTTATCTTGTTTTTTGTCATATATATGTGCCAGCCATATAGTTGCTCATAGCATGAGGGGACTCTACTATGAATTACTCCATCTGGGAAAATATTAATGTCCTGAGCCTAATTTTTGAAACTGAACAGAAAGTCACAGGTACCAAAAACTACCTCGAAAACTCAATTCTTCAGTATTTTTTGCTTGAACAGAAAAAGTCTAGAAAGAGTGATAGGTTTTAGAGGTGAGAGGGAGGTTAAAAATAAATGTTGGGTTAAAGCTCAAAAGGTCAACTGAATAAAAGTTTCATAGGGGATGAAAACCTCAATACTGAGGCAAAACTGAAACTTGACCAGCAGCATGTGGCCTTGGTTAAGTGCCTGGAGGAGAAGACAGTGTGTGAGTCACTGCCTTCTCTCCTTCACCTCCACACGGCCCGCCCCTCCTCCCTCAGGGATTCCTACACCCCTGTCCTTCCTCATTCCCCATGGATGCTACCAGCCTTCAGGAAGAGTTTACATAAATACTCTGTTTTCACAATGTTTATTTTTTATTAAAATTTCATTGTAAAAATTATTTAACTCTGTAATTAGCAAATTCATAGAGGCAGAGAAATTAGTCATGTTCAACTCATCAAGCTGCAAACTTCTGCCTTTCTTTTCTTCTCTCTGTACCGTTTTCAACTACTATATTTTCGTTCCCAGAATGAAACAACTAATGACACAGAAAGACAGCTTGAGGACAGAATACTCTCCATATTCTGACAATTTTTAGTTGAGAAATATGAGTTACACTGAGTGATGCAAAATGAGAATAACGTAAGTGCTTGTTTTCTAAAGCTTAAAAGGATCAGTGCTTATATTCCTTATCTTTTGTTTGTGTAGCAAATGATGGCTGACAAATGTAAAGTGTGGGCTGCAAAGTTTCAAGGGGTCACAGTCAGTGGTCAAGATGTCCGTGAGCATCTCCCTTACCAAATAATCAAGAAAGCACTTATGAACATTTCAGTAAATAATCAGACAACCATTAAGGCAGCTCAAAACTACAATCATTATGCTATAACAGACATTATTACACATCTGTTTTAGCTACATTGAAAGACAGTTTGTTCCCCGTTTGTAAACTGTGTGTCCATCAGGAATAATAAGTATGTCTCTATGTAGGGGGATAACCTTCTCTATGGAATGATGGTAGCTCCTCTGTGCCAGTACCTCTAGGTCATATGAGATATCATAGTGATAAGGTACCCAATGTTACTCCCAAAACGTGCTCAGATGAAACCATTAACACATTTGCAATGTGTGGTCTCCACTTTTAGGTACACCTAAAGTGGAAGTCAGTTAATGGTCAAAGTTCTGTGAGGTAAAGAAGAAATTATTTGCATTGGTTGCCTGTAATTGTCAATCTGTCTCATCAGTTCTTACACTGAGTGAGTCTTTGTAGGGAGGAAAAATAATTCTTCCTTCTACTGTTCTAGGTTCCTGGCTGAGACTTCCCTATAATGAAAGATTAACAGGAGATGAACAAACAGAAGTAAAATAACATGGATACCTCCAGTACATATGGAGGCATCCCCCAAATGGTCCAAGCTACCACCTTAAATACCATCTCCAGCTACAGTCAAAAAAAGGTATTGGGGGGAAGGGAAGCCAGTTCTGGGAGGTTACCAGACAAATCTCTGTCAACTTGGGTATGTTTGTTATGCAGAGGTAAGTAAGTTGCTTCCTCCATTGACAGAGATCCAATCATCCCCCTTCCTGGTAAAGAAAGGGAGACCAATACAAGTGGAGATTTCCCTTGTAAGTGTGAATATCTCTTTCAGAAGGGCAACTTGTACTCAGTTTTCAGAGATTCTCCATTTCTTAAAAGTATTCAGCTCATGATCATCTTTACACCAAAGACACATATTTTGTGTGACCTGTTCTGTTCCCCTTCATCTTTAAAAGAAGACAAAATAACCAGGGTTCCTGGGTGGCCCAGTCAGTTAAGTGTCTGACTCTCGCTCAGGTCATGATCTTGCAGTTAGTGAGTTTGAGCCTTACCTTGGGCTCTGTGCTGATAGCTCAGAGCCTGGAGCCTACATCTGATTGTGTGTCTCCCTCTCTCTCTGTCCTTCCCTGGTTCATGCTCTGTGTGTGTGTGTCTCTCTCTCTCTCAAAAATAAGTAAACATTAAATTTTTTTTTAAAAAGCAGACAAAATAATCTTCCATTTTATTGTGAAAATGTAAGGTGTTTTGAAGATTAAAAGTAGGGTTGAAAATCCAGGAAAACTTCTAAAGCATTTTCAACTTCCTTTCAAACTGCAATTCATTTTTCACTGTTGGATTTGCAAAATGACATTGAAGGGCTTGTATATCCCAGCAGGAAGGGGGAAGTGTGTGAAGGGGTGCTGCGGTAGAGAAGGCAAACAAACTTTCTGCTTACAATTAACCATCAGGTTGTGCAATATTAACATGACAATGAACTAAGATTCCAAAGCCTTTGGAAAAGGTCAACAGTCCCTCCTATAGGGAGAGTAAAATGACACAACTTCCGAAAATGGGTTGGTGTTCACTTAAAAAACAAACGTGTGGACTCAATGAAGTGAGGTATTTACAAAGAGTAAAAGATGTGACACCAAAATGACTTTTGTATAAGAATGTTCTAGTCTGTTATACATAATCAAAAGCTGGAAACAACCTAAATGCCCTTTTTAAGAAAAAATAACAAATGTTTATATATCTATAGACTGGAATAATGTCCAGCAATGTAAAGATACAAACTATTGGTGTAAAAATACTGACATAAGTGAGGAAAAAGAAGCCAAGACAAAAAGAGTTCCTACTTAAATGGCATTTACATATATGCAAAAACAGACAAAGGTAATCTGTGATGATGGAAATCCATAGAGCAGTGACTCTAGGGTGGGGAATGGTCAGAACAGGTGCATAGCAGAAATTTCTACTTTGACAACAATTATACCATATCCTCATTGACCTCAATTACACAGTAGTACATGTTTGCCCAGCTCGTCAAAGTCTGCACTTAAAATCTGTACATTTTACTGAATGAACACTATGCCTCAATTTAAGAAAATGCTGTTAAACTATTAATACTTCTCTTCAGTGTGTTTTTTCCACTGCAGAATAGAGTTGCTGAAACCCTCAAATTAAGTGTGATATTGTCAACTTTACATATTGGGCCATATCCAGTTTTTTATTCCCCAACACCACGATGTTGCAATCAACGTTCTCTCTCTTCATAGGTCTTTATCTATGTGTAGCTGCAGGTGTCTGTCTCTATCTACCTACCTGTCACTTATCTACCCACAGTTAGTAATTCTAGAGCTAATGTTCACAGAAATGGAACTTCTGAATCAAATGGTAGGTATATTTAAATTTTTAATAACTATTTAAAAACACTTTTTCTTTTTGTCTCTTCTTACTAATTTTTAAGACTTCTTTGTGTGTTATGAATATTTTATCAATGAGGGTTATTTCCACAGGTAACTAAGTGTTCCAGTTATCTGTTGCTCTATAACCAAAACCCCCAAAACTTAGTGACGTAATCAACAGCTGTCTTATTCTTCCTGGTTATTTGGTTAATGAAGGTATGCTGGGAAGTTTTTTTTTTTTTTTTTTTTTGAGGGGTTCATGCAATTAGAGCTCAACTGAATTGAACATCCTGTGTGGTTTCTTTATTCACATCTGGGCCCTGGGGTAGCTGGGGTCAGGGGATGACCAGGCATCTCTCTCTTCCTTCCTCTTTCCATCTCTGTCTGTCTGTCTGTCTCTCCCAATCTCTTTCTCTCTCTCTCCATACAGAGTCTCCCCATGACTAGCATAGATTTCCTCACAACCTCATGGTCCCAGAATAGACAAGCTCTTTACATGATACCAGACTTTCCCCAGAGTCAGTAACTCAATGATGTGGGAAACAAAAGGCAAAAAAAAAAAAAATGAAATTTCATTACAACTTTTAAGTTGCCCATTGACAAGTGCTTGAGGCAGGCAGAGTGACCTTCCTCTAAGAGCTCACTTTGCTAAGGGCAAAAGGTAATCTTAGCCTGATCTCCAGAGTCCCGTAAGTCTCCTTTAACATATAAAAATTACTCTGTAGGGGCACCTCAGTGGCTCAGTCGAGTGTCCCAGTCTTAATTTCTGCTCAGGTCACTATGTCACAGTTAATGAGTTCGAGCCCTGCATCAGACTCTGTGCTGACAATGCGGAGTCTGCTTGGAATTCTCTCTCTCTTTCTCTGCTCCTATCCTGCTCATACTCTCTTTCCATAAGTAAATAAACATTAAAAAAATTCCATTGGAATCTTCCTTTATCTCTACCTCCCAAATATATGTTGGCAATCAACCTTCAAGCATATGAACCCTGATATACATCTGAAGGGTCTCATGCCTAAGGTTTTAAAAGAAAGTAATAAATGACCCTTTCCTAACAGCAGCTAGCCCCTCAAGGTCCTGGAAACCTTGCTTCCCAATTCCTTAGAGATATACGCTCTCCCTGACCCCCCCCCCCCCTTGAAGATATATAATCAGCCACTATTCACCACCCCAGTGCAGCTCTTTCTGTCTGCGGGTCCTGTCCCTGTGCTTTTTTTTTTTTTTTAATTTTTTTTTTCCAACGTTTTTTATTTATTTTTGGGACAGAGAGAGACAGACAGAGCATGAACGGGGGAGGTGCAGAGAGAGGGAGACACAGAATCGGAAACAGGCTCCAGGCTCCGAGCCATCAGCCCAGAGCCCGACGCGGGGCTCGAACTCACGGACTGCGAGATCGTGACCTGGCTGAAGTCGGACGCTTAACCGACTGCGCCACCCAGGCGCCCCCCTGTCCCTGTGCTTTAATAAAACCACCTTTTTTGCACTAAGGCCATCTCAAGAATTCCTTCTTGGCCACGGGCTCCAAACCCCAGCATTTTCTCCATCATCAAGAGACACAGGCAGAGCCCCAAGCCTCTTAAAACCTCACCCTAGATGCCACACTGTGTAACCCCACCCCATTCCATCAGTCATACTCCAGATTCAAGAGAAACTAGACACAGAGATGAGTACTGGGAGGGAAATAACTCAGGGGCCTTCTTTGCAAATGACATATCACACTGAGTTAAATAAAAATGGAGTCAGGAATATCGAATAGCTTGTTAGTTTGTTCTAAGGGCTAGAGGACTACAATCAAGGCTGCTTAGTGAGGGAAAATGTCCTAAAGAACACATTGCAACTGCCAGGAGAATCAGAGAACCACTCGCTTTGTGCTAGTTCTCTAGGGAAAGTTCTGTTTATACATCTGACCAGTTGCATTTAGTTTACACGTTCCTTTCTTGGAAAGCAATTTTCTAGCTTTTTCAGCACTCTGGCTCCTGTAAAGGGACTCAGCTGTGCAGATACTTGGGCAGAGAATGTCACTGTTTGGGGGAACTACCCGTACAACGTCCCTGAGGCAGAACATCCCCAGTGGACAGCAAGCTGGCCTCCAAGCTGGACTGCGGTGAAAAGGGAGAAGATATTACATATAGTGGAGAGGAAATGGAGTGCAGGTTCATGTAGGACCTAGTAGAGACTGTTATGAGGATTTTTTTTCTTACTTTAGGGATATAGGGAGCCAGGGAGAATCTGGAGCAGAAGACACATATGTAGTTTCATCCCTTGGGTTTCTGGGCTGAGAACCAACCATGGAAATCAAAGGTGGGAAACAAGAAGATCAGTTATAAGATGGTACATCCAGAAAGGGGTGATGGAGGCTTGTGCCAGGTAGTGAGACAGGAAAACAGTAGATGCTAGATGTATCCTGGATATTTCCCTATGGGTTGGATGAAGGAAAGATGACAGGATTTTACCATTAAGCGTGTAATGCTGGAGATATATCCTGGGGTATTTGAAATATGTGAAATGGGAAATGCAGCAGGCAGAGAGAAGACTGGGCTGGAGATATAAATGTGGGAAGGTCTGTCATATGGTTTTATAAACCGTAATGTAAGCACAGAAGAGGCTGTGCTGTGGAATCACCTGATATGGTGGGCTGGATAGATAAGAACCTCGGAGGAGATGAGAAGCAGGAGTCTGAGAGGCAGGAGGAATATCAAGAAGGGGAGGCATCTGGCTAAAGCTAAGGGAAGTGGCATCAGAAAACCACTCCTTAATGCAGCTTCTGCTGCACCTGCTGGGAAGTGACTGTACAACTAGATAAATGCACGTGAGTCAGGAAGCCGCCACCTGTACTGATGCCCACTACAACCCGCACAGCCGCCAGCACACAAACGCCAGAAATGGAGTCCATCAAGATGAGGGAGAACACCGACAGTGCCAGCTCAAGTCACTGGAGGATTGAGAACTGATCAATGGATTGAGGAAAATGAGACACTGGTGACTTTGGCAAAGGTGACCTTATGTTTTGGGCCATAAGGATGTTCGGACTTTGAAAAAGCAGTTATCACACGTTTTGAAGGGAATAGAAAACATAATTGCTTCAAGTTTAAGAGAAAGATAAGAGAAAATCTGTAAACAGCAAAGATACTCATGACATGGAAAATTTGCTGGCGGTGGGGGAGGGTAGGGAAAGTTTGACAGCTAGTGGGAAAGTGGTATTTAAGAAGGGGTGCCTTTTTTCTTTCTTTTCTTTTTTTTTCAAGAACAGCATCTATCATCTAGGAAACATATTCTTGGTGCCTAATGCTATTAAAAATGCACTTTTTATAGGATCCAATTTCAACTTCACAACAGCCTTGTAAGACAAGAATTATCATCTGTCTCTTAAAACTGAAAAGACTGAGTTTTGGAAAACTTAGATAATCTGCCTGAGGTCTTCTACTAGTAAGTGCCTGTGCTAGGATTTGTGTTCATAGCTGTTTGATTTGAAAGTCATTTTCTTTAAAAAAATTTTTTAAAACATTTATTTATTTTTGAGAGACAGACTGTGAGTGGGGAAGGGGCAGAAAGAGGAGACACAGGATCTGAAGCAGGCTCCAGGCTCTCAGCTGTCAGCCCAGAGCCTGATGTAGGACTTGAACTCACAAACTGAGACATCATGACCTGAGCCAAAGTCAGGTGCTTAGCTGACTGACCCACCCAGGCGTCCCTGGTTTGAAAGTCATTTTATGATCATACTTTCAAGTATCCTTTTTCCAATGGAAGAGATTAAGAGTATTCTTGTGTACCATTGGTAATAATACAGGAAAGAAGAAAGTAACTAATGGGCATAATGGAGAGAGGAGAAAAGTATCAAAGGAGAGAAGAGAAGAGAAAGTATCAGAGGCGAGAAAAGTCAAAGTTGCACACACACACAATTTATGGCAAAAATTAGGGAGGCAGAAGTTGTGCGTACAGATGCTAGTAGGTGGGTGGACGCAGCGAGGAATAGCTGTAAAAGTTCTCTGTTTGTTGCTATCATTTTCTCAATAATTAGAAAGCAAGAATATCAATTAACATGATGATTAGGGAAAATGTGGTTGAAATGGTATAAGGACTAAAGATAGTCATCTGGGAAAGGGGAGAATCAACAGATAAATACAGTGTCACTTCTGGACATAATTAAAACTGCTCATATGGTCACAAATTTACAGTGAAACAACTCAGTGTGATGTTGTGGGGTCTTGCTTGTTTTCTTTTGGTTTGCTTGTTTGGAACCACGTTCAGCCGTGAGGGTGGGGAGCACATGAGGGGGTATTTGGGCATAACAGATGTGGCCGTGTGGGGATGTTGACTGGCAGAAGTGATGCTAAGAATTAAAAATGAAGATGAAAACATGAGTGGCTCTACAAATATTTCAGGAAGAAGTAATTCTGGGACATTGTAAACTGTGTGAGATTGAGTCAAGACTAACAGAACTGAGGAGACATGAAACCCAGCCTTGAGTACCTCCAGGTCCACTGGGTCTATGTCCCATGTGGTCACCTGTTTGAAGCCAACAGGCTGAACGACAAATCGCTTTGTAACATGGCAGACACGGGTGAACTCTAACTTGTTTTCATATGAAATGCACTAAGTGTGCTCAGCTCTAGGCAGAGATTTTACCATCTTGCAATATTTTATACGGTTCAGCTTCGTGTATAAGAATTGCAAGTATGCACATCTGGTTCTGCAGTACAGCCTTCCCATTAGCTGCTGGTAGGGACATAGAGACTTAACTGGAAGAAACATGCCAGGACTCCATCGCTCTGCATCAGAGAAAGGACAGCTGGAGCGTTTATCTGCTAAAATCAAAACACCCTGTTACTAAAGGAAAGTCTCAGGGCTGGATTTGAAGAAAGGGAATCTCAACTATGCTAAGGTTATTGCTTTTAATGAGATCTGCACTCCTTTCCTGGCTCACATCATGGAATTAGTATTTTCTGAAGAGTTTGTTTATTGAGTTTTAGGTACAAATAATATAATCAGGAGGGAGTTAGCACTGTTGTGGCTTGGAAGGGCAGATATTATCAACCGGGGAGCCTTGCTGTAAAGTGCATTTTTAACCATTTATTTTGATGTGGAAATATAATGAGACTCTTTTTTCTTATTGGATTTATTTAACTCAGTGTTCAGAGAAATAAATATTCCTTAGGCCTAAACTTAATAGATCTATGTCAGAATATCTTAAAGAAAGAAAGTATTTGAAAGCCAAAGGTTTGAACTTTAGAGATGCTATTAAAGAGAGAATCTACAAGTAATGATTTTTAAAACATCTGAAATGGACCCATAGTTAATGACCTGCAAAATTAAGATAATTCCAAAGGACTGTGAGTTTAGAAAATGTCAAAGTAATGATGGTTGAATGAGATGACCTAGTTATTTTAATTATTATGCAGTAGTTATAACGTTAAAATGATAAGCTACAAGCTGCTATAAAATAACTATGAATTTGGGGCGCCTGGGTGGCGCAGTCGGTTAAGCGTCCGACTTCAGCCAGGTCACGATCTCGCGGTCCGTGAGTTCGAGCCCCGCGTCGGGCTCTGGGCTGATGGCTCGGAGCCTGGAGCCTGTTTCCGATTCTGTGTCTCCCTCTCTCTCTGCCCCTCCCCCGTTCATGCTCTGTCTCTCTCTGTCCCAAAAATAAATAAAAAACGTTGAAAAAAAAAAAAATTTAAAAAAAAAAAAAAAAAAAAAATAACTATGAATTATATACGTTGAAAAAGAGTAAAATAATACATAGGGCCATAAACCTGATTATCATTTATCTCGCTCTCTTTAATCATCACAGACTGGTGTCTGTGTTCATTTATAACATTTAATGAGTCATGATGAACTGTTGTAATCCAAGTGCTCCCGTTTTTCACAGAATTGTTAATCCTATTCTAAATCTAGACTCCGGGTGATCAGCTATGGTGTGGACACAGGTTGATGCTTATGGTATAAAATGTAACCTGCAGATTAACTGAGGAACTATAAGGAAAATGGATATCAGGATGTCTATTCCTCAAATTAACACATCTTGCATACCAACATGGCTTAGAAAAAGGTGTTGACTTTCACTTTTTTTTTCCATTTACTTTAAACCAAGTTATTGAGTACTTGGGGGAAGAATGTTATTTCCCTTACAAGAAGACCTAATCAGAATACAAAATATGGCATAGGAGAAAGACATGGGCTTTATGGTAGGAAAGATCTGTTTATTAGTATCTCTTGTCTTTTTTTTTTCTCTGCCTTTCATTCTTTCTATCTTTATTTTCACGGATGTTTATTGAGCTGCTATGTGTGGTGGGTCTTACACAAGGTATCAGCACTGCCACACACAGTGAGTGGTTGTGACGATATCATGTAAGTGTCCCCCACAGCGAGGTGATGGATCCCAAGTCAACATAACAGGGTAACCAGGTGATATTATTTTATCTTTATAATTTCAACCTTAAAATACCATAATTATTTAATTTCCATATTAACACCAGATAAAAAGCATGCCTTAATATAGATAAATCGTATAAAATGTTTTTATCAAAAATACTTTCTATACTGTGTTTTATTTCAGCAAATTGATTTCCTTTCCATTCTTCATAGCCAAGCTGTTTTGAGTTTGGTTTGATTCTCAGTTTCTTCTTCCTCACTTACTGTTCCTTCTTAAATGCATTGACAGCATTAACATCCTTCCCAGTTCTGTTAAAATGATATTTGCAAACTCTCTCACTCCTTAGTCCAAATACAAATTGCTTCACTGAGGCATTTGTCATTCTTCCATTTATTCAGTATGTTATTTATTTTTTTTTAAGTTTATTTATTTTTGACAGAGACAGAGTGCAAGCATGAGCTGGGGAGGGGCAGAGAGAGAGGGAGACACAGAATCCGAAGCAGGCTGCAGGCTCCGAGCTGTCAGCCCAGAGTCCGACGCAGGGCTCAAACTCACAAACTGTGATATCATGACCTGGGCCGAAGTCAGACGCTCAACCAACTGAGCCACCCGGGCGCCCCCATTTATTCAGTATTTTAAAGTAATATTCCCACAGTGGGCCCTTGCTGTTGATCATTAGGCTACAGCTGGTAATATAATAGCAAATCCATGGAAACGGTCCCTGTGGTCACTGATTTTGCAGTCGGGCACTACTGGTCATTCCTCACTAGAAACTCTTTTACTTTTATATCATATATCTTATAATATTCATTCTCTATTCACATTCTATATTCTGGTGTCTCTATCCTCCCCTTTTTAGTTTGCACTGGCACATTTTGTTTTGTTAATTTCAGGGCAATTATAGATTCACCTGCTATTTTAAGAAAAAGAAAAGAAACATCTCATGTACCCTCTACCCAGTTTCTCCCAGAGTAGTAACACCTTGCATTATTGCCATACAGTAGCACAAGCAACATATCAATACGGAGACAGTCAAGATGAAGAATATTTTCCTCGTTACAAGGGACCCTCATGTTGTGCTTTTATAGCCACACCTACTTCTCAGCCACCCTCACCCCTCCTTAAACCCTGACAACCTCTACTCTTCTTCACTTGTATACTTTGGTAATTTTAATAATGTTATATAAAGGGACTAATGCACTAAATGACCCTTAATGATTGGCTTTTTCATTCAGTATATTCTCAGAAAATTCATCTAGTGTTTTGGGTGCATCAGTAGTTCATTTTGTTTGTTTATGTTTAATTGCTGAGATGTCGTCTGCTGCAGTTTGTTTAATGTTAAAGGACATCAGAGCCGATTCCACATTTTGACTATTAAAAGTCAAACTGTTCTAAACATTCATGTTAAGGTTTTTGTGTGAACATAAATCTTTACTTCCTGGGGATAAATTCCCAGGAATATAATCAGTACGTTGCATGGCATTTGAAAAAGAAGACTAAAGAGGGAAAATTAGTCTATCAAATTTCATGACTTACTATAATACTATATTAATCAAGACTATGTGGTTTGACATGGAAGAAACCCAAAAATCAGTGGAACCCAGAACCTAGAAATAGACCCATATAAATATGCCCAACTGATATTTGATAAATGTGCAAAAGTACCTTAATGGAAGAAAGATAGCCTTTTCAACAAACTATGATGGTTCCATCATAGATGGATGGGTGTCCATTGGCAAAAAGTACCACAATTTGTATAAAATGGATCACAGACTTAAATGTAAAGTATAAAAGCTATAAAAACTTTTAGGAAATAAGAGCATAGGAGAAAATCTTTAGACTTGACAAAAAATGCACAATCATAAAGGAAAAAAATGAAACTTGGACTATAACAATTATTTTTTTTTCTTCTGTGAAAGACAACATTAAAATTATAAAGAGACAGGCTGTTGAGTACAAAATAAAGTATTTTAACCACATATCTGGTAAAGATTTAGGATATAGCATATATAAAGCACTCTCAAAACTAAATGACCTAGAAGTAAACAATCCTAATTAAACATGGGAAAAAGAAATGAAGACACAGTTCACTAATGGAGACTTATGGATGTCAAATGAGCACATAAAAGATATCTGGCATCATCAGCAGTTAGAAAAATACAAATTTATACCACTTGAATAATTGTTTTGAAACATAACACATGTGTAGAAAAGTATACAAATCAATTTCACAAGGTGAACATAGCCAGGGGACTACAACAAAAATCAAGAAATAGAAAATCACTAGCACCCAAGAATTTGCCCTCTGGCCCCCTTTGTGACTGCCCTCCAGGGAGTGAAGCTGACCTCTACCACCATTAGGAAATGTTGCCTGGTTTGTGAGTGATGCATTGTCTGAATATATCACTATTGCAAACTTCAGGTCTGTTTCCAACTTGGGACTGTTATGAATAGTGCTATTAGGAAACTATGTATGTGTCCTTTATATACATATACTACATAAATACATACATATAATATGTATAATATATAATGTATATGTATTTAATACACACATGTAATATGTCTGTGCATCTGAATAGCTGGTCCTGCATAGTTGTCTTACATCCCAACAACTCCCCAGGTAATGAAGAGAATACAGCAGTGAAATCATTCTCATGGTTATATTTTCATCTGCTTTTCTCACTTTCTTGAATTTATTTCTCCTGATTATATATCTGAATCAGGTTGTTTTACACTGAAATATCATGGGGCTTGGTAGTTTCACAATCAATCTTATTTGACTTTGGCAATATATGGATACATAGCTATAGTGATATAAAAGAATATAGCCATGTGTTAATAAATCATATATGTATATATTTAATTTCCTGTACTCATACAGTTGAGTATATACACTTCTGTATTCTACTAAATTTAACATGAGATTCTATAATACTGGAAATGAAATATGGCTGCGCTGTGTTGACCATCTGTAATGGGAAATGTATGTGTCTCTCTAAGCAAAATGCAGTGGTGAGTATATTGACTTTTGTATTCTTGAGTTATTAAGACTTCATTTTATAACTCTGAATTTAAGACTTCTATTAATATATCATTTTCAAATGAACCTTAATCTACTATCATGGTTTATACATTTATGAGATGGAATCAAGAATAGTGGACAGAACATCAATTTTTCTTAGAGTAGTGATTTATTTTTTGCGTGTGCCAAAACCCATTGTTCAAATAAAATATTATGAGGATGTCTTACAAAGTAAATAAAAGGGTAGATGTCTTTGACTGAAGTAAATTTGAGTCAAGTCGAGTGCTTCACACTCCCTGATATTCCCACTGGGTCCTAGAGGAGTCTCCACAGCACCCCAGTCCTCTGTGGAAGGCACCCCTTTTGTACAGCATACTTTGGGAGGCAGGGAGCTCACTCACGAGTATCTTCTCTTAAGCACATCCGGACTATGTGACTTAACACCTCTTGGCCACAGCTGACTGGACCAGTATGGATATCTGACTCAAAAGGAGTCAGATAATAAGCTACATACATAAAAATCATTTAGCTTTAGGGCTGGTAACATTATGGGGCCATTAGAAGCACAGATGTGTATGAGATGGAGCTTTCCTCAGCACACCCTCAGTTCTCACTTCCAACTGTGTCTCTTCCTCTTGGACTCCAAGGCATCTCGTCCAAATAAGCTCAAGGAAGTAGGTCTTGGACTTGGATAGGATGTTCTGGATATGGGGATAAGCCCATGACTGGTTCTGGAATAAATCTTCTCTAAATGCTTGGTGGGGTGACGCTAGGCTACCCATGTGATGGGTGATGGGGGCCACAGCCAAGATATCAGCCATGTTCATATTTATATGATTAGAGAGCACTCTCATTTTTTTTCTCGATGCATCACAGTGATGGAGTGGTTCTGTCTGAGCTGCTGCTCTGCGGATTTGTCTATGTTCAACACGACACCAGGGTCCAGCTGTGTGGCCACTCAGGCAATGGCAGGGTAAGACTCATAGGTGCTGGGGCTTTTCAGTCCATTGGGGCTGCTGTTCTTTTTACCGAACTAAAGCAAGACAGCAAGAGTGTGAAAGGACAACATGAATTTTAGAGAGAGAGTGAAGCCCACCATGAACAAATGTGTAGGAATGTCTAGGTGTTACTGAAAGCCAGGAAGAGTTACTTTAATGGAAGAATCAGCTATTGTACTGATTTTGAAGTCAGGAAATAAACTGTTTTGCCAAAACATTGGTGTGGCACTTGACAGAGTAAGAAGCTTGGGAAAACATGATTTATTAGCATCTATATGTTGCCAGATTTCTTCACGATATATGAGAGTTAGTTGATTTTCTGCCTATGTCTGATGTCCATCCCAGCAAAGTATGAAGTAAAGCAGTAAACGCTAATGGCTAAGAAATGTTTTAGTGTCAATTTCCTGGGTTCCCATTAGGACTCTTCAATACACTACCTGTGTGAACTATAACCAATTTAATCGTATGCCTGCATTATAGTATTTATAATATAATGTTAATACTAATCACGCCATAGGGTTGATTTCAGAAATAAAATAGCATTAAAGGCACTTAGAATTAATGAATTAATGTCAGCTTATCGTTTCGTCAATTATGTTGACATTTACTAATAAAAAACAACTCCAATATCCATTATTCTTATTAATTTACACTTAAAAACAAAGACTTACAGAGAGAAAAGACAGTGTTTGGATTAAAAAGCAAGAATGAGGGGCCAAATAGGAAAATGAGCGTAAGCCTCCAACAAGAGCCAGTTGATTCTCACATGCATGAGCTTCCATACCATAGAAAGTGAGGGCTGTGGCTCACCACAGCCGTTGAGGGCTGTGGCTCTTCAGGAAGACGGATGTATTCCCAGCTCCATCTGCACAGACAGATGCAAGTGAAGGAAGGACTCTATTACCTCCCTCACCACAAAAAGAATTATGCCTTCAGTGTTTGGAAAGTCTGAAAACCAAAATTATCCTTCAGAATTGTATTCAATTAAAGTGGATAACTACAGATAATACTCGTGGATCTGTCCATCATATGAAAATATCACAAATAAAAACAAACCTTGGGAATATCCTCAGAAGTCTCTGGGAAAACAGCAATTTGTAACAGTCGAGTAAGTTGTATTGTTACCAAAGCACCAAAAATACTTCATGATTTGCTGGAAGAGAAAGCACTAAGAGAAGGTTGTTTTGGGGTAAACAGGATTTGCATATATTTTGCCCATTAATCCACTGAGTTAAAAAAATGGTCCCTACACAAAGCTTTAAAAGATTTTCATAAGTAAAATCCACATAAATGGAATAAATAGGTGATGGCACCTGGAGGAAAAAAATTTAAATGAGAGAAAATATTCTTCGAGGAGGATCTGAGAAGGCATACCAGTCAGAGCCCAAACTGGACTCCAGGGGTGGATGCATTCTTTAATAGGGTGACTCATTCTGTGTACTTATTCAAGGACATACCTGAAATAGTCTATTATCCTGATTGAATGGCCTCAGAGCCACTGAGTTTCCAAGCTTATTGGATTCAATCTTTTTCCCTTTCTGTGAAGGTCAGTGTAGGAAATTGTCTTAAATATACTGCATACAAATCTTGCCACTTGCACAAATGTTCAGCATCTTTCTCGTTTCTATTCTCATCACAGTGTATTGCTCAAACTAAAGTAGGCCAACATATATGAATAAAATATATCAACATATCTGGTTTCCTATTTTTGCACAACACTCAGATGATGGTCTGACAGTTACAGAGAACTGAGCTTGTGAATTTCCTGTGCTTGTGCCCTCCAAACCCAGCTCTTTCTCCAGGGTTTGCTGCCCACGAAATTATGCTTGCCATCCTGCCACTGCTTAATCCAGAAACAGAGATGCCATTCTCTAAAAGGCCAGTTACAAACAACAGTTAAGATCTGAAGTCACATAATGTCATTCCCCCTCAACACTGTCAAGTGAATTTCACTCATAATGAGGTCCAGATCTCTTACTTAAATGTATGAAGCCCTATGTGAACCCACTTTTGGCCACTTCTTGAACCTCATCTCTGACCACTCTTCAAATAATTCTCTGGCCATGCTGCATCCCTGCTATCTCTCAGACATACTTCAGAGACTGCATTTGTCGTTTCCCCCTTGGCCACGTGGATCTCCTCCTTCTTTAAATTATGCCTCTTGCAAACAGGCCTTCCCTATAAGCCCCACCTAAAATAGTACCTCTATAACTTTATCTACTTTGAATCATTTAAATTCTACCTGGAAGCATTTAAAATCCAGTGTGTAAATTTCCATGTTCTTACTTTGCAAGGAAGCTCATGAAAGTGTTCATTAATATAGTGTGCTGGTAAAAATGTTCAGCAACCAGCTTTCTGAAACAAGAAAACAAAACTGTATTAGCATTTGCTGATTTCTGAGGTGTAAATGACTCTTGATTTCAAGCTAGCAACATTATGCCCCTCAACTTTACATTGGGAGGAGATGGTAATAATTGGTTGGAGATACAGTACGAATTAGCTCCAGAAAGAGAACTATAACATCAGTGCAGCTTGAAATGATCACAGCGTATGGCTTATAGCTTTTGTAGAGTCTATAGAGTCCTTCGTGGGAGCAAGGGATGAGCTATTGTCTCGTTAAACCCTGAAATTTTGATGTGTTTCCTACTGTGGAATAATCTAGCCTGTCTTGATTTGTACAAATATGTTTGAGGGTTGGGTGTTGGGATATCAACCTGGCTTTAAGATTTCTGGTAGTTAGGCAAATGTCCTGAGAAAAATTTCTGCATATGGTCCTAAAACATATGCAGTGGTAGCTGTCCCGAAAATCTTCCGATAAGAGGATAATGCAACATAGCAAAGAGAATGATTGTTATTATTTTAATAATTTAATAATTATGGGAGGGGGTCAAGATAGCAGAATAGCACGGAGGGTGTTCTTTGCATCTCATGTCCATGAAATACAGCCAGATCAACACTAAACCATCCTGCACACCTAGAAAACTGATTTGAGGATTAACACAACAATGTGTACAACCTGAACCACAGAACATGGTGCGGAGAGGTGAACTGGGAGAGAGAGAAGCCACAGAGGGCAGGGAGCTGTGTTTGCTTGTGGAGAGAGGACAGAGATGGGGGAGAGTATGTGAAAAGCACCCCACCCCAAAAGCAGCTGGAGAGAAAGTGCAAAAGTGGAAACAGCCACAGAATCTGAAGAAAAAAAGGAGAAATGAAAAAGGAGAGGGTTTAAATTCCATTAAGACTCTATAAACAGGGAAGCGCAGAGTCTGAAACTCTACAGCTCAATACTTGGCAGTGCTCTGGTGGGAAGGGTGAATTCCCAGGAGCAGAGTGAGGGCTGGGAGGTCCTCAGGCCATGTGGGGAGAAGCAGTTCTGCTGCTGGAAGGACATCTGGTAGAGGGTGTGAAGCCACCCCACAGGCAAAGGTACCAGCAGTCTCTGGAGAACAGCCACATTTGCCGTTGCTGGAACAAGGTCACTAAGGGTGTGTTGTCCCAGATGTGTGTTGTGATTTTCCATAATCCTTGAAATGATGCTGCTACACGATCATGCAAACAGTTTCTGGGGTGGGCTGGTACCCAGCTACAGTCCCCAAGCATCAGCAGCAGTACAGTCCTGTAAACGTTCTTGGGTGTGGTTGGCACCCGGCCTTTGCTCAGTGAGAACCTCCCCTAGAGGGTCAGAGTGGGTCAAAGCCGGACCCTCAGAAAGAGGGGTCAGGAAACACAGTCACATCTGAGATAAAAGGAGGGAGGTGCTGCCTGGGCTTGGTCATGGACAGTGTAAAAGTGGGAGTGGGTGGAAGCCAGAGACAAAGGATGGGTGCACGATTGCTGGTGGGGGAGAACAGAGTTCCGATACTAGAGACTGGGTAGCTGGGTGACATCATTTTTAATCCTCCCGCACATGCGTGCAGGCACCTACAAGCACCACAACAATCCACCCCAGTAAGCTAAGAAGCACCTTCTAGTGGAGAACAGAGCCTGGGCCAACCTCACTTTTCATGAACACCACAAGTCTCTCTGCCTGCTTAGTTCATGGACAATAAAGGGCTTCATAGTTTGACTTCTATGGGAAAATGATGTAATTTCAATTGTATTTCAGTTTGTTCACTGGCCCATCTATTCAATTTTTTTTTTATCTCTTTTTTGTTTCTTTTCTTTTTCTTGAATACAGAAGATAAAAAAAATTATTTTTATTTTTAATTTTTATTAAAATATTTTGCTTTAATTTTTCTACTATATTTTTTACTTTTTTTGTAAATTTTATAAATTCTAATTTACTTCCATCATTTCATTTTATCCTATTTCATTGTATTCATTTTTTCAAATTTTCAAACATTTTACCTTTTTTATACTTTTCTTACCTTTCCCTTTTTAATATAATCTATAAAGCTCCTTTCAATAGCCAGACCAAAACACACCTAGGATCTAGCATCATTTACTTGATTTTTGTGTGTTGTTTTAAATTTTTTAATTTTAATTTTAATTTGTTTCCCTTATCAATTACTTTTCCTTCAAAAAGGACGAAACAAAGCAATTGACCCCTAAAGAAAAAGCAGGAAGAAATGACAGCCAGGGATTAAACCAACACAGATACAAGTAAGATGTCTGAACCAGAATTTAGAATCACAACAAAACGAATACTAGCTGGTGTTGAAAATAGATTAGAATCCCTTAATGGAGACATAAAAGTAAAAGCTAGTAAGGATGAAGTAAAAAATGCTATAACTGAGCTGCAATCTCAAATGGATGCCACAATGGCAAGGATGGATGAGACAGAACAGAGAATCAGCGATTTGAGGATAAACTCATGGAGAATAATGAAGCAGAAAAAAGAGGGAGATTAAGGCAAAAGCGCATGATTTAAGAATTAGAGAAATCAGTGACTCATTAAAAAGGAACAGCATCAGAATCATAGGGGTCCCAGTAGAGGAAGAGAGAGAAATAGGGGTAGAAGGGTTATGTGAGCAAATCATAGCGGAAAACTTTCTTAACCTGGGGAAAGACACAGACATCAAAATCCAGGAAACACAGAGGACCCCCATTAGATCCAACAAAAACCGACCATCAACAAGGCATATCATAGTCAAATTCACAAAATAGTCAGGCAAGGAGAGAATCATGAAAGCAGCAAGGGGAAAAAAAAAAGTCCCTAACCTACAAGGGAAGACAGATCATGTTTGCAGCAGACCTATCCACAGAAACTTGGCAGGCCAGAAAGGAGTGGCAGGATATATTCAATGTGCTGAATCAGAAAAATATGCAGCCACGAATTCTTTATCCAGCAAGGCTGTAATTCAAAATAGAAGGAGAGATAAAAAGTTTCCCAGACAAACAAAATTAAAGGAGTTTGTGACCACTAAACCAGTCCTGCAAGAAATTTTAAGGGGGACTCTCTGAGGGGAGAAAATAAGAATAGATATAGATATAGATATAGATATAGAAATAAATAAATATCAAAAGCAACAAAGATTAGAAAAGACCAGAGAACACCACCAGAAACTCCAACTCTACAAGCAACATAATGGCAATAAATTCATATCTTTCAGTACTCACTCTAAATGTCAATGGACTCAATGCTCCAATCAAAAGACATAGGGTAACAGAATGGATAAGAAAACAAGATCCATCTGTATGCTGTTTATAAGAGATCCACTTTAGACCTAAAGACACCTGCAGATTGAAAATAAGGGGATGGAGAACCATCTATCATGCTAATGGTCAACAAAAGAAAGCCGGAGTAGCCATACTTATATCAGACAATCTAGACTTTAAAATACTGTATCAAGACATGCAGAAGTGCATTATATTATAACCAAGGGGTCTATTCACCAAGAAGACCTAACAATTGTAAACATTTCTGCTCCAAATGTGGAGGAACCCAAGTATATAAATCAATTAATCACAAACATAAATAAACTCATTGATAATAATACCATAATAATAGAGGACTTCAACACCCCATTTACAGCAATGGACAGATCATCTAAACAGAAAATCAACAAGGAAACAATGGATTTGAATGACACACTGGACCAGCTGGGCTTAACAGATATATTCAGAACATTTCATCCTAAAGCATCAGAATACACATTCTTCTCCAGTGCACATGGAATGTTCTCTAGAATAGATCACATACTGGGACACAAATCAGCCCTCAACAAATACAAAAAGATCGAGATCATACCATGCATATTTTCAGACCAGAACACTATGAAACTTGAAATCAACCACAAGAAAAAATTTGGAAAGATAACAAATATTGGAGACTAAAGAACATGTTGCTAAAGA
Source organism: Neofelis nebulosa (assembly GCF_028018385.1). Taxonomy (NCBI): domain Eukaryota; kingdom Metazoa; phylum Chordata; class Mammalia; order Carnivora; family Felidae; genus Neofelis; species Neofelis nebulosa. The sequence continues at coordinate 18,758,432 of NC_080794.1, forward strand.
ATGAATGAGCTAACCAAGAAGTTAAAGAGGAAATTAAAAACTACATAGAAGCCAATTAAAAATGATAACACCACAGTCCAAAACCTCTGGGATACAGCAAAGGCTGTCATAAGAGGGAAATTTATAGGAATCTAGGCCTTCCTAAAGAAGGAAGAAAGATCTCAGGTACACAACCTAAACTTACACCTTAAAGAACTGGAAAAAGAACAGCAAATAAAGCCCCAAACCAGCAGAAAACAGGAAATCATAAAGAGTAGAACAGAAATCAATGCTATCAAAGCCAAAATCAAAACAAACAAACAAACAAAAAACAGTAGAACAACAGATCAATGAAACCAGAAGCTGGTTCTTTGAAAGAATTCACACAATTGATAAAACACTAGCCAGTTGGATCAAAAGAAAAAGGAAAGGACCCAAATAAATAAAATCAAGAATGAAAGAGGAGAGATCACAACCAACCAACACAGCAGAAATACAAACAACAATAAGAGAATATTATGAGCAATTATATGCCAATAAAATGCACAATCTCGAAGAAATGGACAAATTCCTAGAAACATACACTACCAAAACTGAAACAGGAAGAAATAGAATATTTGAACAGACCCATAAACCAGTAAAGAAATCAAATTAGTAATCAAAAATCTCCCAAGAAACAAGAGTCCAGGGCCAGATGGCTTTCCAGGGGAATTCTACCAAACATTTAAGAAAGAGTTAACACCTATTCTCTTGAAGCTGTTTCAAAAATTAGAAATGGAAGGAAAGCTTCCAAACTCATTCTATGAAGCCAGCATTACCTTGATTTCAAAACCAGGCAAAGACCCCACTAAAAAGGAGAAAAATAGACCAATTTCCCTGATGAACATGGATGCAAATATCCTCAACGAGATATTCGCAAACCGGATCCAACAATACATTAGAAAAAATTATTCACCACGACCAAGTGGGATTTATACCTGGGATTCAGGGCTGGTTCAATATACTCAAAACAATCAATGTGATTCATCACATCATTTAAAGAAAGACAAGAACCACATGATCCTCTCAATAGATGCAGAGAAAGCATTTGACAAAATACAACATCCTTTCTTGATAAAAGCACTCAAGAAAGTAGGGATAGAAGAATCATACTTCGAGATCATTAAAGCCATATATCAAAGATGCACTGCTAATATCATCCTCAATGGGGAAAAACTGAGAGCTTTTCCCCTAACGTCAGGAACAAGACAGAGGTGTCCACTTTCACCACTGATATTCAACATAGTATTGGAAGTCTTAGCCTTAGCAATTATACAACATAAAGAAATAAAAGGCATCCAAATTGGCCAGGAAGAGGTCAAACTTTCACTCTTTGCAGATTACATGATACTCTATATGGAAAACCAAAAGATTCGACCAAAAATCTGCTAGAATTGATACACGAATTCAGCAAAGTTGCAGGATATAAAATCAATGCACAGAAATTGGTTGCATTCTTATACACCAATAATGAAGAAACAGAAAGAGAAATCAGGGAATCTATCCCACTTACAATTGTACCAAAACCATAAAATATCTAGGAATATATTTAACCAAAGAAGAGAAAAATCCATACATAGAAAACTATTGAAAGCTATGAAAGAAACTGAAAAAGACACATAAAAAAATGGAAAAATATTCCATGCTCCTGGATAGGAAGAACAAATATTGTTAAAATGTCAATACTATCCAAAGCAATCTACATATTCAATGCAATCCCTATCAAAATAACACCAGCATTCTTCACAGGGCTAGAACAAATAACATTAAAATTTGTATGGAACAAGTAACACTCTAAATAGCCAAAGCAATCTTGAAAAAGAAAACCAAAGCAGGAGGCATCACAATCCTGGACTTTCAGCTGTATTACAAAGCTGTAATCATCAAGACAGTATGGTACTGGCACAAAAACAGACATCATGGAACAGAATAGAAAACCCAGAAATGGATCCATAAATGTATGGACAACTAATCTTTGACAAAGCAGGAAAGAATATCCAATGGAATAAAGTGGTGTTTTAGCAAGTGGTGCTGGGAAAACTGGACAGCGACATGCAGAAGAATGAACCTGGACCACTTTCTTACACCATACACAAAAATAAACTCATAATGGATGAAAGACATCAACATAAGACAGGAAGCCATCAAAACCCTTGAGGAGAAAGCAGGCAAAAACCTCTTTGACTTTGGCCACAGCAATTTCTTACTCAACACATCTCCAGAGGCAAGGGAAACAAAAGCAAAAGTGAACTATTGGGACCTCATCAAAATAAAAAGCTTCTGTACAGCATAGGAAACAATCAGAAAAACTAAAAGGCAACTGACAGAATGGGAGAAGATATTTGCAAATGACATATCAGAGAAAGGGCTAATATCCAAAATCTATAAAGAAATTATCAAACTCAACATCCAAAAAACCAATAATTCAGTGAAGAAATGGCAAAAGACACGAATAGACACTTCTCCAAAGAAGACAACCAGATGGCCAACCGACACATGAAAAAATGCTCAAAATCACTCATCATCAGGGAAATACTAGTCAAAACCACAATGAGTTACCACCTCACACCTGTCAGAATGGCTAACATTAACAACTCAGGCAACAACAGATGTTGGCGAGGATGTGGAGAAAGAGGATCCCTTTTGCACTGCTGGTAGGAATGCAAACTGATGCAGACATTCTGGAAAATAGTGTGGAGATTCCTCAAAAAATTAAAAATAGAACTACCCTATGACTCAGGAACTGCATTACTATGTATTTATCCAAGAAGTACAGGTGTGCTGTTTCAAAGGGGCACATGCACCCCCATGTTTATAGCAGCACTATCAACAACAGCCAAAGTATGGAAAGAGCCCAATGTCCATCAATGGATGAATGGATAAAGAAGATGTGGTTTATATATAAAATGGAGTATTACTCAGCAATCAAAAAGAATGAAATCTTGCCATTTGCAACCATGTGGATGGAGCTGGAGGGTATTATGCTAAGTGAAATTAGAGAAAGACAAATATGACTTCCCTCATATGAGGACTTTAAAAGACAAAACAGATGAACATAAGGGAAGGGTAGCAAAAATCATATAAAAACATGGAGGGGGACAAAACATAAGAGAGCCTTATATATGGAGAACAGGGGGTTACTGGAGGAGTTTTGGGAGGGGGGATGGGCTAAATGGGTAAGGGGCATTAAGGAATCTACCCCTGAAATCATTGTTGCACTATATGCTAACTAACTTGGATGTAAGTTAAAAAAGTTAAATTAAATTTTTAAAACTGAGGGAAGCTGAGAAGGTTAGTATAGTTTTTACTACCACTTGGTACAGGCAGGTATCAAATCCTTGAACTTCACATTTGCGTGACTTTCCGTGGGACCTCTTTCGCAGACCTTCACTTTCCTCGGGTGGGAAGTCATTTCTGTCCTGTGACTGGAATGGGGGTGGGGAGGCAGGGGACCACAAGGCTTGGGGTCACCTACATTTCCCAGAGGAAGGGAAACCTCTCTGAGACAGAAAGGAAATGACCTCACACTAATCTTCTGCAAGGGGAGAGAATGTCAAACATTTATTTTCAGAGGACATGATGTGGGTCTGGAATCTCCTCCTGCTCTCTGGAGGAGGCATCTTGCTGGTTATTCGCTACAGCAGACCCTGTGGATGGAAAGTCGATGCAGAAGGACTGATCACAAGAGGTTCCTGCCCTGAGGAGCCCCGCCTGGAGCTCGCCTTCCTTCGCTGACTACCTGTATGGCTGCCAACAAGTTAATGTTTGAGCCAGAATATTTTCACCTCTAACAAATCTTGATGTGTCAGTTTCAACGATTTTCATGAAATGAGAACATATGTAAACTTGTGTGCATGTTGCCGGGCACTCACTTCACAAGCTTCCCAAGGCGGGCTCCCCACCCTGTGGGACGTTGGTTTGATTCTTGGCTCTCTTACGAACTCTTTGTAAACTCTCCTGGCGCAGGACCATAGTATGACCCGTGGCAGATTAAATCTGGCCACAAATTCTTAGACACTGCTTTCCTGGAGTTTGGATGTATGTGTCTCCTGAATTTAGATCTTCTCTGAATGTTTTGACCACTAGAACAGGGCAAGGGTGACATATTCTAGTTTCGGGGTCCAGGCCTTAGAGATTGGTGACTTCCATTCCTCTTACTTGAAACAATCATTCTTGGAGACCCAAAGAGCAGTGAGAGGTACCACCTGGTGGGGTCTGAGGTTACGTGAGAGAAACGGGTGCCTAACTGAGCCCAAACTATTCCTGGCACCTAGATGTTTGAGTTATTCTGATTGAGGGCCCAGATATTTTTGTGGAGCAGAGGTGAGCTGTCCCAGTGAAATCTGTCCCAAATCTCAAATCTATAAACAAAAAGATAATTGTTGCTGTTTCAAAACAGTATCAGTATCTGCCTGTAGCAACTGATGCCTGGAATATGAGATAGTTTTTGTAAGGCTTCGACTTTAAAAGGCTGTGGAAGAAGCTGGTCAAGTAAAGGTCTAGAAGGGGGAGTCAGAGCATCAGGGGAGAGCCCACCGCATTAACCTGCCGGTTTGGACAGACAGCTGATGTTTGCAGGGAAGTCTGCCATGCACTGGTAGCTGCACAGGTGGGATCCTGAGCAGAGGTTGGAGGGTTTGTGGAAGGTTGTTGCCCATGGGCAGAGAGGCTTCTGGCCTCTGCGTGGGCCCACAGTCAGGGGGCCAGCCCGGCAGGGCAGGCCAGGCCACTGGGACAAAAGGAGTGGATGTGGACAGAAGCAAGTTGGAGTGAGCCAGAACCTGCCCGGGCACATTTGTACCAACCGCATCCCCCCACCCCAAGCCTGACCATGAAGGTCTTCACGTAATAATAATTGCTGCTCAATTTCCTCTAAAACTCTGCACAAGTCCCTGCTTTGGCCGGTTCTTATCTGGAACAGCACTGGGAGGGGATTCTAAAGCCCATATTTCTCAGCACAGTGTAGTTGATAAAGTCTAGCACACGTATGACACACAGCACAGTGGAAGGCACAGAAAGAAAACACTTTGTTGTCTTTAATTCAGCTAGGTCACCATTTGTCCATAATAATGACTATACTTGATTTATCACCACTTATTACAGATCTAGGACCTTCCCCTACCCCTTTGAGATGGCTACAAATAAAAGTATGAATACAAAGACCTGAAGTTAAACGGGAATATAAATGTCCAGTTTATAAAGTACTGAAAAACACCTAATAAATTTAAATTGTTTTTTTTTTTTCCAGTAAACACTTGTTTGGAGGACATGGGTACGATGTGAAACCAGAGTGGGACTTTTTACATTCCACCTTGAATTAGAGGAGAACTTGCAGTAGAAGCTAACCTGACCCCCCTGAAGGGTAGGCGGAGGGGAGAGAAAGAAGGTCACCCCACTGCGGGTCCTTCCGGATGACGGAAGCCAGAAGACAGTGTGATGAACAGCACAGACCAGAAAGGAGCGCGGAGCAGCATTTATGCCATCAAGGCACAGTAACTCCATGGTCGGGCCAACCCGAACATTCCTGCTACTCCCGGGAAACACGGAACCTGACAGCGTTCCCTGCAAGTCTCCATCCCACATCCAACGGGCCCTGGAGTGGAACTATTTCATGGTGCCTGGGTTTCATGGGAGGCATATGGGTTAATTGCATATTCCCCTTTTAACTCATAATACTATGTAATAATATATATTCAACACACAGGAGAGAAACTTACATAAAACAGAAATGTTTACAGGAGTAATTTTCAAAGTGCTTAGGCAAGAGCACATATTAAAATAATTATTTTAAATGCAAATAACAAATAATTAGACTTGATGTTCACGAGGGAAAGATTACCCTCAAATATGATATGAAGGTATTCAATTTTATCCATGAAAAAATAACTAAAAAGGAAATGTAATGATTAATTTACTAGGAGAAAGCATTGAGTTAAAACTATATAATGTAGGCAAATCAATATGTTAAATTTTAAAACATCAGCTCAAGTGAGCAGGGATTGTACAAACCATACCAGGGAAAGCCTCTGTAAATAAGTAAAGAGAGTAAGGGTTTATATTTTGTTATATTCTTGCTTAAGTACAATAATTGAAGGGCAAATCTTAGGATAACTTTGTAAAAGAGGCTTCATTCCTCTGACTTATTTTCTTTACTATACAATTTTAACAACTTCATTCAGGTATACTTGATATTCAATAAACTGCACTATTTAAATGTCCAATTTGACGTTTTTGGCCTTAAGCATACACTTGTAGAATCATAACCACAGTCCCATGAGGAACATGCTCATAGTCTTGGTCCTAAAGTTCTGTCCCTGTGATCCCACCCCTTGTCCTCATTCTCAGGTGGCCACTGACCTGCTTTCGGTCACTGCAGGTTAATATGCACTTTCTATATTTTGATGTAAATAAAATCATACAGTATGTTTTTTTTTTCTGGCTTCTTTCACTTAGCATAATTATTTTTAGATTAATGTACATTGTTGCCACTATCAATGGTTTTTTCCTTAGAACTGGTGAGTGTTACTCTCCTGGACGTTCAGCCGCCCACTGTCAATGAGCACTGGGGTTGTCCACAGTTCGGCTGTTACACATAAAACTGCCACGGACAGACGAGCCTATGTGTGAACAAGAGCCCTCACTTCTCTGGGGCAAGTATTTAGGGCTGCATCATACGTCACATGCATGTTTGCTTTGTGAAGTAACTGCCAATCTGTTCTCAGGTTATCCCCCAGCAGGGGTGAAGGACAGTCTTCTGCCCGCAGTACAGACGGTGTGTTTTGCTTCTTTCCTTTCTTTTTCTTTTTCCGTTACTGTCACCTTTTAATAAGTGTGGACAGGAATATGGCAAGGATTTAATTTGCATTTCTCTGGTAACTAACAATGCTGAACCTGTTCTTGTATGCCACCCTTGGATCTTCTGTGGTAACTTATCTGTTCAAAATCTTTTTCCATTTTTTTTAGTTGTTTGTTTTCTTATTTTTGAGTTTGAAGTATTCTTCATATGTTATGGATATGTGATTTCTATTAGACATATGATTTGAAAAAATATTTCCCCAGACTGTGGATGGTCTTCTCATTCTCTGAAGAAAGTACAATTTATCAATTTTTTTTATGGATGATGCTCTGATACCATTTCTAAAAACATCTTTGTTCAACCCAAGGTCACTAAGACTTTTTATCCTTTTAGAAAATGCATAGTTTTAAGCTTCATATTGGGCTCCATGTACCATTTTTTAGTTAGTTTCTGTATATAGTGTGAAATATGGCTTGAAGCTTTTTTTTTTTTTTTTTTTTTTTTTTTACATAGTGACATACAATTGTTCAGCACCCTTTGCTGAAAAGGTTATCCCTTCTTCACTGAATTGCCTTTTCACTTTGTTGAAATTGAGTTGGCCATACATGCATCTTTTTCTGTTCCATTAATCTGTTTGCCCATATTTATGCCACCATCACATTGTCTTGATTACTTTAGCTTTATAGCAAGTCTGGAAATCAGGTACTGGGAGTTCCCAACAGTTTTCTTATTATCTGTTGCTTTGATTGTTCTATGTCCTTGCATTTCTATATAAATTTTAAAATCACATCAAATTCTACAAATATGCATGTTGGAATTTTGTTTGGTATTGCATTGAATTTATACATGAATTTAGAAAGACCTAATGCCTTAAAAATCTTGATTTCTCCAGTGCATGGTTCTATTTCCTAACATTTTCATTTAAAAAAAAATATTTCTCTATTTTTGAGAGAGAGAAGGGGACAGAGAGAGAGAGGGAGAGAGAGAATCCCAAGCAGGCTCTACACTGTCAGGGCAGAGCCCGACGCAAGGCTCAATCATATGAACCATGAGATCATGATCTGAACTGAAATCAAGAGTCAGACACTTAATTGACTTGAGCAACCTCGGTGCTCCTGTATTTAATATTTTTGATGTTATTATACATGATATTGCTTTTTTTAAAATTTCGATTGCTTTCTTTCTGAAAACAAAGTACAAAGATTTATTTTTGACTTTTTTAAAAAGAATTTTCAAAAACTTGTTTTAATGTTTATTTATTTTTAAGAGAGAGAGAGAGAGATTGACAGAGTGTGAGTGGGGGAGGGGCAAAGAGAGAGGGAGACACAGAATCCAAAGCAGGCTCTAGGCTCTGAGCTATTAGCACAGAGCCCGACATGGGGTTCAAATTCACGGACTGCAAGATCATGATTTGAGCCAAAGTTGGATGCTTAACCGACTGAGCCATCCAGATGCCCCTTAAAAGAATTATTTTAGAGTAGTTTTAGGTTTACAACAAAGTTGAAAGGGAATTACAGAGATTTTCCATATGGGTCCCCCCCCCCCCCCCAAACATGCATAGCTGTCCCCATTATCAACATCACTCACCAGATGGTACATTAATTATCAAGGATGAACCTACATCATGAATTCATCATAATCACCCAAAGTCCATAGTTAACTTAGGTTTCTTGATGTAGCACGTTCTATGGTTGAGGACAAATGCACAATGAGATATAACCATCATTATAATATTACAGAATATTTAAAATGTCCTAAAATCCTCTGTGTTCTGCCTACTCATCCGTACCCTACTCTCCACTCCTAGCAACCACAGATATTTTTACCATCTCTACAGTTTTGCCCGTTCCGGAATGTCATATGGTTGGAATCACACAGTACACAGCCTTGTCAGAATGACTTCTTTCACTTAGTAATATGCATTTCTCCATGTCTTTTTGTGGCTTTATGGTTGTTTCCTTTTAGCACTGAATAATATTCCATTGTCTGGGTGGATTACAATTTATATCCATTCACCTACTGAAGGACATGTTGGTTGTCACAAGTTTTAGCAATTATGAATAAAGATTCCATAAACATTTGTGAGCAAGTTTTTGTGTGGACACAAGTTTTTAGCTCCTCTGAGTATAGGGTAAGGAGTGTGATTGTTGTTTTGTACGGTTAAAGCATGTTTAGTTTCATAAGAAACAGTCTTCAGGAGTGACTGTCCTCTTTTGCAACCCCCATGGCACATTTGTTGTCAGTGTCCCAGATTTTGCCCATTGTATCAGGTATGTAGTGGAATCTCATTGTTGTTTTAACTTGCATTTCCCTGATGACATATGATGTGGGGGCATGTTTTCATATGTTTATTTGCCATCAGTATGTCTTCTTTGGTGGTGGCCATTAAAGTCTTTGGTTCATTTCAGTCAGGTTAATGGGAAAATTAAAATGTAGAGCAACCACTGCCTAAGGAACAAGTTTAAAACAAAAATGATACAGAATGCAATGTCTTTCGGTACAAATTTTTAAAATAACATATAGTACCAGTCTATGGAGGAAAACTGGTTTCTATTCCCTTTCCATTAATTGAAAGAGGTGTTTTTGTCTTCTTTTTTGGTCATTATTGAAAGAGAATTACTCAGTCCTGCTATAGCAGTTAAATTAGTGTTACCTTGTTACTACAGAGATGAGGTCATGCCTATTCCAAAACACTGATTATTTGCATTAAACAGATTTCCTTGTAAATATAACCATAATAGATTTATTTTACAAAATAAATTTGGATCAAGCCAGCGTAGGTATGGATTATGTAAATGCACATCAACTAAGGGTAGAAAAGATGACTGAGGCTTTTCAAGGGGAGCCACTTGGAAAGAAGCAGTTTAGTGTCATAACCAGGTTGTTCACAGACATGACTTCTCTTGGCAGAGTGGAACGTGTATATTCTTGCAAGAATGTAGGAGAAAAGAGTCTGGAACTTGAGACACTATGTGAAGAGCTGTTTATATTACCTTTCTGGTAATCTCTGGCACTTTGTTCAGAACTAATAAAACCCAAAATCATTTCCATTGTCACAGACCTTGGATGAGTTGTTTCTCACTAACACTATCCGGGTGGCTTCTGTGTCCTTTTACTCTCTTTCCTTGGAGACTGTTACTGTTGGCATCCTTTAGGAAATAAGCTTGCATTATAAAATTATAGGGTACTGGCTCTGGCTTTGAAAGTAAGGAGAACATAGCTCCTTCTGAAGGCAGCCAGCCACTGTGACCATATAAGGCAAGTGGTTGTCATGGCATTGGATAATTTATTTAAGTTCCAATTAAAATTGTTGGTTGTAAGCTAAGGTCCCCAGGGCTCATGTGCTCATTAAATTGGTTTAATGTGCTTATTAAACTACACGAATCCCCTGCCAGGTCTAAGAATGTGATTTACTTTTTAGGTTGAACACTTACACAAATATTTATCCACGCTCAGTTTGTTTCCGTAACATAAGTTTGTATATTGAATGTTGACTTTTTTTAACACTACAATCAGGGAACGGAGTCAATATTTTCCTTATAAGTCACCTCTTTATACTGAATTTTTATCATCCGCATTTACCATAAGTTCAGCAGGCTTAACTTACTTGCAACTTATGCAGAGTCATTGTGAACGCGTTTCACTTTGTACACCAACTATCCACACAGAGAGAGACTGTGCAGCCATTATGACTATGCGTATGCCATGTTTACATGGATGGACTATGTGGTCTGATGGGAAAATACACTGACCCCTGGAGCTCAGTCCTTCCAAGAGCTTGCAACCCCCCCCCCCACCCCCATTCTGTAGCCCAGGCCTCATTTCCCACCTCAGCCCACTGATTTTACTGCTGTTCTTCAAACCCAGCACTCCTCAGTTGTTAGGAACCATTGGGATCACCTGGGCCACAGATTTTTGAGCCCCAATGCCAGAGTCTCTGATTTAGTAGGTTTGAAGCAGAGGCTCCCAGTTTTCCTGTCTGACGGGTTCCCCAAGAACACCCACTCAAATGCAGGGGGCTGCGTCCCAGCGGAGGCCTCTCTCTCTTCTCTCCTCCACCTGGAAAGGCCTTCCCCAGGGACGTACCTTCAGTACCACTCACGTCTGCACTCCGTTGCCACATCCTCCATGAGTGATTTCCTGATGAATGGCCTAAGTTAACTCCCCAACGAATGTCCTGATTTACTTTCTTCTATAGATCTTTTCTCTCTCTCTCTCTGGGCGTGTCTCTCCCTCTTTTGAGCACACATTCATATACACACATTATGAAAACGTATGTGTTTGCATACTAAATAATGTATAGTATACTTTATCAATAAATATAAAACTATTTTTGTTTATTTATTTGCATATAGTGTGCCTTCCTCACTGGAATGTAATGTCCTCGTACAGAGGATTTTTGTTTGTCTGTCTGTTTGCTGTCACATCCTCAGCGAGTTGAACACCTGTCACATACAGACGTACAACAAATATTTGTCCAGTGAGTGGATATATTGTAAACCTGCCCATATCCCTGTCCACAACAAATAAGTAAAGCTGAAACAGTTATGAAGACTGAAATCTGGGGACATATAAAGCAGATAAAAGTCAGGTAAGCTGGTCTTCATGGAGCAGGGGAACGGTGTGGGGACAGGACCTGAGCCACAGAACACAAGCTCCTGGGTCTCAGCTCTGACCACGCCACCTGCCGGCAGTGAGAACGTGAACAAGTCTCGCCTTCTTCATCCGTGCAGTGGGAATTAGGATCACCACGTGCTTATGATGTTCCGTGAGATGAAGTCTGTGAAGACTCATTCAGCAGGTGTCCAGTACATGCTGGCTAGATTCGAACACTCTGATCTTGCTGGCACAGTGCTTTCAGTGATGGAGCTTAACACTTCCCGACATCCCCAGTGGTCATGTGCATCCTAAAGAGCTACTGTGGAAACGATTCAGTAGCTTCTCTCATGACATGGGGACAAGAAGTACTGTCACAAGGGCATTAACACAGTGCTTAAATCCCTCAGACATCCACTGTAACACTCAGGAGGGCCACTCCCTTGGATACATTGGTGTAAATTCTCAGTACAGCTGTGTTGATCGCATTATTGTTTAGATATATCCCCTCCCCCCATGAGCATTTGTCTTTGCCCCTTGACCCTGGGCTTGGCCGTGAAATGTGCTTAAGCCAATGCACTGTTAACAGGCCTGATGTGTTCATAAGCTTCCAAAAGCCATAGGCCATTGTCTTTCTCTCTCATACTTTGCCTTTCCCAGAGGGATTCCACATTCAGGGGGGCCTGAGGGTCCCAGAAGATGACAGACATGTGGAATCGAGGCCCCAGAAGAGCCTGAACACGAAATACACATTTATTGTTGTAGGTTAGATTAGATGGATGATGGGCCCACCTGATACAACTTCATACAGGAAGGTACATTTAGAGGAGACTCTACATGCAGGTATAAGGTAGGGCTGTCAGTTGTAACCATATGCACTTCCCAGGGGCTGTGCTAATCATTTAAGGAAGGCTCACTTAATCATTGTAATGGGCGTTATGAAACAGAGATTATCATCATCCTTACGTGTCTCAGATAAAATTCCTAGGAATTGTCCATGGCTGAGCAGCTAGGAATTGTCAGCTGCCCTTTCTCTGGAGCCCACAGAACTAACCACATATCCGGGCTATGGACCAAGTGCACTGTGAATATTCTTCCTATCCCCCTACCTTGTAAGTCCATCTCAAACAAAACTGCCTAATATTTAGCATTCAGTGAACTTGCTCAATAGTTTTTCATTTAAGAGAAGTAAATATAAGACCCATGCACATTCTTTTAATTATTTTTTTAAATTAATTTCTAAAAAATGTTTTGCTGTTTGCATATGCAGGAGGCAGGGGTTTGCTCATATATTTTAGAAGCTGCTGATAACTTTAAGGTCATTGTTCAAACAGTAAGTGTTCCAGGACTGTTCCATTTTATGCTGAGGAAATGCTAAGTTCAACCTCAGTTGTGTATACAGCAGTCTCCGAAGAATTTTAACCATAGCTTTCTTCAGTATCAAAGACAGCTTTATGCATTATTAGAACAAGCCAAAATACTTCAAAAGATGGTGCTTCAAGGCTAGTCTTTTTGCAAATGCTTCCAAAGAGGATGTCTAAAATATTTGGATAAAAATTTTTGAAGGAGATAATTTGTAAGTGTAGGTTTTGAAATTACTGTATGGTGATTATATATGCTGCTTTCCTTGTAATTAGAACACACTATGCCCTTTCTCCATTCGACTTTTCTAACATTGGGATTGCAAAGTTCCTGACAACCTAATGGATCAATCTTCTCTCTTTAAAATCCCTAGGCAGGGTGCCTGGGTGGCTCAGTCAGCTAAGCATCTGACTTCGGCTCAGGTCATGAGCTCACGGTTCATGAGAGTGAGCCCCTCGTCAGGCTCTGTGCTGACAGCCCAGATCCTACTTGGGTTTCTCTCTCTTGATCTCTCTGCCCCTTCCTTATTCTCTCAAAATACAGAAATATGCTCTCTCTTTCAAAATAAAGAAATAAAATTAAAAAATAAAATAAAATAAGGGGCGCCTGAGTGGCTCAGTCGGTTGAGCGTCTGACTTCAGCTCAGGTCGTGATCTCACACTTCATGAGTTTGAGCCCTGCATCAGGCTCTGTGCTGACAGCTCAGAGCCTGGAGCCTGCCTTGGATACTGTGTCTCCCTCTCTTTCTACCCCTCCCCCACTCTCTCTCTCTTTCTCTCTCTCTCTCAAAAATAAACAAACATTTAAAAAAACAATTAAAAATAAAATAAAATCAGTGGGCAATTCTCTCATTTTTTCTTAGTAATTTGGACTAGTTTCTTCCTGTCTTAATGGGATAATGTTCAAAATACTCATTGATACAAATAATTACAAAGTTTGTAAGTATTATTTATATTTTAGATATTTGGATTATACTGCCCTGCTGTCATTCCATTAAAGTCTTTGGTAATGTGAATACTCATTATAGAAAAAAATCTACCTGTAAATGCAGGCATGATTTGTATTTTCTTTGTCAATTAAATGCCAACCTTGGAAAATATTGATCATAATTTAAGAATGCTTATTTTTGTGAGGCAATAACTTTGAAATTTTGACATTTGTCATTAAGTGATATTGCCAGAAAAAATTCTTGTACTCTAACCAGAAAATAGCCTCATTATCATAAATCATGGGAAAATCAATAGGCGTATAATCACATCCATGGTTCATCTGAGACCCCCAGTTCAAAGGAAGGAATTTGCTCTATTCTAACAGTGCAAACATATACCGACATATCCTGTGTAAGCCAGTTTGGGAAAATAGCAGTCTGCAAAGGGAGAAAGCTTCCCTAGTGTGAACGGGCAGTCGGGGTCAGACTCCTTGCAGATGGGAAGCCAGTAGCGGCCCTGGGAAAATGCCAGACTGCACTGGCGTCTCCTGCCTCCAGCCTGGCATTCTGTGGTAATTTTCTGTGCAAGGAGAGAGAGATCTGCTAACACTAACAGGCTGCATGCAACGCAGTAGGTGCCCCTTCCCTGTTCAAGGGACCTAACACTCCCCCATAAGGCTGGGCACTGTGCCAATGTGCACTTGTGGGCCTTGGGTTTGTGTCTGGCTGCCCAGTGCCATAAGGACCTGGTCCCTTTCCATCCACGTGCTTTTCCCTGCTTGTTGGCTACATTTCTGTGTGCTTTTTGCCCCAGACTCCAAGTTGTTTATTTTTGACAGAGAGAGAGAGAGAGAGAGAGACAGAGAGAGAGACAGAGAGCACGCAAGCCAACGGGGGAGGGGCAGAGGGGGGAGACACAGGTTGGGAGACACAAGTTTCGGCTCAGGTCATGACCTCACATTTTGGGGGTTTGGGCCCAGGTCAGGCTCTGTGCTGACTGCACAGAGCCCACTTGGGATTCTCTCTCTCTCTCTCTCTCTCTCTCTCTCTCTCTCTCTCTCTCAAAATAAAGAAATAAACATGAAAAAAATAAATCAAAATGGGAAGAAGAACAAGCACCTGATATCCTCATCACTTTCCTACATATTGTCTTTTTTAGGATAGAACAGAGATTTTAGAGAAATTATAGCAAGAAGTTAAAACTCATTTATCTTGTTCAGCACTACTTAATCATTTTGCTACCAATCATTACCTACATGATTGATCAAATGCACTGCATAGCAGACAGGACACTCTTCTCTTCTCACACATTTGATTTAGAATCTGATTTATTTAGCACTATCTCATCAAATGAGGATGGAGAAATTTACTCTGAAATAAAGATTAACTGTTAACTTATTTAGAAAGACCTGAGATTTGGGGAGCCAATCTTCTGACTGAATTAATTAGCTAGAGTTTGGCTCTAACCTAATTCCAATCTGGAAATGACTAGAACTGTTACTTGTATAAAGAACAAGAAGGCTGATAGCCCCACTGGGTCCAGCCAAGTTAGAGAAATAATTTAGCGCAGAAATAATTTTCCTTCTTATTGTATATCTTAACATGTAGATGTCAGGTGGCTCTGAGTCATTTAACAATTACTTTTAGAATATAAAAATATTTTATGCCTTGGAAAACCAAAGGTCTCCTTTCCTGAACGCCTTTCCTCTCTGCACCTCTTATTCTCATTCTTTTGCACACGCAGTCTTCCTCCTAGACATTCTCCGGGTTTGTTATATGTGTCTGAGTGTTGGGAGACAATGCATCCTACTGAGAGGAAAATTTCCAGGTGACACATACACTCAACTTGCTTATTTGAACTAAACCAAGGCTTATTTTCAATTTATTAGCTGTGAATATGAATGGATATTCTATCATCAAGCCAGAGGCACAGCAGTTTAGTAGTGGTGATTTGGGAACAGTAGAACAGTAGGGGTGAAAAAGATAGCATTTCTTCCTGCCAAAGTGATTTTCCACTGAAAATGCTTTGTTTCAGTCGATGTTATTTTATTAGGATATTGTCACTGGCCTGATCTTGAGACCTGAACTTGATTGCTCCCCTGCTTGTATCTACCAACCTCTGTCCCACATTTTTCCTTATTTTCCTCTTTCCAGCTCATCTCTTAACTCAGGCAACAGACCCCACAGGCACAGCATCCTGAGATGGGAACCACAGCTGCTCCTCAGGCAATAGCTCTGGCCCCCAGACCACCCAGACCAGTTTGAGCTCAACCCTGATCCACGCCTGCATAGAGGGGCCACAGAGTGACCCACAGTTACCTCTACCTCATTATAACACTAAAATATCCACCCAAGGAGGGTCACAAGCCTCATGACGCAACATACAATGTACGTAGAGGCAGGTTTCCTTAAGGCGCCTGCGTGACCTCATGCCTTCTCTACAGATGATGACGAGGCTCCCCTATCTAAACATTCATCGTAAGCCTAAATGAAAGGAACCACCCACCCTTGCTGGAGGAGTCATGGCTTTGGAAGTCATTCCCCGTGATCTCCTTCTTTGCTGCAAATGAACTTTCCTATGGGTGACAACTCCCCCTGTGTAGTTTCTGACTCACCCAGGGGCTAACTCACATTAGTTCAGTTGCAATATGAACTGTATTATGCTAGTGAAACAAGTCAGTCAAAGAAAGAAAACTATATGATTTCACTCAAATGTGGAATTTAAGAAACAAAACAGATGGGCATAGGCAAAAGGAAGGAAAAATAAGATAAAAAGAGAGACTGTTAAACACAGAGAACAAAGTCAGGGTCGCTGGAAGGGGTAATGGGCGGGGAGATGGGCTAAATAGGTGATGGGCATTAAGGAGGGCACTTGTTGGGGACACCTGCGTGTTGTATATAAGTGATAATCTCTAAATTCTATTCCTGAAATCATATTACACTTTATGTTAACTAACTTGGATTTAAATTAAAAAATAATACAACTAAAATTAAAATAAATAAAAATCAAACAGTTTTCTGAAATGACTGTCTTAAGAATCATAATGTCGTAACTGTTATGAGATTGTGTCCCGGAGCCAGACTGGGTTTGGATGCTTACTGTGTACACATTGTGTACACGGAGCCAGCTGTCAACAACCTTTGCCTCCATTCCCTCTTATACAAAATGGAGGTGAAAACAACATCTACTGTCCATGGCTGTTGTGAGGATTAAGTGAAATAATAAACATATGAAGTTCGTGTAGCATGCATTCAATGAGAGTTCGTTACTAACATTAGTATCTCAGAAAATTTCCTTCATTTTAGATCGTCAGACATCTAAAGACATGGCACAATGTTCTGGCCAACCTTCTACAGGAGCCACGTTCCATAATTACCAATGTACCTCAATCCTCCCCGTGGTTCATACAAGCCGGCAAGACTCACTGATTTGCACACAAAACTGGTTCATGGTACTTTCCTGCCCTTCCAAAGGCCTCTGACTTTATTCTCTAATCACTCCTGTTCTCCTCCATCCTGTGCAGTGCTCTTACTAATTATTAAAATAATCTCTTTTTCAGGAAAGACATTGCCAGTTCTGTCCATCTGACCCAGATCGCCTCAACATCCCAACTGGGGATAGTGTTGTCCGTTTGGCTTCTTCAACTAAATGTTTATGTTACTGAAAGAATAGATGTATTTATTTCATATTATTCCATCCTCTGAAGCATCCTGTACAGGTGGTAAGGCCACAGAAATACACGATGGGAACTTACTGATTTCTTGTATAAAATATCTTAAAACCGTAACCCATCCAACGTGAGTTAGCCCCTGGGTGAGTCAGAAATTACACCAGGAGGCATTGTCATGAAAGGAACAGCTTTGAATCCAAATGACAGCCCCGCCTTAGTTTAAAGCTAGGTTCTCTTTTCTGCTTATTATGGATGTTTGATAAGAAATACAATTGCTGAGAAGTTTGTTTTGCTTGCTGTTTGCTATGAGCATTGTGAGACCTTTCCTGGTTGTAACCCACTGTGTAGTAGAATGGGCTGTAAAACTTCCTAAATGTAGTCTGATATGTAATGGAATGAGTGATTGTATACAAACTAACCGGCATTTCTCGCTTCTGTAAACCTGCTTGCTTAGCAAATTCCTCACCTACCCCCTTCCCCCTTTCTTCCTCCCGCCACAAGTAAAAACCTCCCCTGTGCTATTTGTCTCTGTCTATAAAAACGCTATACCAACCCTAATCGTGGCCTCTTGTGTCACCGGCGACGAGTGCGCAGAGGACCAGGTTCGAACCTGCAATAAACGACCCTTGCCGCTTGGCTTTGACTTACGACTCTGGTGGTCTTTTGTGGGAGGTTTTGGAACTTCAGGCATTAGAGTCACCCACAGGAAAGTTCATTTTCAGCAAAGAAGGAGATCATGGGGAATGACTTCCAAAGCCATGACTCCTCCAGCAAGGGTGGGTGGTTCCTTTCATTTAGGCTTACGATGAATGTTTAGATAGGGGAGCCTCGTCATCATCTGTAGAGAAGGCATGAGGTCACGCAGGCACCTTAAGGAAACCTGCCTATACGTACATTGTATGTTGCGTCATGAGGCTTGTGACCCTCCTTGGGTGGATATTTTAGTGTTATAATGAGGTAGAGGTAATTGTGGGTCACTCTGTGGCCCCTCTATGCAGGTGTGGATCAGGGTTGAGCTCAAACTGGTCTGGGTGGTCTGGGGGCCAGAGCTATTGCCTGAGGGGGAGTTGCGGTTCCCATCACATTATGCTGTGCTTGTGGAGTCTTTTGCCTGAGTTAAGAGATGAGCTGGAAAGAGGAACTTAAAGAAAATGTGGAGCAAAGTTCAGTGAGTAAATGCAGGTGGTCAGTAAAGGTCTCGTCTTGGGGTTAGGCTGGTGACAGTATTACATGTATGAAAATGCTATCCACAGTGTTTAGATTTTCTTTACTGATATGACACTTGCCTTTTGAAAATGCTGTCTTTTTCATTAAAGTTTCTAATTGCTTTCCTCTAATAATAGTGCAGGTAAATCATCAAACTTTGAAAAGTGCACAAAAGTTTACATATTTGATTTTATAGTGTAGGGGAGAAATGATTTTCCTTTTATCTTTCCAGCTCCTTGGCTGAGACCCCTTGTAATACAAGACAGATTTACAGGAGAAAAACAAAGAGAAGTTTTATAACAGGGATTTGTCCTATAAAAGTGGGAGAAACCCAGGAAAGCTGAGTGACTTCCTCAGCCACCACCTTAAACACCATCTCCAACCAACAACAAAAGATGTGGTTTATGGGAGGTTTTCTAGCAAAGCACAGTAAACAAGGCTAGGGTCCTTATGCAGATTTGCTCCTTCTTCTCCATTCATAAGAGTTTCTGAAGATTTGGTCATCGTCCTCCTGCTGGTATAGGGAGGGACCCCTTACAAGTGGAGATTTCCCTTATAAATGTAAGCAGGAAGCTTCCTGCTTACATTTATACTCTTTTTGAAGAGTTAATTTATACTCTTTTCAAAGAACTTCTCCAATGCCTGCAATTTCTTAAAATCATCAGCCTAAAATAATCCTTATGCCAAAGAGGTAAATTTCAAGCTGGCAAATTCTGTTTATAATTCAGATTAAAAAACACAAAGAGGCCATTCATCCTAACAATCTGATGCTATCATAATAGGAGAAGATAGGATTCAGTAGGCAGAGAGGGAAAGATTAGGGCCTGAGGTCCCTGTGTGGGGAAAAACACCTATTTTGGAACCCTGCTGAAAGTGTCTGACCACAGGAAGTCCCCTCAGGCATAAGGTTCCTCTTAAGAATGTAACAGACCCCACCTCCTCCCCCTCAGGTTCCCCTCAGGAATTTGACAAAATATGGCCCTAGACCACCCCTCATACAATGGAAATGAGACAATGGGGAATGGACAACCCAGCGCCTAGAGCCATCCAGCCAGTAAGGGTGGAACCTGAGAAGGAACAAGGGGGAAGGGAGGGGGGTTGCTGACAAGAACCTTATAAAACAAGGACCCTTGCCTGTAGCCCTTGGGCATTCACTTTGCAATGTCCCCTCTCTGTGGAAGACAGCCTTCCTACTATTCTTCCTTTCTAAGCTTATATTCCAATAAATTTCTGCCTGCTGCTCATTTTGTGTCCATCTCGTCATTCTTCGATGCTGTGAGAGAGCGAATCCTGGGTACAGTGGTAAAAAAAATCCTGTGACACTATTTTCTCTATCTCCCATCAATTTATACTCTACAAACATGCATATCCTGTCAGAAATTAAGATAAAGTTAACATGGCTAACTTAACTGCTTATACTGATTCTCGCATATCCTTCAGGCTGCTAGAAAACAGCATCTGCATTTCAGGAAGCTTCTCTGATATAAACTGTCCCTTTGGTGAACCCCAAATGGCTTTCCAGTTGATACCTAATTCTCCTAAAATCCTGTCCTCATTGTTAACACAGTTGTGTGCCTATACACAGATTCATCCCTGACACGGTCAGTGTTGCATCAGAAGTGCTTATGAGCGACTGACTGGAGGGGAAGGTGCCTGAACACCCGAATAGAAAATTGTCTCTATTTTGTCTATAGGTTCAGCTCTAGAAAAAAAGTTAACTGTAACTCATAAAATATGTTCTGAGATAAGGTCATTAGCTTTGCCTTGTTGATTTAATGAATAAGAAATTATAGTTGTGTTAAGAGAGTTTTATTTACTCACCTTTTCCAATAAAGGTAGACATTGAAAATAATTGAAATGATTGGGCATATCACATTCAAAGGTTTGGGGAGGTTTGACAGGTCTTAGCAAATCATGACAGTATAGTGGCTGTGTCTTTGGGTTCATATATATTATATTCAACGGCACGGGTTTTTTGACTACCTACTCTGCCAAATGTGATCCGTGGTGCCGAGAGGAAACAAAAGGAAATGGTTTACCTTTCAAGGAATTTCTAGTTTCAAAGGAGGTGGGTGAGTGGCAGCGGGGAAAGCAGTCTGGGCAGGAAGGTGGCTCGCACGTGGCTGGGATTACAGGAAAATTCCTTGAGCTACACGTATAAGCATCTTTCTGTGCCCCACACTGGTGTCTACATTCCCTAAGTCAAAGATGTCATGAGCTTGTGTCAAAAAAAATATGCACCCAGCATGCCTGCTGTCAGCACTCTCCATTAACCACAGTAGGTTTTAGGGGACCAAGAGGACTAATCTAATACTGCCTGGAGTAAAACATCCTGGGTAAAAATCTGCCTTCCAGAGGAAAGCTTCCATAATGGTTTCATTCATAAGTCCTGGCCGATGATTATTTGTATCTCATCCTTTTAAATTATTATTTTACCAATATACAAAAGCATATGAGTACAATGGTATTAGTGTATAATTTACAAAAAAATAGATTATACAGGTTGGTCTGTACTCATTTTATTTTTTAACTCAAAAAAAGTGAGATTATAGTAGTTTATAATATAAAAAATTGTTACTTCTCAAATCACTTCAGATTTCCTTTGTTAATAATATGTTAATTTCCTAAATGTCTTTATTATTAATAATGTAATGCTAATACATAATTTGTTTTTGAAAAGTGCTATGGCCCATGCACCACATGATAAGCTCTACTGTGAAGCATGTGCTATTATTAGACCATTTTTAGAGTTGAAAAATTTGAGCCCTCACTTGTGTAAGGTTAACAAGCTAGTATGTGGCTCAGTTTTGTGATCAACCTCTTCAAAATCAGGCTTTGCAGCCTGGACTTTCATTGAAAATCTTAAACTGCTCATGATTTGTATAAGAGATGTGAAATATACTCACTCTTAACCTGTTCCCTTTTGTCCTGTGGCTGTAAGATTAAGGTGTTTCACCAATAAAAGGCATTTAAATAGGAAAATTAAAATGTATGATTATTAGATAAGACTGACTCCATAGCCTTCAGGAAAATGTAACTGTGTGGATTCCTGGTAAGTATGGAAAAGAGAAAGATATAAACTTAAAAGCCTTCTCTCTTCAGCAGAATCCAATCCAATTTTATTTATAATTTTTTTTTAAGGTTTATTCATTTTTCAGAGACAGAGAGAGACAGAACATGAGGTGGGGAGGGGCAGAGAGAGAGGGAGATACAGAATCCGAAGCAGACTCCAGGCTCCAAGCTGTCAGCACACAGTCCGATGTGAGGCTTGAACCAACCGACCGTGAGATCATGACCTGAGCTGAAGTCAGATGCCTAACCGACTGAGCCACCCAGGCGCCCCCAAATTTTATTTTGATACAAGTCATAAACAGAGTTAAAATAGCACACATAAATTTAAGACTTGGCAGTGAGATGGGAAAACTGAAGGGACCCCACAAAGAACTGCTTTTTGCTCCTTTTCCTGCTTCTATCCTTGCTGGGACCTTACACGTGGCTTATAGTACAATAATGTACATGCTCTTTGTAAGGCACAAGGAGCTGATGACTTCTCTGGAGTCTTCCAGTACAACAGATAACTGCTAAGGAGTGACTGGGGGAGGTCGTCATATATGTTTCCAGACCACCAGCTCTACACATCTTGACTCCAACACACCCTGGTTCCAGGAAATAAGTGACTTATGAGGACACCTGGACACTTGTCCTTGTTCTGACCAGTTCCCAGATGCCTGAGAGGACATGTACTCCAGACCACAGTCCTCAATACAAACCCCAAACTTCGAGCAAAGGAGACACTTGCTCTCCCTTCCTTTCTGAGGCTCCCAGGCACTCCATCTGCAACACTCCATCTACACCAGTCAATAAAGTCTGCTCACTTCCTCCCGGCTCTTATTTGATTTCTATCCTGCATGACAACAAGGATCTCTTAACTGGTCCTATGAGATAACCTCTGAGTCCTCTGTCCTTGCCTGCTGATGTCAGAAGCATCAGAAGACATATCCATTTGCAGAATGAAATGACAATGAAAGAATAAATAAATGACACTTGACTAGTACACACCCTTTGACTCCCTTTTCGTTCTGGGAAAATTCCCAGACAGAGTCACAGACATCAGGCTCCCTGGAGCCCTTCACCAGCCCCTCTTGCACAATGTGCCTACACATTTCCGCACTCACCTTCTTATTTGTATCCTTGTCTCTTCCCTGACCTGTAATTAAGCTCTCATTCTGATTACGTTGCCTCGAGCCTCCCTAGACCAGATAGTCTCCTAGACAGTCTTACTTGTACTAGCACACCTTCTGCAAAGACTTTCTTGAGGGCATAGGGGAGGAAAGATAATTTTCAGTTACCTTTCTAGGTGCTTGGCTGAGACTTCCCAGTAAAAGTGATTAAGGCAGATCAAGAGGAGAAAAACAGGTTTCATAGCATGTATACCTCCTGTATACAGGGGAGGTACCCAGGAAAATGGAGTGACTCCCTAAATAGCCCCAGCCACCCCCTTAAATAGAGACAAAAGATTCTGATGGGGAGGGAAGTCAGTTTGGGGAGGTGACCAGGAAATCACAGTAAACAAGGGTAAGGTTGTTGTGTAGATTTAAGTCTTTGGTTTCCCCATTGATGAGAGTTTCTAGAGAGTGAGGTGTCCTTCTCTTACAGGTAGAGGGAGGGAGACCCCTTTACAAATGGAGTCTTCCCTTATAAATGCAAATGTCTCTAAACAAAGGGTGGGTTCTACTCAGTTTGTGCAGTTATACCTACTTCTGCTTTAAAAAAAATAAACAGTTCAAAATAATCCTTATGCCAAAAAGGCATATTTTGGGGTGGTATATTTGCTTCCCTTCAATAGAAGTAAGACAAATTCAAAATGAACATTTAGTATGGCAAAGAATAATAAGCAGAAAATAAAGAAATCACAAAGGTGATAATCTTTTTTCATTTTTATTAACTTATTTCCCAAGCTTGATTTCCTTCTGAGTGACTTCCATTCACATCTGTCTTTCACACAGACATCAGCCCCTGATTAGTAGTCAAAAATCAAGCTAATGTGAACTTATCTTCTCCATACTACATTTTTAAAAGTCACACAATATCTGGTATAGTCCATACCCTTTCATTAAGTGTAATGTCTATTTGTTTTTTAATTTGTCCTCGAATTAGAAATAAGGGAATAAGAAAAAGACACTTTTAGCTGATATGACTGGATGAGAAAGCCAATAACTTTGTTTATGCATAGAGCTCTGACCACCAGTAGAGACACTTTTTGAACTCTGAGCCTAGAAAGTGCATTATTTGTAACTTCCTTACTGTTCTAATGAATGTAAAAAAATTAAGTATTTGTAAATTATCATTGACAAGCTTTGTTCTTTTACCAAAGAAAATACTGTGCCACTTTTACTAATGATTCTATGTTCCAACACATCATTTCTCAACAATAACCGGAATTAGGACAAATGGCCGCTGGGTGATGTTGAGTTATTTCTGGATGACAGAGGGCAGGGTCCAGCCCCACCTCCACACTGCTGTTGCCATGGTTTTCAAAAGAGATGCATCTATGGTCAAAGCAGATTCTCACTGTTCTATTCATCATCATCTGACTACGAGAGCCAGGACGCACATCTATGATCTCTCTTGCTCGTGAAGGCGGGTGGAATGAACATAAATGATTAGAAAACACCACCTGCTCAGTGCTTAATGTAGGAGGAAAAAAACAGCTGTGCCACTTGGGATGGAAAACACATTAGCTTAGGCTCAGCATGCCGCTTATATAACCAACCATGAAGGTATAGGATGAAATACTGCCTGACAGATACCTGCTTTCTATTTGGGAATTTCTGTCTCAAGATTGTCAAGCCCGGAGTAACTGATGGGGCCTCTAAGAACATCCTCTAGATCTTACCACTTGCTATTAGGAATATGAAAATAAGAATTCTCGTGAAGACAGCAAGTCGTCTATAAAGTACATCAGAAGGTCCAAAACGTGGCCCCACGGAGCTCTCCACTGTAGCTGCCGCGGCCCGGTTATAAAGTGAGGAAAAAGGTTATTCCAGCCGGCTTCCACTGATGGGGGATCTCATAATCCCCCAAATTTTCGTTTACCTCTATAATTAGATACGAGGACAACGGACCATGTGGACAGATACTTTAATTTCTGTGCAAACACAGTTCCCTGGAATCATTAAACTTCGAATGGACAGATTAATCACCAATGAAACAAATGCTGTGGGGTGTCTTGCCTCTCTTAGCTGCCACGAGGATGAAAGATTCTTCTTTCTTAAAAAGCCTTTTAATTACTTTCTAATAATCTCTTTCTGGTTTCACCTTTAATTAGCCAAGGGATGCCTAATGTGACTAGTGGTTTTAAATTTTATTAAAAAATAACTTGATCTTGAGTATAATAATATACATGTAGTATCAATTTAAAAACAGAAAGAATATACACGATTATGGAAGTCTAGTTATTTTAATTGGCATTGGTTAGAAAATCGAAAAGTATCATATATTTCAAACATTAGCAAGTGAGTCATTATTATGAGAAAAATTTGAGCCAGGTTTTCTCTTTATTTCCCGGCTTTAATGAAATATAGTTGATGTGTAAAACTGTGTACGTTTATTTATTTATTTTTTTAAGTTTCTTTATTTTTGAAAAAGTGAGACAGAGAGAGTGAGCAGGGAAAGGGCACTGAAAGAGGGAGACGGAGAATCCCAAGCAGGCTCTGTGCTGTCAGCACAAAGCCTGATGTGAGCCATGTGATCATGACCTGAGCGGAGATCAACAGTTGAAGCTTAACTGACTGAGCCACGCAGGTGTCCCAACACTGTGTAAGTTTAAACTGTACAACTTTATAATTTGATCACTTTCATATATATGTCAGATATATATAATCCAATATATTATACACGATCACCATATTTAGGTTGATTCACTAACTTTACATACTTACTGTTTTGTGGGTGTGCTAAGAACACTAAGGTTTACTCTCTTAACAACTTTTAAGTACACAATACAGTATTAACCATACTCACCACACTGTACATAGGATCCCTGAACAGATGGATCTTATAATTGGAAGTTTGTGCCTCTTGACCACATTTACTCATTTCTTCCACCACCTCCACCCTCACCCCTGGCAACCACCAGTCTACTATGTTTCTGAGGACATTTTTTTAGATTCCACATATAAATTAGGTCAATCCTACAGTATTTGTCTTTCTTTTCCAGACTTATTTCCCTAAGCATATGGCCTCAAGTTTCACCAATATGTTGATATCATTTGCAAATGGCAGGATTTCCTTCTCTTTTCTTGGCTGAATAATATTCCATTTATATATATCACGTCTTCTTGATGCATTCATTCTTTGATGGGCACTTAGGTTGTTGTAAATAATGCTGTAATGAACATGGTGGTGCACATAGCTCTTCATCTATGATGGTGATTTCATACCCTTCAGATATATATTCAGAAGTAGATTATACGACCATATTTTATTTCTCAATTTAATTTCTTGGGAAACCTCTGTTCTGTGGTTGTACCAACCTACATTCCCACCGATAGAGTACGAGGGTTCCCTTTATTCACATTCCTGCCAGTACTTGTAATCTCTTGTCTTTTTGACACATATGAAGTGGTATTTCATTGTGATTTTGGTTTGCATTTCCCTGATGATTAGTGATACTAAGCACCTTTTCATGAATCTTGTGGCCATTTCTATATCACTTTGGAAAAATATCTATTCTGATCCTTTGCCCATTTTCCAACTTGATTATTATTTTGCTTTTGCTGTTGAGTTATATGAGTTCTTTTTATACTTTGCATATTAACCCCTTATCAGATAGATGGTTTGCAAATATTCCTTCCTGCTCTGTAGGTTGCCTTTTCATTTTTTGATGGTATCTTTTGCAGTGCAGAAACTCCTTAGTCTGTAGTCCCCTGTGTTTGTTTTTGTTTTATTGCTAGTGCTTTTGGTGTCATAACCAAAAGACCAATGCCGAGACCAATGTCAAGGAGCTTTATGGTTTAGGTCTTATGTATAAGTCTTTAATCTCATGTTAACTTTTGTTTGTTGGCATAAGAGAGGGATTAAATGTCATTTTTTTTTTTGCACGTGGTAATCCAGTTTTACCAACACTATTTTTGAAGACACTATCTTTTCCCCATTGACTATTCTTGGCTTCCCTGTCAAATACTAGATGACTATATACATGTGGTTTATTCCTGGGATCTCAATTGTGTTCCACTGATCTGTTTGTGTTTTTATGTAAGTACTGTACAGCCATGATTATGACAGCTTTGTAATATGGCATGCAATCAGGAAGTCTGGTGCTTTCAGCTTTGTTTTTTCACTAAGATTGCTATAACTATTTGCAGTATTTCATGGGTATGTATAAATTTTAGGATGTTTTTCTATTTCTATTTTTTTTCCTATTTCCAAACACCATTGGAATTTTCATAAGGATTGCATTGAACTTATAGGTGGTTTTGGGTAGTATGGACACTTTAACAATGTTAAGACTTCTCTCAGATCTTGGTTCCTAATACCATTCCCTATTCAAAAACATTTTATCGCACCATAAATTTAAGAAGAGATCAAGAAATTATGGGGGCATGAGTGAAGAACAGGAGAAAGCTGGAAGACATCTCACCATATAAGTCTGAGATAAACTGAGCATCAGAATCCTTAATAATATTAATGTATTATAATCCATTGAACAAAATTATAATCATGGGTCCATATTGATATAAGTACTTAATTAATTAAAATAAATAATTAAGAAAGAACAGAATGCTCTTACTTATAGTAGAATGCCAACTAATAAACGTAGAAAAAAATAATAGACTTAGAAAATACTATTTTGACATCATATTAAGAATTGGGTCAAGCAAGAATCATCAATAGAGCCCAAACTAGAAGATTAGTTTGATGAATAAAACAGACCTGGATAAATACACAGTATCTCCTCAAAAGTTACTTATTAATCACAAAGGGCAAAGTGGTAACTACACAATGGAGAAACCTGGAGGTCACCCTCTCAACCAGCTGATCAAAGTGCACATCATCAGTAATGAAACCCATCCCTTGTGCCTCTTGATATGATGCCCTGGGAATGGCATGGCACTATTTCTGTAGTGTTTTTGTTAAAAAAAAAAAAAAAAAAATTGACTATGTCTCACCAGGAGGAGTTATCAGACAAACCCACACTGAGACCATTCTATGGAGTAACTTTGAAAGACAATGGAAGGCTAAGGATTTGATCTAGATTAAGGAGATTAAAGGAACAAGTAAATGCAATGTGTAATACTGACTTGGATCCTGGATTAAAAAAAAATAAAAATGAAAAACATTATTGGATATATTGCAGAATTTGAATATAAACTATGAATTAGAGAACAGTCATGTTAATATATTTTTCATTTTTATAATTTTACTGTGATTTCTTATGGAAAAGTACTTTTCTTACAAATATACACTGAGTTATTTATAGGTAAAGGATTATGATGCTTGTAAGTGTCATTCTAATGTTAATAAAATAATATGTGTAATGAAGCAAACAGAAAAATACCTAACGGTAGTGAGACTGGGTAAAGACTGTAAGGGAATTATTGATGTTTTATGTAAATCTGAAATCATATAAACAAAAAGAAAATGAGGAAGATGTATTGTTTAGAGAAAATGAGCATAATTAAGAAAACAAATGTTAGAAAAAGGAAACATTCATTAGGAATAGTGGTTTTCAAATGCTACTTATTTCTTCAAATATTAAAAATCAACACGAATAAACTTAAGTGAAAAAATAAAGTATTAGATTAAAAAACCAAGAAAAGAATCTGTCCATACTTTTGTGTGTTTTAGAGCTTATACAAAACTTACTGAAATGGGCAATAAAATGATGTCATTGCTTGTACCACCTAAAGATACTGGGGAAAGACATTTGAATAAGCCTTGGCAGAAATGCTGCAAATAAATGCACACAACTATAATATTCAGAGCGAGAATGTCTAAATACCTTGTAGTTGTAGAAAAGTAATTAGGCAGAAGAAATTACTTTTACAGCTTGGACTCATCTAAAGTGTTGCTATTATTTCAATTGAATATTATTCCAGCATCAGACATTCTTTAACAATATAGTATTCTGTGCAGCTAAATGCCAGAACTTTCTGTGGCAAAGACATAACCACTTCTCTACAGGATGTCCTACTATAGTCAGAAACAATTTATCCATTAACAATGTGTCCCTGGTCTTGTGAACATTGGCTCAGCTCACAAGGGTACTCAAACCAAATAAAACACACATATTGTAGAAACAGAATTTGTTCTTATAGAACTTAGATAATTTTCTCTCATGGCAGAACTCCTAGATGAAGCACTAAACAGTGTATTCTACTGGATGTGAAATTATAGTTTTGTTAGCTTGATGGTTTTTATTAGTATGTTTGCTCAGCTTGTTTGCATCTGCTGGTTCATTTGAATTAGATAAATGTAGATCAAAGGGAAATATAACTATGAACTTGCCTAGAGCCTTTACTGACTTTCAATTGCCTGGACCTCCTTTGGTCTCATTATTGGGATAGTGTCTACATTACTGGTCCAGTTCACATCAAGAGATACAAATTCTGTACCAAGTCGGCTGTGAATGATTCCTGGGTTCTGCCTCTGTCTGTGTAACTTTGTCTTCATCTTTCTGGCATTTGATTTTCTCAACTCCAAAATGGGGTAATAAAAGAATGTTAATTTCTTAAGTATAAAGTGTTGTAGGGATTCCAATGATGGAATCTTGCACCACTGGATTATATATCTCCAAAGAACCTTTGAGATCTCATTGGTGAAAAATTCAGTAATTTCATTTGACTACTGAAGGACCAGGCTAGTTAGTGGTTATACAGATGCTGGTCTGAATTCCACCACTTTTTCTGTAATGTCAGCACCAGCCAAAATGCCAGTGAGCTTAATTTCTACACATGGAAGCTTCAGCAATATATTATCTAGGAGAGAGACTTGTATCACATACATCTGCTCTCACGCAGGAGGACATTTTTAAGTGTGTGATGAACAGCATCAGTAGTATGAATTCTAGAATAAACACCACCCATTCATACGTTGGGATTTCTCCTGCTTCACTCATAATACCTCTAGCTTAGGTTTAATATGTGTTCCCAGAGGGGAGAAACACCTGGTTATCACCATAATTTTTCATGAACATCTCAAAAACATATATTGTTTTAATGTAGTATTTTGAAATACCATTTTGATGTGTATTTTGGCTTTTATTTGTGCTATGTTTTCCTGTTTTTAAAATATTTTCTCCTTTTGATGTATAAGAACAGAATATAGATTTTAATGCCTTTTCTCATGAGTAAATTAGCCATTTAAACTTTGTGACATGTATTTCTACTATATATAAGAGGTCCTTTTTTATGATAAATGTAGTTATGAAACATTCTTGAGTTTTAAAACCTCCCATTTCTGTTTTCTCCAGTTCAGCTAACTTTCCATGTTTGGGCTAATCCCTCTCAGAGCATCCAGGTCCTCAACATTTGTAATCTATAAGGAGCTGGTATCAGTCAGTCACCAACATGATTCTAATCTGAACACTCTTCTAAAAGCTTCACTGACTAAATGAACTAGTCATCCTGGTTCGCTCATTAAAAAATGACATTCCAGAAAACAGTTCTTCTAATGACTGAATATCCATAATAACTTGTGGTTTGTGACTTTGGTAGGCAGAATAGTAGCTTCCAAAAGATGTCCAGGGCTCAATCCTCAGAATGTGTGTATATATATGTTTGTCGCATGGTAAGGAGAATTTCCGATGGCAGGTGGGATATAGGTTGCTAATTGACCTTAAAAGAGGGAAATTATCTTGGATTATCTAGGTGTGGACAATGTAGTCACAGGGACTTTCAATGTGGAAAGAGGGGTTAGTCTCCGTCGGAGGGATGTTAAGAGAGAAAGATTCAACTGGTGACTGCTGGCTCTGAGGATGGAAGGGAACTACAAGCCTAGAATTGGGGGTAGACCAGACACCGGAAGGGCAAGACTAGAGTTTCCAAAAAGGAACACAGCAATGCCGACCTTGATTTCTGGTCCAGTGAGACCTATTTCTGACTTCCCACCTCCAGAACTGTAAGATAACACATCTGTGCTGGTCTAAGCCACAAAGTTTGTTGTGTTGGCAGACAGGAAACTCATGGGGACCCTTGGCTTTGAGAGGTCTGAGATTTCCATTTGTTTCATCAGCTCCATGTGACTCTGGATGCAAACTTTTAGATAAGCTCTTCTTGATGTGAAGCACAACATTTAAAGCTAGCACATGAGAAAAAAAAACTTTCTTTTTTTTCTTAATTCATTGGATACTTGTTTTGAGGAAATTGTTTTGGTATCTGGTGAATAAATGGAGGCCGAAAAGAGATGATGGACTATGGTTAGAGGCAACCTTATAAATCATTGGTGGCTACGTGTCTGGACCAGTCATCACCATTACTTAGAAGCTGTGTCTGGAAGCTCAACTTTAAGACAAAGACAAGAGCAACAAATTATTTGACTCTGTAACTGAAACTTGTGTCCCATATTTGCTGATCAGAATTATATTAAATTACTGTAGCATGATATGAAAGAAAAATTTGTTATTTCATTAGGCAGTAAACTATAGCAATAAACTACTCAACAGGACATATCTTTTGTAGCTTCTAGTGAAGAATACAGATGAGGAAATAAATAATCAGGATGCAGTATAAGATCTGCATTGAGTGTAAGTACAGGATCTACCCATATAGGGACACATAAGTGGAAAATCTCATGAAATCTGTAGTCATCAATAATATCAGAAAAAATAAGATAATGATTGGTCTTACTCTATAAGAGTCAGTAAGTTTGTCTTCTGCATTCATTGTAAAACTGAGGAGTTGGAATACACAATGGTCATTAATTGTCCAGTATTAGAAAGATAACTACCACTAGGGTTGAGAATGATATTCAAGACTCTTGACTTTCAGTGGAGTGTGCTGCCTGCTCACAATCCTCTTGCTATAGGCGTCTCTTTTTGGAAACAGTGCTATTTGGAATTGAAAATTTGATGATCAATTGTTCTCACTCATTTTTCCTTATTACCTTATTATTTTTTTAAATTTCACAAAACTGCTATGAAATATCTCCAATAAATATTTAAGGAAACAAATAGAAAAAATAATCAAATGGATGATTTACAAAGAATGAACAATTTCATATAAGATTCATAAAATTGCCTGATGATCTTATAAGTCACATGCATACATGCCAGTGGATGCTATATCCAGGGGCTATTTGACAACTCATTCTGCCCTTGGTAGGGTTAAAGACACATGTTTCTGTAGCTACCAAAACTATATATATTATAGTATTTAAATGCACTTTGTCAGATTTTATGGTACTATATGATTTACAACCTAAAATAATATTATTGTATGTTCCACAAATAATTCACTAGAGGTTTAGTGAAACAATCCATTTTCCCCCAATCTATGCTCCTGTAAGATGGTGGCTCATAATTGTGACAAGTGTATCCTTCAGAGGTACCTGCAGATACAGGCTGCCCAGGTTAATAATGACCAGGGAAATAAATTGGTTACTCAGAACACACTGCTCAGCAGGAGGAGAGGTCCTATCATCACAAACACATTCTTAGAGCAAATTGGCACTCAAGATAAAAGGTACTGAATTTCATGAGCTTACCTAACTAGGTAGGCATAATTTCCTTCCCTCCAAAACTGACTTTCAGATCAAGTATAGCCCAGGTTAGGAGTATCTCATAAATGTCATTTCAGTGCTTTGTTACTAGAGAGGTTAATTTTATCAAAAACATAAGGCTCATCTGGTTAATGCTTGGGATCTGGAATCATAGATCTGTGTTTGAATTGTACCTTTGCCAATCACTAGCTTTACGAACTTGAGTAAGTTATAGAAATATTCCATGAGTTTGACTATTTTAGGTCCCATATAAGTGGAATCATGCAGCATTTGTGACTGGCTCATTTCACTCAGCGTAACGTCCTCCAGGTTCATCCAAGTTGCTGCAAATTGCAGGATTTTCTTCTTTTCTAAGGCTGGGTAATATTCCACTTATATACCATATATTCCTTATGCATATAACTGTCTAGGCAGAAAATAGAAGGTTGCCATGGGCTGGGAGGAAGGGGGAACAGAGAACTGCTGTTCAGTGGGTAAAACATTTCAGTTATGCCAGATGAATACAGTGCAGAGATCAGCTAGACAACACACGCCTAGACTCAGCAATACTGTATTGTGCATTTAAAATCTGTTAAGAGGGTGTATCTCATGTTAAGTGTTTTTACCAGAAACAAAAGGGACACAATGAGGGAACATCCCTGAACTTGGAGAAGAGGATGTGGCGACAAAATGGACAATGGCTAAGAGTTTATATGAGCATGTGGCTCCAGCATCAAAGAGAAAGATGGGTGCCACACATGGGCCTGGAGAGACGGTGGTGTGTGGAGAAGCGCGTGGATATCGGTGGGCAGTAATGTCTCTGCTGTAGGGTCCATGCCCTAACTCCTGGTTTATCATGGTGCAGCTCTCCTTATTTCTCATCTTGAAGTGGGTTCTTTATTTGTACCAAACTGTGCCCATACCACCCACACCATGACCTTCCATGCCCATTCCCTTCAGTGTTTTTACTTCGTGGTTTCATTAAAGGCCGCTGGTATAGCTCTTCCAGGAGGTTTCCTGTGAACTTCAGAGCTGAAGTAATGACGCTCCTCTGTGTTCTATTAGCGTATATTTATCATAGCACCTACTGCATTTATGAAAATTCTTAACATGTGTCTGATTTTATCTTATCAATCTTTTTATTCTAAACAATCAAAAATATATATTTGATAATCGCTGCATGTTTTTATGTACAATTTTATTTAGAAAGAAAATGAGATTTAATGACAATCCTCAGAGTCAGTCTTATGGTCGTTTAGTGGAAAGTCAATACACATTTGGAGTCATCCTCACCTTCTGCAGGGTAATCACAGTGTAGAGGTTAAAAGCATGGTCTTGGGACCAGGCTTCCTAATTCTGTGTCCTGACTTGAGCAGTGACTTGCTGGATGAGCTGTAGTAGGCCCCACACCTCTCTGTCCTAAGTGCTTTGTCTATAAAATAAGAATATGAATGGTACTCACATTTTAGATGGATTTTGGGAATTAAATGAATTTAATTTCTAGCATGGCTAATACAATGCCTTTGCTGAGGTTATTAAATGCTGATATCAGAAAAATATGAATGAGAAACATTTAAAAGTAACCAATTAAGATACTATAAAAAGTATCAGGAAAATTCTGGTTTAAGTCAAAGGAAAATGGGGTGCCATTTTTGAACCAGGCAGTAATTCTAAAATGTGAGAGAATGCCTAATACTGGTGACAACCTGAGAAAACAGCCACTTTATGCTGCTGTTGGGAAGGCACACTGACTCTGTTTGGAGTTTACAATGAAGTAGCCTTGAAATCTAGAATGCATGTTCTCTTTGACCCGCTAAACTCACTAGCATGAGTAACTCTACAGACACGCTAACAAAAGTTCTCTTGGACTAAAAGACAGACACCATCTCTCCACCACAAACACACTCAGTAAGGTCACTGCATTTTTGTAAGTCAAATATAGACAACACCTGAAATGCCCACCGATGGGGAGCGGTTTAAACGAGTGAGGGTGCTGACGATGATGCTGTACTGTGCAGTCATCAGTTGGGTGACCCAGATCTCGCTGTGCCACGTGAGAAGAGGTATGAACATTAATAAAATAATTAATATTCGTATACATATATCTTTTTGTAACAACAGAATTGCACACTTACAAAAACTTATTAATGATGATAACTTCAGGATTATGAAATGTTGGAATGACCATTTTGGTTTTCTTATTTTTTACTATATTAAAATATTAAACATTCTTTTAAAATGTGTAAGTGGACTAAATTTGTCAACAGCACTGTTGCATGAGCTGGCTTTAATTGGCCAAGAGTGGATGAAATATTTTGACTCTTATGTGGAAAGTTAAAATAATTTGGATTATGTTGACAGATGAAGCACACACACAGCACAATCATATCAAAGCTAAATATACACAATATTATAGCATCTGGCATGTAGTAAGAGTTCTCTCCCTACTATCTATTATTATTGATACCTTTATTATTTTTGACATACTTAGTTGAACATTAGCTTATTTCTGAACAAGAATGGATAGACCCGTTATAGGATATGTTTGGAGAAAATAACCTCTTTAAATAAAACCAAAATAAATAAAAATAACCTGCTTAAAAAATAAAAAGTTTCCAGGATAAAGTATAGTTCAAAGAGCCTTTGAGTAAAATTCCCTGATTGTGTTATTCTGGAGGACGAGCATGTGTGAATGATACTCCTCTAGTTTTGACAAGGACACTGACATCGTTCTTTGCTTTCTTAAAATACTACAACTTTAGGCCAGTATGACTTAGAATTTAGGGATTTCGAATATTTTGAAAGGAATGGTTTTAAATTCCCTCTCTTGCAAAGTGAAACGCACAGCTACAAAGTCTGTTTGGACATTTCATCATAAAATCTCATTCACCCTGCAATATTGTGTCATAATTACTATAGGAGGTATCAACATGAACACACTAAGGCCAACCCTGGACAGAGAGCCCCCAAAGAGGCGAACTACAGTCAGAACCTATTAGGAAGTGAGTGACTTAGGGAGGAGTAAGTCCTGTAAGCAGAGGTGTGTATGCTAATAAAAGACTCTATTTAACTAAGCAGCAGAGTAATTACATATGTTGCTGGCTCAGCTTCGTTTATTAACACATCTGTAATCTTTTTTCTTCCCATTTCTTTTCATTACAAAACTTGTTCTCATTACAAAGTATATAATCAGTACCAAGCTTATGGCAAATTTGTGTTCCTTACAGAGCAGTCTCTCCAGGAATTGAGATAAACATGCTCCTAGTCTTACCCACATGGTGTTCTCTGAGTTTATAAAATCTATTGGGACACTTTATTGTAAAGAATTACGCCTTAAAATCTACAGTGGAAAATGTTTCGAGATATTGTCAAGTGAATATCACAAAGGAAACTTGGGCCCCATGCCTGGTGGGGCTGCGTGGAGAGGGTGGGTGTGAGTTAGTTCTCACAGCCTGGATGGACCTGTTGGTGTAAGTATTGTCAACTGAATTAAACTTCCTGCATGAACATACCCAGAGTAATAACACTTTAGTACCGCACAGAGAGATCTCTACCTAGAAGTCACCATCAGGTCATTAGGTGAACTCAAAAGTCCTCTACTTTTGAAATATTCTTAGAAGACTAAGTGGAGGGACAGTGTTCATCTGATCTCATTTCTGCTCAGACTGTCCCAAATCCACAGTCTTTTATATGAAAATATGCAATGGCATTGTGTTCTGAGGAGGGTACTCCTCAGAGAAGGCCAACATATTAGAGTATTTGGAAAATTGATTAACAATTCTTGGGACTAGAATAAGCCTATTT
Organism: Neofelis nebulosa; assembly: GCF_028018385.1. Classification (NCBI taxonomy): domain Eukaryota; kingdom Metazoa; phylum Chordata; class Mammalia; order Carnivora; family Felidae; genus Neofelis; species Neofelis nebulosa. Next base: position 18,794,511 of record NC_080794.1, read on the forward strand.
AGTTGTATTTCACAATATTGAGATACTGGCTCCTGTGCATCTTCCTTCTCGGGCTCCTGACTGAGTTGTTGTGTTCAGCTCAGGCACTCACAGAAGCAGCAGCCCTGAGCTCACCCTACGGCACAGGATCTTACGGGAGGGAGGGAAAGTGCGTGTGCACTAAATTAGGGGGTTGGAAACTGTCTCCTGCTTTGCCTGTCCGTCCCAACTGCATCGACACCTCCTTAGAAACATATAGCGGCTCACGTCTGGGAAGACATGCTTGGCAATGACATAGCATCAGTGTTCTGTTGACAAGAACAAGACTTTGAAATTCCCAGCTAGATTCCTTTATACTAAGGTTGTCAAGACAGATGTTCAAAAGGCCCTGTATCTAAACGCACATGTTCACTGAAATGCAGCTAATGTGCCAATTATGGTGGCACACAGCATACAGATTCTCACATCTGCTCAAAGAATGAATTAAAATCACACTTTGAAGGATCGTATACTGGCCACATGGACAAGCCACAATGGATGGTAGGTTTTATAACAAAATCAAGTGTTTGAGGTTTTCCCCAAATCACTTCTTTGCACTGTATAGTCACACAAACTTTCTCTAATATAAAACATGAAGTTTTCTCTACAATGTAAGTTATTTTCACTTAGTGAAACAAAACCTTAAGGCCAAACTTTTGGCAGATATCACCTACTGTTGCATGAACTATATGACAGAATTGGATTTAAAAAAAAAACTGTATTAAACTAGAGTCTCATTTATCGGTCTAAAATCTTCCTAATTTTTAAGGATATAGCACTACTATTCTTTTGTTAGTCTAAAACTGGCTTCTTTAATGGAAACTTAAAATTATTATTATTATTTTTTTGAAACTTAAAATTATTAAAAAATACAGTTGACAAGGGGCACCTGGGAGGCTCAGTCGGTTAAGTGACCGACTTCAGCTCAGGTCATGATCTCACGGTTTATGGGTTCTAGCCCTGTGTCAGGCTCTGTGCTGACAACTCAGAGCCTGGAGCCTGCTTCTGATTCTGTGTCTCCCACCCTCGGCCCCTCCTTCTGCCTGCAGTCTGCCTCTCTCTCTCTCTCAAAAATAAACACTAAAAAAAAAATTTTTAAAAATAAAGTCGACATTAAACTCTATGCCATGCAGTCTATAAAGCTTGCAAGGCCTTGCTTTACAAATCCTTCTCCTTCTAAAAACCGATTTATCAGTCAACACAATTGGCCTTTTTTGGTGTGTGATCAAATCTCAGGATTGCAATTTTCAGAGTTTAAGTCCCATTAATGGTGTTTATTTAAGTATTGTGAACTTTGTGCTCAAGGTAAAAAGACTGGCACAGGAGTGCCTGTGGTTTACCAGCCCATGGGTACCTTTCCTCAAGCAGCACGAGGAGGGATGGGACTACCATGTAACCATGAAGCTGTTCTGCTTTAGCAACATGTTAGACAGGTTTAGGACTAGACTCATATGAGGACCATACATTTATTGCTTTGTCTCTTTTGCACCAGACGTAGTTAGCGCTCCACAAAGGTTTAGGGAATTAAGATGAAAACCTCAAATAATAGTGAGAATCAGTAATTAAGTGAAGTATTATTAATAATACAGATTATTTATTTATTTATATACAGAGAAAGAGAGAGTGTATGTGCACATGCACGTGCAGAGGAGGGGCAGAGAGAGAGAATCGCAAGCAGGTTCCACACATCAGCCCAAAGCTTGACGTGGGGCTTGATCTCACAAACTGTGAGATCATGACCTGAGACGAAATCAAGAGTTGGACGCTCAGCTGACTGAGGCACCCAGGCACCTTGATACAGATTAAAATTTTGACAGACATTTTCTTTATGTTCCAATACTATGGAATGAAAAAACTATATATAAACACACATGGTGTTAAATCTTGTAATGAAAGCCTTCTAGAATAAAGAAATAACATTGCATTTCATTCTTATATGAAGAATTAATTGAGAACGGAATGATTATCTAGTAAATCCAGGGGAAAGTTAGTTCATCATGATAATTAAGGCAGACTTTCCACACATTAATTATTTTGATCTTATATATCCTCTTCCTATCTCTAGACTATACACACACTACAATATATCCTAAAACTGTAATTTCCCTTGTCAATGATGAAATGTCAAACTTCAGTGTTTCCTGGTTCATAATGGACTTTTAATAATTATAAGAAATAACTAAAATAGCATTAAAATCATTTTCGATAACACTTTCAATAATATTTTATTTTTGTTTTCACTTAATGTACCTGGATGCATTTCTGCTGTGCCATGTTCTCATTAAATATCAATAAAAATTTATTAGTGCATGATTCTATATTTAATCCATTTTTTCTTTATTTCATGACATATTTATTGTCTGAAGTGTAGGAACTAACCTAGATTTTCTTTTGCAGGCAGTTAATTGGCTTAAGACTGGTCATTATTTAAAATTAAGTACAAATTTTCATCTAAATACTTTTAGATCTAAAAACTAAAATGGCAGACCGCAGATCTGACTCATGAGGTAAACTATAGTTTAAACAAATGACAAGGAAAATGTAATAGAAAATACAGCTTAGAAACTGTAACTTTTGTAAATTGTAACTTTAGCATTGCTTTTTGATGTTCTGGATTGCTTCAGAACAAGAGATTTCTAATAGGGAGCTCATAGGATATTTCCAGCATTTTCTTTTAAAAAGAACAAAATTGATGGATATATTTAGATGATCTTGACTCTGTCAGCTTTAATAAGACTCTTTAGTCTCTAAAACAATGAAAAGTTAGATTGTCTAGATGGATTGAATGCTAGGACTCGGCATCACTGGTAAGCAGAATTCTGAGATGGCTTTCCAGATTCCTGGCCCCAAGGTGTGGGCAGAACTCACTCCAATGGTTAGGTTCCACACATCATACGACAAAGCTGAAAGGGTGTGCAGGTGTAATTAAAATCTCTAATTAGTTGACTTAAAAATTTTTTAAGTTTATTTACTTTTAGGGAGAGAAAGAGAGAGAGAGCACGAGAAAGCACATGCAGGGGAGAGGCAGACATTGAGGAAGAGGGAGAATCCACAGCTGACTTTGCACTATCAGCATACAGCCCAATGTGGGGCTCAAACTCAGCAATGTGAGGTCATGCCCTGAGCTGAAATCAAGAGACGCTTAACCGACTGAGCCACCCAGGCACTCCTCAAATAGCTGACTTTATTTTTTTAATTTTTTATTTAAAAAAAATTTTTTTTTCAACATTTTTTAATTTATTTTTGGGACAGAGAGAGACAGAGCATGAACGGGGGAGGGGCAGAGAGAGAGGGAGACACAGAATCGGAAACAGGCTCCAGGCTCCGAGCCATCAGCCCAGAGCCTGACGCGGGGCTCGAACTCACGGACCGCGAGATCGTGACCTGGCTGAAGTCGGACGCTTAACCGACTGCGCCACCCAGGCGCCCCTCAAATAGCTGACTTTAAATGAAAGCATGATTATCTTGGGTGGTTTGATTTGATGCGGTGACCCCTTGGAGGATGCTGGACCCTTCTTGAAGAGATTGGAGAAGTTCTCCTGCTGGTCTTGAGGCAGCAATCTGCCACACTGAGCAAGGGGCCAAGAGCAACCCTAGGGTCTAAGTACAGCCTCTGAATAACCAAGACCAGAAGAATAGACACTTCAAGAAAGAGTCTGATCGCCGGAAAGAGGGTTACTTTAACTGCATTATGTTTTGCTCACATTATCTGAATGTACTTGACAATGACTATAATTTATATGCAGAAGGCACTTGCCACAGTGACTTGGTAAATGCCTCCAGAATTAAAAGTTGCTGCCTCTACATTATTTTTTGCTTACAGGATTGTCTCTATCATATAATAGACTAATAAAGCAATTAAGAGTTTGAATATTATTTTCTATGTAAATTGAGGACAGTGTAATATTATATTCTGCTTATGGTTGAAAAAGTTTAAATCAGTGAAGTATTTTCTAGAAACTGAAATTGGAAGGTGCAATGTATGATTGGTCATTTCATATGGATAAAAGCAATATAACAAAAGTGAACTGAGATATAAAATAGTTTCACTTTAAATTTTCTAACTACAGCAAATGGACTTTAGCATTTATCGATAATAATTATTTATAAAAGAAATAATTATTGACATATTTTCAAACAACACAAGAAATCTGAGAGACTTTAAGAAATATAGAAACATGTATACCAGTCCTTAAGAAAGCATGTAAAAAGGACATGATAGGAAAGAGGTAGGCACAGGAGACCTGGTCAGCCTCCTGGCTAAGCCATTTACGGGGTTGATAAATAAATATATTAAAAAAACACTATACATGTATATGCACACTTTGTGATGTTAGGACCCTAATAGACATTGGGATACTTCCAGCCATTTTGCAGAGACACTAATAAGTGATGACCTGATTTGCATCTAGTGATTATTATGACTCAGTAGATGAAAGAAAACAGCAGGATACACAAGAGCTGTTAATAAGAAAACAAACACTAACAATAGTAAAGTTGACCCTTGTCATAAAGTTGATTAGTCATTAACTGAAAGGTGGTGTGTAGGAAAAACTCACTTCCCCTGTGTTTCTCCTTTAGCCTCACACCTCACGCTATTACCACACTCAATGCTTCTGAAACCAGGTGTTGGTTTTTTTTTTTTTTTTTTTTTCTTAATGAGAGAGTGTGTGAGTCGGTGGGGGGGGGGGGGAGGGGCCAAGAGAGAGGGAGAGAGAGAATTCCAAGCAGGGTCCTCATGATAAACACAGAGCCTAACAAGGGGCTTAATAAACTGCAAGATCATGACCAGAGCTGAAACCAAGACTAGGTGCTCACCAACTGAGCCACCCAGGCACCCCTGAAACCTGGTCTGTTTTCATTTGTTTTCCCACACCAAGCAATTCTGCAACGCCAGTGGGTATCCTTCAATTTAAGACATTTATAACACTGACTGGAGTTAATCCAGACCCCACAGGTTAAAGGCTCAATCCCATGGCCTTCAGATGCCAGTCCCAAGCAGTGAGTCCCCAGGTTACTTACAACTTCTGTCCAACTTGGCTACAAATTAAACGTTCCCATGACTCCTCCACTGGATTCAATTATTTGTGAGAATAGCTAACAGAGCTCAAGAAAACTCTTATTTACATTTTCCAATTTATTATATTGGAAAATTTATGATACAGGCACAGATGAAGAGCTAGATGAAGAGATAACATAGGGCAAGGCCTGGAAGGGCTCAGAGGACAGGAGATTCTGTCCCCATGGAGTTGGGTACACCATTCTCCCAGTGCGTGGGCATCTTTATCAGACTAGAAGCTCTCCAAATCCTGTATGTGTGGGGCTTTTATGGAAGTTTGATCACACAGGCATGATCAATAGTTACCTCCATTTCCAGCCCCTCTCCCCTCTCTGGACAATAGGAAGTGGGGCTGAAAATCCTAAGCTTCTAGTCATGAATGACCAGACCCATCCAGGAGCCCATCATGAGTTACTTCATTAAAACAAACAAACAAACAAACAAACAAACAAACAAACAACCACATTCCTATCCCCTAGAAAATTCCAAGAGATTTAAGACCTTTGTGTCAGGAACCAGGGTCAAGGACCAAATATTAGAACAAAATATACTAGTGCTCTTATAGCTTAGGAAGTTACAAGATTTTTAAGACCTCTGCATGAGGAACTGATGACTTATGTTAGAACGAGAGACTCTCCTACTCCTTATTTTTTTAAAAAAAATTTAATGTTTATTATTGAGACAGAGAGAGACAGAGCATGAGCGTAGGAGGCACAGAGAGAGAGAGGAGACACAGAATCCAAGCAGGCTCCAGCCTCTGAGCTGTCATCACAGAGCCCAACGCAGGGCTCAAAGTCACAAACCACGAGATCATGACCTGAGCCGAAGTTGGATGCTTAACCAACTGAGCCACCCACGTGCCCCTCTCCTACCATTTCTATCAGTAAGAGTGAGTTCTGTGTTAGGAACAAGGAGACAAGACAGTACACATTTCTTATTATTTCACAGGTGGGAGGCTTAAGGACAAATCATCTGCAACAGTGAAAGAGGAAATCCCCAAATAAATCTGGAAAGCTAATAAACAGTCAATTTTCTCTGTCTAATCTTTCTCTATCATTAATTTGAGACATCTGTTATTGATATTACATTTCCCAAGAGTATGAATATGGAGATGATTAGCCAGGGCTGCAAAAGTGTGTTGAGGTGATTTTGGAGACAGGACTTGCTATTGAAGGTGGATGTCAAGAAAGAATCTGGCCAAAGGCAATTGGATCAGATGAGGAAGCATGACCATCAAAATAAATGTCTTCTACTGGAGAGTCTAATGGAATAGAGATCCAGCTATACATGTATCATCTACATCAAATATAAAAATGTCAGTAGAGAAAAAAAAAATTAGTGTACCTTTATCAAGGCCCTCATTTTGACCGGGAGTTAATTTTATGCAGAGTTTATTGGAAAGATCAATTTTCTAAATCCCACTGCCCCGATGGAAGGCTTAACAGAACTTTAGTTCTGCCATGAAGTTTATGGATATGTCAACCCTAAATTTTCCAGAGGATACCCAGCAGCACTGCCTGATGCCAGATTCCCTGCAAAGTAGCACCAAACTGGGTTCTCTCGTCCACACCACCTGGGAAGACCTGCTTGTGTTTATCTTTGAAGGTGAAGTTGAGAGCCTGGGTGGGGAAGTATCTCATGACATCGGCTGGGTGACCACTCCAGGAGGACAGGACCTCCTGCTCTGTGGGGGTACGAACCTCACAATCTGTAATGCCCTTGCATTGCTGTCTGCGGTGATGTGCTTGCTGGCACCCTACACCTGCAACGGAGCTTGACCTGCTCGATGGGTGCTACTGTGGTCTCTGAGATGGCCTCGGACACTGCACTCACCAGGCGCCCTCGGCAAAGGACACAGTGGCTTCTGTCATGTTACAAGCAAAGAGGAGGCAGGTGACTGGGGGACTGTGGTAGGAACGGGCTGGGATTCCAGAGCTGTCTTTACCAATTTCTTATAAAATTAAACACATACGCCCTACTGCCCAGGTAATTCTACACTGGGTGTTTGTACAAGACAAATAAAAGCATCCATAGAGAGAGGAATGGGGACATATTGTTTGGTGAGTAGAGAGTTTCTGTTTGGTGTGAGGAACAAGTTCTGGAAATGCATAGTGGTGGTGGTTACACAACTTTGTGAATGGGCTTGATGCTACTGAATTAAAATCATGAAAATTGTTAGGATGGTAAATTTTATGCTATGCATATTTCACCACAATAAGAAGTCATCTCCGTAGAAAGAAATCTACAGAAATGTCCCTGGTAATTTTATTCATAATAGCTCAAAATGTGAAATAATGAAAACATCCATCTGAAAGTGAATGACCAAGTATGTTGTCATAAATTCATTCAGAGTAAGGGTTGGCAAATTACAGACAATGGAACAACCTGGCCCAAGGCTTGTGCTTAAATGGCTTAACTTCCACAAATTACCTTTATATTTTTAAGAGTTATAAAAAAACTAGAAAGATGAATATGTGATAGAGACCAGTGTGTGGCCAGCAAAACCCGAGAGAGTTACTACATGGCTTTTTATAGAAAAAAAATTACCGACATTGATATACAGGGTAATTACTAATCTATAAAAAGAACAAACTATTTGGCACATAAAACAATGTAAATATATCTAATAAACATATGCTGAGTGAAAGAATCCAAGCACAAAAGATATATACTGAGTGGTTCAATTTATATGACTTATAGAATGGGCAAAATCAAGTGAACATCTCCAACATCAACAGAATTTAACTGACAACAGTGCTTCCCGTGTTATCTGATGGAAAGGACATGATGTGACTTACGTAACAGTAAGGAAAAAAGTGCATAACCAGAATTTGATCATGAGGAAACATCAGAAAACAAAATCTGAGGGGAATTCTACAGAAAAACTGACTTGGATTCTTCAAAAATATCGATGTCCTGAAAGACAAAGATGGGCTGAGGAATTAGACAAGTCTAAAAAAGAAAAATGAAAAGTATCGAGACAACTACACATAGCGCATGTCTAGGGGGAAAATGCTATAAAGGATATAAATGAGATAATTGGAAATCTTTGACTATGGATGGTAGTTGATAGAATCAATCAGCTCTATTTCTAAGGCAAATTTAATATATTTTAAGATACTTAAAATATACTTAAAATAAAACATATAAAATTTTTAAATAAATAAAATGTTTAAAAATATTTTAAATTATTAGAAAAGTACCCACATAAATTTTTTTCTTGAAGGGAACTAAAGTCACCCTTGATTATGTGAGTTTATGGTCTCAATTTTATAGCTCAAACAGATTCATTTGGTACAGTTCTTCCTGTTTTAGAGAGAGACAGAGGCCAGATTTATGATTTGCTGTTTTTCTCTTCGTTTTACAACTTAAAATTAGGTTTTAGAGGGGCACCTGGATGGCTCAGTTGGTTAAGCATCCGACTTCAGCTCAGGTCATGATCTCATGGTTCATGTGTTTGAGCCCCGTGTTGGGCTTTGCACTGACAGCGTAGATCCTGTTTGGAATTCTGTGTCTCTCTCTCTCTGACCCTCCCATGTTCCCACGTCTCTCTCTCCCTCTCTCTCTTTCAAAAATAAATAAACATTAACAAAAAAGAAATTAGGTTTTGGAACTTTAGGGCCTTACATGTCCTCTGAATGATAACCCTGAACTGTGCATCTTTGGCCTCAACCGTGTTATGTAATCTTACTGGATTGTCATCCTGATTCTTTACATGCTCAGCAGGAAACCAGAAATAAAAGTAGACAGAAAACACTATGTGTGATTTATAAGTGACTAAAGTCAGGTTGCTTAGGCCTATCTTGTCCAATGGCTTTCTCAGTTTGATGGCTCACTTCATAACCTAAATAACGAATAGAATTAAAACAAAACAAACCAAAAGATGAATCAACTACTGAAAGGGACATTCCTCTGGGGAGGTATGACTGATTGCCTCCCTTCATCAACAGTTTGTTCCCTGGATAATTATTTTTTACCATTTGGGTCTCATAAATAAGCAAGGAAATTTTTGACATAGTTCACATGTACCTATGACACCAACAGTTATTATTTAAATAAATATATACATCTGATCATTATTAACAAGGATTTATTAAGTACTTGTTACTTGCCAAACACTAGGAATAGCAGGTTAACGATATAGACCCTCCAATTACAATCTATCTGATATTATTTATTTGGTGGGGATACTGGATATTAGAATAAAATCTGGATTTTAGATATAATCAAAATTACTGAATATTAGAGTAAAATCAAAGCTACTATTTTAATTTATTCTCAGGTTTAGGATTTCTGATGAAGATGTACAGATCCCAAGGAAGCGCACAAGTGCTGAGAGCACAGTCGTACATCCAGTAGGCAGCTTCCTGTACGGCAGCTTTGGGCACTCATCTGTCCAGTGTCAGGTGACTGGTTCAGATGGCAGCCTGTGAGCTGCTCTGGGACACTTGGAGTCAGTGCTCTGGGGATGTTCTCCCACCTCCCAGCTCTTCCTGTTCGTCCGTGTTCTGTAGCTGGAGGACGAAGAGATCGCTCCTTCGCTGCCCAGGTAAATACAGGTGAGCTGACATGTCTAGCATGGACTCTTTCCATTGTCCCTGGTAACAAAAGGTAACATTTGGGCACAGGAGCACAGGGACGGAGGTATTAAAGGTACTTTCAACTGAGAGGAAACGTACCTAAAAGTGAAGTACTTTGCAGAGCTCTTTGCTCTGAAAACGTGTTAAGTAACTCAAGAAGTAATTGAAAATGGCAAGTAAATATCTTGAGAATTATTTAAAATTACCTTTTGGTATTCCCAAATAATAGGTAAGTTAAAGACAGAAATCATAAATTGTGTTAATAAATTAATATGTATTAATATTAATATTAAGGCTGTGAATAAGAAATAATGTCCCTTTTCCCATTAATTAATCAGAGATCAGGATGTGAAACTTCCTTAACAATCTATTGGTTGCCTTATTTTGGAAATTTAATGCATAAAGTCATAGAGTCTTTTCTGTCCTTTCGTTTATAATAATTCATTCTTTATATGCAATTAAAAAGCATTTGAGTTTCCTATAGCTTAATACCACACTGCATTATATCATATCCCTATAAGTATGTAAACGCTAATTTGAGAAGCCAAGATAAAGAAAGGCAATGAGATACCAACTGATTAACCCAAAGCAAATGACATCTACTTGAAACAGAGTTCAAAACTCTGCCAGTGATTTTCCTAAGAATGAGTGAGGAGACTCAGGAACACGCACTGTTGTTGGAAGGTAGGCAATGGACAATATCTGAAATTGTACGAGCAAATTTATTATGAGAGGGCTGATATTATTCATGGGGAGGCATAGTGACAGATGGCATGCATTGTCATTTTCTCCAGATGTGATGGAGTGATTTATACCCAAGAAATAGCTGTTTGAGATATTTCTTGGTTTTATTATTTATTAGTGCTTTCTACTAATGTTTTAGGCATTTTAATTAATTTACATATTTGGTGATGATTTCACTAAAAAGATTAGCTAATAAACATTTTGGAAGCGTTTTTATTTTTCTTTCTTCGATGCTCAGCTAACAAAAAAGCATTTCCCAGACCTATTGTTTGCACACATCAACCTCCCTGGAAGTGATAGATGAAAGTAAGATTCTAAGTGCTTCATTAAGAACTTTGTTTTATAAGTTCTCCTTAATTTCTGAAACCATTTGTAAAGAACGTAGACAGGTCCAGTCTGCTCTACACTGTAACATGGTTAGTTTAATTTCTGTCATTCTGTTATATTTACTTTGCCCTAGTTAGCCTTTTAAGCACAGTTAGTTAGAAGAGCCAAGTTTCCAACAGATGACTTAACTGGGATTATGCTCGTCACACACTTTGCTCCATTGCTATTGTCCTACTTGTCATATTTCTGCTACATCTCTAGGTACCACGTTTGAGTTCCAAGTGGAAAGATGGTAAAGTACAACCATGCAAAGAGAAAATCAGCAGAGGAACAGAGACCATCCCTTGTCAAAAAGCTTTTTGAGAAATCTTAGCAATTCTCATTTACAATTTAATGGCTAGAATTATAACATGGTTCCTATAAGTGAAAGAAAGTGGGCAAAGATGAGAATTCTAAAATAAGAACACAGTGATCCTACAGAGAAAGGAAGAATTGATAAATCCTGTCCTCCATACGTAATCTATTGTAAGATATTATCTGTGGTTTTGCATTCGGTCACATCGAATGCTACTTCTCTCTATATGCACATACAGGCGTACGACTCCCCCTTTATTGCCTTAAATTGAAATTAAGAAGAATGAAACCATCTATATTCATATTTTTAAAATTAGCTACAATGTCCAAAACTCAGTCTAAAATAAGTAAGATTAACTGATAATAAAATAATATGTATTTAATTTTCCCGTTTATAAATAGAAATGTAGAAGCCATAATCAAGTAATCAGATGTTTATCCCTATACATGGCATCATACCAGGTATAAGAGTGCAACTTCAGATGTACACAAGTTTGTTGCCTTGTATTGGGGACCAAACAAAATATGCAGATTTTCTAAATTTGCAATGTCTCTGACCATGATTCACAGCAAATTAAAGCAAAATCTCTATTGATTTACACTGAAGCTTTAAAAATTTTTTTTTGTTTATTTTTGAGAGACAGAGACAAAGTGTGAGCGGGGGAGGGGCAGAGAGAGAGAGAAAGACAGAATCTTAAGAGGCTCCAGGCTCTGAGCAGCCAGCACAGAGCCCGACGCAGGGCTGGGACTCAGAAGCTGTGAGATCACGACCTGAGCCAAAGTCGGCCGCTTAACCAACTGAGCCACCCAGGCGCCCCTACACTGAAGCTTTTGAAAAAAACTTAATATGTAGTAAACCTGAGGGGGGAAAACCTTTCGTGTATGTATATAACAGAGTTAACTTTAGATAATTTTGAAGAAGTCCTTCCTCTAAACGAGTACCTGGGGAATTTTGCAATGTCTCCTGGGAACGTTCGAAATGTCTCCTGAACTCAGGACCATGAACTTGGTGTGGGGCTGTCGTGCACGTTGCCAGCGGTCTATATCCCCAGTCCCTAGACAGTAAATGCCAGTAGCTCCCACAATCTTTGAAATAACTGAAAATACCTTGAAAATATCTTCTACAGGGCTAGACAACCCCTCTAGAGAACTACTAGCTGTGATGTTTTCTTCACAGAAAAGAGGCTTTTTAGTGCTTGTTTTTTCTTTTGTTGCAGCTGGATCGAACAGTCTTGAGAACACTGATCCAGACCCGTCTCTACCCAGCGGGAACCATGGAGTGACACCAAACCACGTGCTTCACGGTCCTGTTCCCGCTTCTTCCTCCCTGAGGAAGGCCTTATTCTGCATTGTCCTTTCTGCACAAACCTGCTCATGTATATAAAATAAAATCAAAGAATCTTCCTGCAACCTCACTGTACTTGTTATCAGAAGTATTTCACTTATCAGGCAAATTGCTTGACTTCTTTGAACTTGAGCTTCTTTGTAGAAGCAAGAGGGTTTATAGTAGCAATTATAACACATGGTTATCTGTTCTGACTTTGAAATACATATTATATGTTGTGGTCCTTAACACTGTACTCGGGAGACAGTGCGTTTCTAATAAATGCCTTCTCTAATTATTATCGTTATCAGTGCCAAACGCACGGCCCTGTATAGCTCTTACGTTTTTATTTTGTCTTGTTTGGTTTTTACAAAGCTTTCTTCCTTTTCCAGCCACAGTCCTTCAGGCTCTTCATCTCTTTATTAAGTTCATATTTAGCAGACTGTGCAGCTTATAGTGGGCATTTCATACATGCCTTTGGAAGAAAGATTAAAAGCGTATGTGAATACTTTACCCATCCATTATTTCAACTCAATTTCTGCATACGTGTACAAGTCCTAGGTTACAGCTAAATAGTCTAAGTTAGTATTAATTAACCTACCACAGCAGACTCACCCAAATAACTAAGAAAGACATATTTCAGGAATAGATCACATGCTTTCTTTAAGTAGAAGATCTAGTGCAAATGAACCATCTGCAACTGTTCTTAAAATGCCATATCCCAGAAAACTCTATTATTCCATAAGGAAAAAAAGGGGGCTACTTGGTGCGCAGATGAGTTTCAAAGTCACTGGATTAAGTGAGATTAAATGCACCTGAACAGATCTCTTCATTGCAGGACTTTGAAGAGCTTTATTTGGTGAATTATAATTGTGAGTTCTAAGAGAGTGACATTAAAGAATGTGCTTTCCATTTTTTAAACTAAAGAACAATTATGTACTTAGTTTACTGTATTAGTCAGCTTGGGCTGCCAGAATAAGATAGCACAGACTGGATTAAACAGAAAGTTATTTTCTCAAGTTCTGGAGGCCGGAAGTCCAAGATCAGAGTGCCCACAAGTTTGGTTTTGGTGAAGCCTCTTTTCCCGGCTTGCAGATGGCTGTCTCCTCGCCATGTGCTCACATGGCCTTTTCTCTGCGCATGTGTGCACACACACACACCCACACACAGGAAGAAAAAGAAAAAGACAGGGAGAGAGGGAAGGAAGGAGAGGGAGAGATGTAGGGATGTGGGCAGAGGGAGGAAGAGAGAGAGGGAGAGAGGGAGAGAAAGAGGGAGGGAGAGATTTGGTATATTTTCTTCCGCTTACAAGGACACCGGTCCCATTGTATCAGCCCCCACTCCATGACCTCATTCAACATTAATTACCTCCTAAAGGCCCTATCTCCAAATATAGTCACATCGAGTATTAGGGCATCAACATATGAATTTCAGGGGGGCACAATTCAGTCCATAACACTTGCTCATTTTAGAACAGCTTAACTTTTGATCAATGTTGATATGAAAACTTAGTGACAGCTACTCAATAGTGTATAATTAAAAAAAAAATTTTAATGTTTATTTATTTTTGAGACAGAGAGAGAGACAGAGCATGAATGGGGGAGGGACAGAGAGAGAGGGAGACACAGAATCGGAAGCAGGCTCCAGGCTCTGAGCCATCAGCCCAGAGCCCGACGTGGGGCTCGAACTCACGGACTGCGAGATCGTGACCTGAGCTGAAGTCGGACACTTAACCGACTGAGCCACCCAGGCACCCCTCAATAGTGTATAATTTTAAGAGTATATTACATAAGACTGTTCCTACACTTTGGCTAAAGCCCTTGAGCAGAATGAATTTTCCAAAAATGTTTCCAAAAACACATCCTACATTTTTCTTGCAATGAGACTTTGGTATTCCTCTTTTAGAGTATTGAGAGTATGTCCCCTAACCGTGGGTAGGCCTTGTGGCGACCACAGCCAAGAAAATCTGGGGCAAAGGATGCTATGTGACCTCGAAGCTATTATACAGCTACTGCTTGATTCCCTTAGAACACTGGCCATGAGAGAAGCCAGTACCAAGTGAAAAGTACAACATCCCTGAGGCTGCCATGCCATGAAGAAGCCCACATCAGTGAATGTGGAGACACCGTATGAAAGCGCCTTGGGTTTACATGAAAAGAGAGACATGTCTGGTAGTATCTACTCCAGCCTCAACTGTTTCCTGTCCAGCCACATGTGACTGTATCCACACAAAAGACCTGGAACCAGAACTATCCATCTGAGCTCTTTCCTAATTTCTCACCTATAAAAGTCATGAACAATAATAGGTGATTCTTATTTTTTAAACCACTAAGTTTTGGGCTGGATGGTTATATAACCACTGCTCACTGAAAAATAACTTGGTACCTAAGCATAGCATTGGTTTGGGATCAGGTATCAGGGGAATCTGGAAGAACACAGGAGAATGTTTGCAGAAACATAAAGGTCCTAGAGGTGGCTGTTGGTGAGGGAATTAAAAAGAACAAAAACAAAAACAAAAACAGCAAAAACTGGTAGCCAAAGCTAAAGAACTCAGGCTCCTAGTTATGCAATCCTGGAAAGGTGGCAGCACTGTTTTCTGCAATTGGCCATTAGGATATGGCTCAGTGAATTCATTCCTTCAGCTAGGGAACTTCTAGACACAATGTGGGAGATACCAGTTGACAACAGATTGAAGATAACTTTGCAATGATCTCAAAAGAAGTAAAGTTATTGAGTGCTAGGTTGTGAATAAACTATGAAAGCAAAAATAAACAAATAAAAGGAACTAGGATAAAAAAAACACATACTTTAATGAAGCTTGGGGGCTTAAAGATCCCATAAAAGGATTTGGAAAGACAAAACAATGTTAAAATCCACTAGAAAAAGAGAAAAATGTATATGTGCTTAAAAAACAGAAAGCTATGAAAGTATAACAAAATTTGTAAAGAGTTTTGTCAACTTTCCAAAGAGAAAAGTGTCCTATATGAAACTAATTTAAGAACAATGAATTGCAAGTTTGAAATGTACATACATTTCAGTCAAACATAGAGAGATGTATTGAACATCATTAGTGAAAGCTCAATGCTCTTTCACAGTAACTGATGGCAGCAAACAAATTCAGGTTGGAGGTAGAGCTTAGATGGTCACAGGCATCTGGAAGCATGCACAGAGAGTCCATAAGACCATCAGTTGTATTGGGATGCACACACGGTGAGTCCATGAGACAGTCGGAGGTGTCGGGACATGCACAGGGAGAATGCATGTGCTCATGTTGAAAAGGGAGCTTTGTCTGGAGAGAACATGCACACTGTCAACCCAAGGCCCACGTTAAGAGAACTGAGCCTGAAGATGTTAACAGGTAAGAAGTGAAAACCAACTCTTTGGAGCTACGTGGTTCGTGAGGACCTACTCTGTCCCTCACACTAAAAGATGTAGGATCCTCTATGATCAATCAAAAATGTGCCAGTCTGATTTTTTTCCTCCCCATACCAAAAGAGATGGGCCAGTGTCCGAGGATGGGCCTGTTCCTGGCCCTAAAGGGCCAGCCGACATGTCTAGTAGAAGATATGTCCTGGTTTAGAGCCACAAGGCAGGTACTCCTGTGGATAAGAGGGTTGTGCACTTCAACAGAGAGGGATTGACCATGAGCAGTAAGGCCTTCAAGCCCTTGTCACAGGTGCTCTCGGACTCATCCTTGGAAGGAGGCTCCATCCATCCGAATACATCTGTCCATCTCCTCAAATACAGAGGTTATGGGCTCCAACCACTTGGTTATTGGTGCTGAAGATTGTTCCTTAAGAGAATCCCATTTGTTTTTCACACTGAATAAAAAATCTGCTTTCTAATCATTAAGAAAATATTCTTGGCAACCTTCAGTTAATATTTAACTCTGAGTCTTGTGATTAAAAAGACAATGACCACCACAGATGAAGCTACTTTAAGCAGAATCCGTTCAGTACATTTATCTCTTTAGTCTCCTAAAGCTCATCTAAATAGTAAATAATTCAAAGTTAGAGTAAACATTACTTTAAATGAATACTTTTGATTTAGATTTTTAGAATGTCTTGTTGCTCTAAAAATGATTGGAAATCAATGGTATAAGTCACATATTTGATTCAGAAACTCCAAGTTTTTCTTTGAACATTAAACTCAATTGAAAGTATAGTTTTAATATTTCTGGGGGAAAAATAACTAATTATATTAGCAAATATATAGATATTTAAAAATATATGTTAGGGCACCTATGTGGCTCAGTCAGTTAAGCATCTGATTTTGGCTCAGGTCATGATCTCATGGTTCGTGGGTGCAAGCCTCATATTGGGCTCGGTGCTGACAGCTCAGAGCCTGGAGCCTCTTCAGATTCTGTCTCCATCTCTCTCTCTCTCTCTGCCCCTCTATGGCTCATGCACTCTCTCTCCTCCTAGCAAATATAGACACAAAAATTAAAAATAAATAAAAATATATGTTTATTTTGGTGTGGAAGGAACACTTAACATGAGATCTACTGTCTTAACAGATTTTCAAGTGTACGATACAGCATTGCTAGCTGCAGACACAATGCTGGACACTCGCTCTCTAGAACTTACTTGTCTTGTGTAACTTCAGTTCTGCACACACTGACTAGCCGCTCCCCATCTCCCCCAGCCTCGGGCAACCATCGTTCTCATAAGGGGGATCATAGATCATAGTATTTGTCTTTCTGGGACTGTCTAAGCAATATACACTTTTGACTGGTATATAATACCTCACTTTACACATCTGTGGTCTGTTTTTCCAGCTGATATATTAATCATCTTATCTATAACATTTATATTTGATATGTTACGTTCTCCTTTTTCTGATAAATGAATGCACTTTAAAAAGTGCATCTGTTTTCTGAACTGGAGTCAGTCACTGTAAAAGTGCACAAAACCTCAAATGGTGAAATGGTGGGCGTAAAAAGCAGATGAACCCTTAATTCTTTCATTTGGATGTTTACAAGAAAGAACACTGCAGTCTTGGTGTGTCAATTTCTCGTTCCCTTTACAGAGATTCTCAACCAAATAATCATTAAATGTTCTGTTAAACTGGTCCAGTTTGCAACACACACCCCGATTTATTGACGCTCCACCCCCTAAGATGTGTGCTGAGATCCAGCCTGCCCACATTGCCACTGTATGACCCAGTTGTCAGATACCTAAGGGAATTTAATTCTTAAAGCTTTACTAAGTCATGTGCAGAATAAAGATCATAAAAAGGCCCCCAAGCTTGAATACGTAGCTTTGAAAATAATCTCTTAGGTGTGTTAGCATTTCCCCATCAAAAACTTAACTGTTTCATGTTGTACACATTCATGCTAAAATAAATAAATAAATAAAAGTGAGATCAT
Organism: Neofelis nebulosa; assembly: GCF_028018385.1. Classification (NCBI taxonomy): domain Eukaryota; kingdom Metazoa; phylum Chordata; class Mammalia; order Carnivora; family Felidae; genus Neofelis; species Neofelis nebulosa. Next base: position 18,812,285 of record NC_080794.1, read on the forward strand.
TCAAAGAACTTTGCAGGCATTACATTTAAACTTCCTCATTAAATTTAAGACTACATTCTGCTTGAAAAATGAACATACACATCACTATAATCCCCTTTATCATCTTAAACAAATGTAGTTGCATAGACAACAGTAAAATAGCTACTTGGCAAAATAGGTAATAGTGGAATATTCTAGCTACCTGACTTTGTACCTACTATAAGAATAACATGAGGGACGCCTGGCTGGCTCAGTCGGTGAAGCCTCTGACTTCAGCTCAGGTCATGATCTCACTGTTCGTGGGTTCGAGCCCCACGTCAGGCTCTGTGCTGACAGCTCAGAGCCTGGAGCCTGCTTCAGATTCTGTGTCTCCCTCTCTCTGCTCCCCCCACCCCCCGCTCATGCTCTCTCTCTCTGTCCCTCTCTCAAAAACAAATAAATGTTAAGAAATTTTTTAAAAAAAGAATAACATGAGCTAATTCCTACTAGCCTATAAAGATGTCATTATGTAGTTACCATTACCTCTTGGGTACAAGGTTGATCCTGGGAGTAGGAATTCTCTGAGTAACAGTGTATTTGTTTAGGCCAAATGTGACATGTAGGCTTCTGAGGTCGATGGATGTCATTGGTTATATAGTGTCAGTATCAGCGTTTGGACAGGAAAACACAAATTCTTAGAAATTCCAGGAGCCGAGGATGGAAGACAAGGAAGTAGCTACTAACAAATCGTCAGAAACCTGAAGGAGAAAGGCCAGGGAAGGTCACCTCCAGCCTTTAGATTTGTCGCCGGCAGCCTTCCTAATTAGACCATGTCACCACTAACGTCCGGAGCTGTGAACAGCTTGCAGAGAAACTCCAAGTGCACCTCTGCTCCCACCTGTGTGCATGTTTTGCTGTGGCAGCAGGAACACAGCTTTTTCTCCAGACATCCCCATCTCATGCAAGGAACCCCCACGGGGAGAATCTAAACCCAAAGAGTGTCTGGCAGAGGATTCTGGGAAGCATGGTCCCAAGGCTTCCTCTGCAAACACAGTGGGCAGTGCAGAAGCCCGTGCCTCCAGCCCTCATCATGCTGCTGGACACACAGCCAACGTGAAAGCTGGGAGCTGGGGCCACCTAGGTTTTCCCACCGTCTGCCTGCGCGACTTTGGGCAGGTTACACAAAATCCCCAAGCCTTATTTCCTCTCCACGAGGAGTGGATCCTGTTATCTGCCGCATCGTGTGCTTGGAATATTTACGTCCATTTAGTACCGTGTCCAGACACATAGGAAGGTATCTAAAAACACTAGAAATGTTACTATTGCTTTTGTTTATCATCATCCTCATATTCACAACTGAGCTTTTTTGTCTGAGGAGAAGAAACATTTGTGTCCCTCCTCCTCTACAGCCAGATCTCTTGACTATGGCTTGAGCCACACCTCCTTGGACATCTGGAGAATTTTGCTGCTGTGGGTAAGCCCTCTTCTTCATGTTCTCTGCCACCTTTTCCAGCTGCTCCCTGACTCTTCTTTTCCACCACCCAGATCTTGGTTGGGGTCCCAGTTCCATCACCTTTGTTTATTAAACCTCCCACCTGGTCTCCAAGATATTTTCCTACTGAAACCCGAAACTCTATGCTTTCTTGCTCAATTCAGTGGCCTTTTGAATTTTAAATTTTGAGCTCTAATAGTTTATACTATTTTACGCATCTGACCTTATTTTTTTGTTGAGCAAATATTATTGGAACATGAACAATTTTCAGAGTACAAGTTCTGGATACATAAAATGGGATGATATTATTTCCACACTTATGGTGTTTAGAGTCTAGTGAAGAGATGGCCACACAAGCAATTTTAATATAAAAAGAATAGAATCAAATCCAGAAAAGGCATAGAAGAATAACTCTAGGTGGAAAATTAAGCTATGACAGAACCTTATGTTAATATTTGGAAGATGAATATTGATAGGTTTCAAATAACGGGGAGGCAGTCATCTGTGTTCTGCCTGGATTCTGTAACTCTCACCTCACTTCTTCCTCCTCCAAACATAAATTTCCCTAAAATCAATCCTAGTTACTGTTACTCTTACTTAAAAAAAAAAAATTACATTTATTTATTTTTGAGAGACAAAGAGAGACAGCGTGAGCATGGGAGGGGCAAAGAAAGAGGGAGACGCAGAATCAGAAGCAGGCACCAGGCTCCGAGCTGTCAGCACAGTCGGACGCGGGGCTGGAACCTACAAACCGTGAGATCATGACCTGAGCTGAAGTAGGAAGCTTAACCGACTGAGCCACCCAGGCACCCCTCTCACTTTTTTTCTAAATCTCAAGACTTATCAACATTTTGTTGATGTTTCAAATCTGGATCACAAATCTGGACATGAGGCCCTCATTGTTATTGAATGTTCTCCTGGGGAACTTCCAAATCTTGCTTTTTGTGTCAGAGATTGGGAAAGTGAGAAGGAAATACACAAATACTAGTTGTCTGCTCACATTACAGGTTTGATTTACACACATGTTTAATGAAGAATATTTTGATCCAAACTCTTTTATAATTCTTCAAGTTTCCTTTAGGACCATGCATTAACCTTTTGTATGTACACCCACCACTTTACCTGCATTTAGACCCTTGTTCTATTGATTACAATTAGCCTGTTCTCAGTAAATGTGTGTTGAACTGAAGCCCAACATAATAGTTTGGTCTTTCTACTGAGCAGCAGAGGAATCCAAATTAGACAACCCTCACTTTATTTTGTGTTCTGCCATGTTAGATATTACTGCAATAATCTGTACAATTCAAGGACCTATGATAAGTATTTGAGTATCTCGAGGAAGCTGGCTGGCTCAGTTGGAGGAGCATGTTCAAGCCCCACATGGGATGTAGAGGTTACTTAAATAAATAAAGCTTAAAAAATATTTGAATATCTCAAGGGAAAGTTGTATAATCATCTTAAGTACAAAAAGAAATGTTTTAAATTTGCTTAAATTCTCCTAATTTCTCCTATACATTTGAAAATGTGTCTGCATATTCATAGCCAATATGAAGTTACTTTCCATCTGTTAGGAATGCTTTTCAGAGAAACAGATTAGGAACATTTCCCCCCCCCCCTTTTTTTTTAGTCATAGGTTTAACTATTTAGCTTTTGATTTTCAATTTTGAAATTAATTTAAAATTTACAAAAATGATGCAAAAATATAAAGAAGTCTCATTTACTTTTTGTCCATATTCCCCAATGTTAATATTTTATTATTTAATATTTGCTTTCTGTTTCTAAAATATGTATTTATCTAAATCCTTATTTATATCAAAGGCTACATCTGCATCTGTAGTAATCTACCCACACACATATGAACATACACAATTTTTTCTGAAACCTTCAAGAAATAATTGCAGGCATGATGCTGCTTTACCTGGGAGATAAATGTATTACTTCCTATGTTACTTTGTATTTCCTTAAAATGAAATATACACAGCCATAGTGGAGTTACCCAAATCAGGAAACGACATGATATCACAATGTATTAAAACTTTCCCAGCTGTCTCACTGATGTCCTTTTCCTGCTCTAGGAGACACGCTGGGTGGCTCAGCGGGAGCATGTGTTTGTCACGCCTCTCACACACCCTCTACTAGGAAGCAGTCCCACAGTCCGGTCTATAGCGACCCTGAAACATTGAAGGGTGTTGGCCAGGCCAACCTTTGCAAAAGGTTGTTGACTTTGGATCCCTGGCTGTTTCTTTGTGATGAACGTCAAGTACACATTTTGGCAGGGACACCGCAGTGGCATCTTTCTCAAGCATCGTATTAAGAAACATATAATGTCAGGGTTTCCAGGTTTTGGTAGTACTAACTTTGATCACTGAGGGTATTTCTACCAGATTTCTCACTGTGGAGGCACCGTGCTCCTTCCTGTACCTGAAAAGTACCTTCTGGAGCTCTTTCAATAATATGCAGGTATCCTGTTCCTCATTTTACCCTGAACTGCCTATTTCTGTCATCCATTTATGGTTCTCGATTAAGCAATTATTTCCATCTGTTGACTCCACATACATTTTCTGGTCTTTATTTACTGTGGTGGCTTCAATGTGTCAACTTGGATGATATGATCTGTATTTCCCGAAATCCGTTTCCTGTACAATTTTGGGTAAGGCAGGGTAAGGCGGGCCAAGGTGGGGGGGCACAGGAGATTCTTAAGGGATTCTGGAGGCGGGGTGAAGCAGCCCACGACCGTTACACCTTCTCTCAGTTCTTCCTTCAGCTTCTCTGACTCCTGGGTCAGGAGTGTGTGTGTGTGTGTGTGTGTGTGTGTGTGTAGGTGGGGGTGTGGGGATGTGTATGTGAGGGTGTGTGTATATGTGTGGATGTGTTTGAGCATGTGTGGGCAGGGCATGTGTGTGATGTGTGTGAGCAGGTGTGTGTGGTGTGTGCATGCAGATGTGTGTGCACATGTGTGGGGTATGTGTGCATGTGTGCGCAGGGCATGTGAGTGCATGTGTGTGGTATGTGTGTAGGGTTGTATGGATGTGTGCAAGCAGGTGTGTGCATATGTGTGGAGGGTGTGTGTGTGTGTGTGTGAGTAGGTATGTGTGGGTGTGCATGTGTGCAGGGTGGGGGTGTGTGCAAGCAGGTGTGTGCAGATGTGCATGTGTGTGGTGTGTGTACATATGTGTGGAGGGTGTGTGTGTGTATGTATGTGTGCATGTGTGTACATGTGTGCAGGGTGTGGGTGTGTGTAAGCAGGTGTGTATGTGTGTGCATGTGCGCAGGCATGCGTGGGCATTTAGCTCTTGAACGAAACATGCAGTTCCTGCAGAACACACCTAATTCCAGAACCAGAGGTGGCAGAGACCTGCTCGAAGGATCGAACTGGCCCTCGTGGGTCCCAGCGCAGGACGCGGGCTTGGGTACAGGCTGTGGGTTCTGTCGGGCTCCTTCACCAGCATCGTCCCCACCCTGTGCACATCCAGTACCAGGATCTGATTGGACACAAAACTCAATAAGGCGGACTCTCTTATAAAGCTGCTTGAAGTTGTTTATTCTATTTTTAATTTTTTATTAATTTGGGATATGTGTTGTTTTCTAAAACATTTAATGTGAAAAGCTAACAGAATGCATGCATTTTTGCTAAAATGTCATCTCTTGTGAAATTTCAATTTTGACTTCTACTTAGCCCATCTCAGAGGCTTGCTTTAGGTAACCATTTTCACAGTCCGGTCCTTAAATTCTCAACACTTAAACTGGCAACATTTAGTAACATTGATCAAAAACATGGATCCAATAGAAACAGAGGTTGAACAAAGGAGAACCTGACCCAACTCCGGGCAAAATTCAGTGGAGGCTTACACAGAGAATACTGAACAGGAATACTGAGGCAGGAATTCTCCAAGGGCACAAAAGAGTAAGTGCTTACATTTTATTCACTAACTCAGCAAACATTCATTGAGCAACTCTTATGCAGTGGTATGGTTCTATGAGCTAGGACTCACAGAATAGACAAAACCCCTGCTCTTAGAGTGTGCAATTCAGTGGGCATTTAAAGCCAAGGGAATAATAATGTTTGAACAAAGTAAACAACTGAAGAATTCGGTAATGAACATTGAAAGGAGTCAACTCCATTGGGTCTCACAATTCTTTTTTTTCTTTAATTTTGTAATGTTTATTTTTAAGAGAGAGAGACACACACAGAGTGAGCAGGGGAGGGTGCAGAGAGAAGGAGACATAGAATGTGAAGCAGGCTCCAGGCTCTGAGCTGTCAGCACAGAGCCCGATGCAGGGCTCGAACTCATGTACCACAAGATCATGGCCTGAGCCAAAGTCAGACACTTAACCGAATGAGCCACCTAGGTGCCCTGGGTGTCACAATTCTAAACAGAATAACATTTAATTCACATAACCAAAAATGGGTAGAGAGCTAGCTATTTATAATAAAATAATGTAAGAAAAATATATTCATCTAAAACCCCATCATGAGTAACGGACTCAGAGCAGTATAGGAGCATGCCGATGGCAGGGGAAGGAATTTTCATTCATTTGTTTTCATTCATTTCATTCTTTTTCTTTACAACATATGATAATTATGCTTTTACATAATAGCCTTTAATTTTTATTCCCCAAATATACATTTTGATTGAGTATAAAATTATTTAGTTATGTCGGATAATACTCTTATTTTTAGTTATCTGTAGATGTAGTTGGGACAAATGTTAGGATGTCTTCAACTAACTAATTTGTTCAGCAAATACACATGTAGGAAGGTAGTCATGTACAGAGAGGAGTAGTGATATATCAGCAATTAATAAGCCTTGATAAAAATATATGGGCAACATTGTATTATTTTTATAGTGTTTGGCTCAGTTTGAAAAATTTCCAAATAAATATGAATATCAAAGTATGAAGATATATGTAGATATTGTATAAATCCATGAACAGTGGGTTTCGGAGGAAAGATTCTAAGTTGACTGAACTCTGAACGTGCCTCTGTTAGACTGCTGGGTGAGGAGAAGCAAACCTCACCCCCAGGAACCAGTGGGGAGCACTGGCCAGAAGGATGAGATGCAAACACAAAAAGGGCAGAGGGCCACAAAGGGTGGGAGAGTTGATGCTGTCTAAGCAGTGGACTGAGAGATCTAGTCTAAGAAAGACTCAGAGAACAAAAGTGAGGCTAATGGATTGGGAGAATGCTCATTACTGTGAATTATGATCGTGGTTGAACAATAACGACATGACAATAAGTGTAAGAGCAAAGGAGAGAGGAGGTTGGATGAGAGGGGCTCTCCAGGGCACACTTACTTAAAATCTTTATGGATAACTCCTGGAAGGTCCTTTAGAAACACCTCTCTGCCCTACGCAGAATAAACTAATATTAAAACTTTCAGTCATTTGTATTAGAATCTCAGATCTGATCTTAGCTGTGGACATTTTTGGGGGAAGTCAGTTACCAGTGCTTCAAATAATTATTCTCTATTTATGGCTTCAGAGAATTTTGGAACCATTATCTTTTTGAAACACTGTCCTCTTAGAATGATATCTAATATCTTTAATATTTTAGTATTGAATGTCCTTGATATGTATTCCCTCCCCTAAGAAGAGAAAAATTCTGTCTGCTCCAACACAGTTCTCTTTTATCCAATGCAGCCGAAAAAGCTGGTAGAAAAGATTAATTATGTAAGATATTTGGTCAACTATCTATATCTATATTAATATTAAGACTCATAAAAGCTTAAAAAAGAATGAGCAATGATATTTATAGTTCAGCATTATGGTTTGTACTTCATACTGATCAGCATATGAAATAACAGAATTCATAGAAATGGGGTATATTGAAACTAAGTCATGTAAAAGATATTATTATGTCTGAATATCCAAGTGAGTGGGTTTTTTCATGGTCTCATTACCATTATTTAGTGCTAGTCCATGTTCCTGGAGTTGCTATGGAGAGTATGAACCTAATATTCCATTGTCATTGGAATCCGTTTTAGTCACATCAAATCACAAGATAGATTAGTTGTTCTCAAGACTGTAGGTAGACATGGGAGAGGACAAGATCATTCTTATTGTGTAGATGTATGAAATAAATTAAATATGCAAGTAAGAGATAGACCAATAAAGGTTATTATCCACATTGAAGAAAACCAATGATGATTGATTTCACAGTCTACACAGGTATCTTGTGCCTGTGTTTGAAAGAATAACTGCAAGAAAGAAAATTACTCTCAAAAATACACAGTACAAATACTGTGAAACTGAGTATGGAATTACACAGGCCTGCACAATTCTTTTCTGGTGTCAAGCTCCACAAAATTTATTCTCTTCAGAAGAGTTTCCTAGAACCCTGATGTTTTAACATTTTCAGCATGTCCCTAACACTTGCTGGATCCTCTTTAAATACTAATTTCAGAAGGAAAAATTTTGCTCATTTGCTATGGCAGGATAATCCCAACACTTAATTTTAAATGAACTCTAAATTTATTTTCAGTATATTTATTTATTGTAATTAAATCCAGTTATCACCAAGCTAGCCAGAGAAGATGGGCTGGTTTCCCTTTCATTGAAGTCCAGCCTATGTTTCTTTGACTCTGTTATCAAAGCCACTTGATACATCAAAGCTCATGGAGTAAGACTGCTATTTGCATAAAAGATTCAGAAATCAGTGAAGATGAGTACTAGAAAATACTGTTTCCAACACACACACACACACACACACACACACACACACACACACCCCATACAAGCACCCATATAAGCCTATTCTTTCTTCATTTTGCATATTATTCCATAATTAGAAATTTGTAAGGTAACCTGGCAAGTTGGTGTTTTCAGTTAAGTAAGGCCAAATCTCGGCTAGTGGTGGATCCTCACTGACCAATCAGTGCAAATGTCTAGGTGATTAGAAAAGTTTTGGTCACTGCTCTGATCTGGAGTTTCCCAGGGTAATATCAGTCCCCACGGGGTAATACCTAAGAGAGTCAAGTTAGCAAATTTCACACTGAGTGTTGTAAGTGGTTATGATGTTCAGGTCACTACAGAAAAGAAATGCGTTCAGTGTGTGTGAGAGCTAACGTGCCAAGCAGGTGAGTGAATCTTTAGCTCCTTTATCCTCATGCATTATTAGCTCTCTTTACGTTGTTTTTCTAGATGTTCTTGCCATCCTCTTTTTATGTATGTATGTATGTATGTATGTATGTATGTATGTATGTATGTATGTAATAATATAATTTATGGCCAAATTGGTTTCCAAACAACATCCAGTGCTCATCCCAACAGGTGCCCTCCTCAATGCCCATCACCCACTTTCCCCTCTCCCCCCACCCCCTTCAACCCTCAGTTTGCTCTCAGTATTTAAGAGTCTCTTATGGTTTGCCTCCTTCCCTTTCTGTAACCCTTCTTTCCCCTTCCCCTCCACCCCTAGTCTTCTGTTCCTCAAAAAAATTAAAAACAACTACCCTACGACCCAGCCATCCTCTTTTAAATTACAGGGCTTGGTTACTTCAAAAATTATGGTTGTATTCAGGTTGAAATACCAGGGTTTTATGCAACTTTCTCATGGGTTATCGTGGTGATGTTTACAAGTCCAGGCAGAAGACTGAGGAGAGACACAGGACAAAACAGGCCATAGAGCAGACTCGGAGGATTTCTGACATTTGAGGGAAGAAGGGAAACCTGGAAGGTGCTGTATGAGAAACTGGGAAACTCGGATCACAGTGCTCACCACTGGAGCCAGGTTAATTTCTTCAGCAAGAATGAAGAACTCTTAAACATGTATAATTACAAGGTAACTATTAGTTGGGCATCGGAGGGCTCAGTCGGGTAAGTGTCCTACTCTTGATTTCGGCTCAGCTCATGATCTCATGATTCGTGAGTTCAAGCCACATGTGGGGCTCTGTATGGACAGTACAGAGCCTGCTTGGGATTCTCTCTGTCTCCCTCTCTTTCTGCCCCTCTCCCATTCATCTTCTCTCTTCCTCTCCCTCTCTCTCTCTCAAAATAAGTAAATAAACATTTTTTTAAAAGAAGGTAACTGTTACTATTTGTATTACTCTTTGTATTTTTTAAAGTTAAAGTACCTCATAAGGATGGGTTTTGGAAATGAAACATAAATTTGTATTTTCAAATTTAAGTGCATTACATTTATGGCAAGTTCATTTTCATATGAAAAGTGGTGTTTACATAAAAAATTGTAGCAGCCACAGATTAAGTATGTAACAAGTGTATTTTCAATGTATTAATTATACTCCATTCCTTTGTTTTTATTTTATTTACTTTACTTTGATTCTTTCATGCTTATTCCGGTTAGTTAAGCATAGTTTGCTACTCAGCTGACTTAGTGATCTCAAGGGGGGAAAATCACATTTTAATCATAGTTCTGTGTATAAAGAAATTTAACAGTTTATTTTGGAATCTACATTTTCTCTGTACAGAATTCACTATTTCTTTGCTATGCTGGGTTTTTTTCTGCCTCAATTTTCCTAGTATCAGTTGTTTTACTGAGATATAATTCACATACCATAAAATCCATCCTTTTAAAGTTTACAATTCAGTGGTTTTTATTACATTGACAAAGTTGTGTGAACACAACCACTACCTAATTCCAAAAACATTTCATCCCCCGAATCTCCCAAAGGCAATTTCCTCCCCAAGCCTTTGGCAGACACTAATTTGTTTTCTGTCTCTCCGGATTTGCCTATTCTGGACATTTCATATAAATGGAATCATATAGGCCTTGATTCTGGCTTCTTTCACTTGGCATCACGTTTTCACGGTTCACCCACGGTGTCACTCATGTCGGGACTTCCATCCCTATTATGGCTGAGTGACACTCCATTATCTGTACAACCACAGGCCATGTTGTATTTGTCCATCCATCAGCTGCTGGCGTTATGAATAATGTCACCATGAACACTTATGTTCACGTTCGTGTGTGAACATGTTTTTAATCGTCTTGGGTATATATACATGGCCGTGAAACTGCTGGGCCATATAGTGTCTCCATATTTAACACACTGAGAAACTGACACATTATTTTCCAAAGTGGCTGCGTCTGTTCTCATCAGCGATGTGTGAAGGCTCGAATTCTCCCTATCCTCACCAGTAGTTGCTATTTTTTTTAGTGGTAATATTTTACACGCTCAATTTTCAACATTTTGCCTGCTTTATTTTATTTCTTTCCACTTTCCCCCCTCAATGAATACAAGTTTCCTCTTTCTTCAATAGCTACATACTCACTTTACAATAGGTTAAGTGATTCAGTTAGTTCCTTAAGAGTCTGCTTTCTTACTTAATATTCATGACAACCTAATATGATAACTATTACCATCCCCATTTTGTAGATGAAAAACTTTACACAAAAGGCCTCAAAAACCTTCCACAGAATACACAGGCATTTGGTGGAAAAACTTCCACTTAAACCCATGAATTTTTGGAGCCCACATTTTAAAATCCACCTCATGTTCTCACATTTTCGTTATTTCCCTGGGGTTTTCCTTCTGCGATGACTTTTGCTGTTGATAAGCAACCCATCAGAACCACTCCCCTGACATCCTGGGAGCCATGAGTGGTGGCTCTTTTAGGCCCTCCACCTGTGGGCTTCAGAGCAGGGGGAGGGCTTTCCTCCAGCTGTGGATGGAGGAGGGTCTCCCAGGCCTGCTGGGGATGGGCTACTAATCCAGAGGCAGAACAGGAAACAGAGTTTGGTGCATGTGATAATATATTCTTTGCAAATTCTGTGTACCTTAGGCAAATGAGCTGTGATGGTCACAAAAAGTAGAATTTGCCTCCAAAATATGTTCTCACATTGTAGATGTCAATTAAAATATTTAGAAATGAATTCTCCTTCAGATAAGAGAATAATCATGCTTATTTTTGTTGAGAATTTACTACACATGACACTTAAATATTTTGCATAAGTTTCCTCTTCTGAGATCAGTTTCTTATAACATATTACGTATACAAAAGCCAAGGTGTAAAGGGATTGCATGATTTGCCCAAATCTCAGCTCAGTGGCCAAGATGGGACTCCACATCAAGTCTCCATGACTATGAAATCCATGCAAAACTATGAGCAAACAGACATGATTAGACTTAGCACTGCAACAAGCTGGGGGTAGAATTGGATATATTTTTGTCTTTTTTTTTTTCCTATTCAATCAGGATCATTTTGGAGAATGAACAGTATAGAAAATAGTGAACTTTATAAGTATGAATGTTTCAGATGTTATTTTGTGAAGAATAATAACTATGCTGCACAGGGTCACCCTGGCCATTATGTACCCGGAAAATAAAACAGCACAATACAGTGCTAACTGTTCCTGGGCATCACTAATGTAATTTTAATTGTGTCTCTTTCAATAGAAATTGAAAGGTGCCAATGAATGACAGGAAAAAAAAAATCTATCCTTGAAAAATTAATGGATCTGAAAATAAATTTGTCTTGCATTCATCTAAATTCTTTGTTTTGATATTTCTTTTTATTAATCACAAATAGAAACACATAAGGAAAATGTGTAAGTTCTATACAAGTTTCTTCTGGGTTGAATAGTTTGGTAAACTTAGAAAGAAAAGTTAGGTAGAACAGCCATGAAAATGGACTTGATGGTTTGAAAAACTAGTCTTTTATGTCAGTTTCTGCACTTAACCTCCAAATGGCCATTATTTTTCAAATACCTCACAGACTGATTTCAACTATGAAATTTCCCAACCAGTGAACCCACCTCTACCCAACTCCCCAAAACAAGACAAACACATTTGCTAACTAGACATTTTGCCATTTAAGATGTTAATTCAGTGACATGTTTTCTAAAAGAAAGTAGGACAAATGACATAAAAAAAAATATATATATATATATTCCAGAACTGACTCTGGAATAGTGAAAGTTCTTCTTATTAGCAAGGTTCTTAAGGGCAACATTAAGTCATACAATACCTTACACGAGCTGAGTGTTCATACATATGGTTTTGGTTTACTTTCGTTTTAATTTGCATTGGCATGATAATTTTGTATTTTGATATTTACATTTTGATGTGATATACCACCAATGTTATAAACAACTAATACAGTTACACATGAATAAACATTTACTATGTAAGTCAGAGATGAGACATATTTTTAAGCATATTCCTATGTGGCACAGTAAAGAAGAGGAACAAGGAATGAATGAGATGGGTCACATAGAAGAAAGACTGAAATGCCAATTTAGTTCCATGGTAAAGTAGAATTCTTTCCAGGCTTTGATGTAAAGTTGTGCAATAGTAAAGTATATTCGCATCTTAGTCACTGTTATGAAAACTAGATGGAATTACAGAAATTCAAATATATCTACATTCCCTGATGAATTTTAATTTCTATATCATATGCCTGATATAAACAGGGCAGATGCTTTAGCCAAACCCCATTCTATCATTTAATATTTCTTATTCATAATATCTCTTATTGGGTATAAAATTTTATATTTATAATGGTCTGTGATTATGTTATATCTTCTGAATTTGTAAGTTTTATGCCATACATTTTGGATCTGGAATGTACTCCCTGTACTGAACATCCCTAATTAAATATAGCACTAATTTCACACCAAGGTATGTATTCATTTTCAATATAATGTTTGAAGAAGTGGTCATGTAATCTGAAAGATATTTAAAATCACAAAATGAGAAGAAAATCTTAATAAACTGAAAATCATTAACAGTAAATTTCCATATGCTTATTTTAATACTTATTAATTTTGCTAAAATAAATCCTAGTTATCAAAATGTTCCAGCTATATTAAAAGAAGCAGCAATGTGAAAATGGTAGATGTACACATGTCAGTTTAGAACTGGAATTAACATTTAAGTATAAATTAGTTTTCATTAGTATTAAGGGTGGAGTGAAGGTTGAAGGGGAGCAGAATTTGCCACCTGAAAATACTTCTCTTTGGCATAAGAATTACTTTTGCCTGACTGTTTTTAAGAAATAGCAGACATAGCGGAAGCTTTGGAAACCAAGTAGAAGTTACCCTTTTGTAAGAGCGATTTACATTTACAAGCATACCTCATTTCATTGTGTTTTGCTTTATTGCACTTTGTAGATACTGAGCTTTTTACAGATTGAAGGATGGGCAAGCCCAGTCAGCAAGTCTATTGGCACCGTGTTTCCAACAGCATTTGCTCATTGTGTCTCTGTATCCCATTTGGCAATTTTTGCAAAATTTCAAACTTTTTAATTATTATTACATTTGCTATGGTGATCTAGGATCTAGGTAAAGAAAACTGAAAACCTTCTGGAAAGGACTCAAGATTTCAGATGTCAATAAGAACATTTGTGATTCATGGCAAGAGGCCAAAACATCAACATCAACAGGGGTTTGGAGGAAGTCGATTCCAACCCTCATGGAGGACTGTGAGGGTCCCAAGACCTCAGGGGAAGAAGTCACTGCAGATGTGGGGAAACAGCAAGAGAACTGGACTCAGAAGTGGAGCCTGAAGGTGGGACTGAACGTCTGCATCACCTGACACAACTCCAATGGACAAGTTACTTCCTACGGATGAACCAAGAAGTGGCTTCTTGAGATGGAATCTAGTCCCGGTGAAGACGTTGTGAAGACTGTTGAGATGACAACACAGAACATCACATGAACTCAGTTGAGAAAGCAGTGGCAGGTTGGAGAGGACGGACTCCAGTTCTGAGAGAAGTTCTACTGGGGGTTGGATGCTATCTAACCATCACCCGCTACAGAGAAATCGTTCACGAAAGAAGAGTCAACGGGTGCTGCCAACTTCACTGTTGTCTAAGAACTTGCCACCCCACCCCAGCCTTCAGCGCCCACCACCCTGACTGTCAGCAGCCACCAACATCGAGGGAGGACCCTCCATCAGCAGAAAGATTACAAGTCATTGAAAGCTCACATGATGGTTAGCATTTTTACTTTATGTTTATTTTTTAGAGTCTTAACGACTTAAATATTTATTTATTTCATTTTTTTCAAATTTTTATTTAAATCCAAGTTAGTTAACATATAGTGTGATAATGATTTCAGGAGTAGAATCCAGTGATTCATCACTCACATACAATACCAAATACCCATCCCAACAAGTGCCCTCCTTAATGCCTATCACCCATCTAGCTCATCCCCCACCTGCTTCCCTCCATCAACCCTCAGTTTGTTCTCTATCTTAAGAGCCTTTTATGGTTTGTTTCCCTTGGTTAGCACTTTTTAGCAATAAAGTATTTTTAAATTCAGGTACTAGTTTTTTTTTTAAAATACATAATGCTATTGCACATATAATAGACTATAGTATAGCATATAGATAGCATTTTATGCACTGGGAAACTAAAAATTCATTTGAATCACATTATTGCAATATTTGTTTTAGGTTGGTGGTCTAGAACTGAACCCACAATATCTCCCAGGGGTGTCTCTATTGGGGAAATCTCCATGTGTAAGTGTCTCCCTCCCTCTCTCTCTCTCTCTCTCTGTACCAGGAAGGGGAGGATGACTGAATCTTTAGAAACTTTTATCAATGGAGGAGGAACCAGGCACCACTCTGTTTAAAAGTAATTCTCTTTTTACTTGTTACTGTGCTTTTCCTGGTAACAGGCCTCCCTCTCTCCCATATGCACATCTTTCTTTTGTAGTTAGCTGAGGTGGTATTTAAGGGGGCAGCTTGGGCCGTTTTGAGAAGTTACTGTCTTCCTGGGCATCTTCTCTATATACAGGAGGTATATATGTGATTACAATTCTGTTTGTTTTTCTCCTGTTAATCTATTATTACGGGGGGGGGGGCGGGTCACAGCCCAAAACCTGGAAGGAAAGAAGGAAAACTATTTTTCTTCCCCTACAAGTCCAATCAGAAAGGATGAAATAATAGTCATTGTAAGTTATTGATGCAAAATGGCAAACCAAGATGAATGTCCAAGGACAGGTGTGCCTCAGTCTGGTGCTTTGTGTTTTAATGTGCTCTTACCTCCTTATAAGCTCTCAGCAATTTCTCACAATTTTGTGTCTTCAAGTCACTACTCAGGTGTGGCAAAACAGTCTCTCTCATGTTTTCTTCGATCATCCCTAGTGTCGGTGCATTGGATCTATTGGCACATGCACTCATTCTGCTATTTCTGTAGTGCTGTATTTTTATATTAGGACAGAGTTTTTTAAGATGAAATTTGAGAAATAAGAAGCCTATTTAGTAAAATAACAACTTCCTGAATATTGCATTGGTTCCAATGTCCATTTGGGAGTCCAGTTTATCTTTCGTGGTGGATACTTACTATATAACACAAAACTCCTTCCTCCTTGTACTTATTTCTATTTGTTCATAGACGCATTCTACCACCGGACTCATTTCTGTTTTTCAACGTACGTGACTGTTTAGGCCACTGAACACTAGCCAGGGGTGTGTGTGTGTGTGTGTGTGTGTGTGTGTGTGTGTGTGTTAGTAGCAATTAGCATCCTTTCCAATCCTCAGTTAACCAGAAAATACCATTTCTTAGAATGACTTTTCTTGCATTTTGAAATGCAGAATGCAATTGTTTCATTTTTGTGAGATATGAGTTTTCTGCTAAAGTTGATAACATAAATAGGAAAGTAATAAAAAATAGTTTACTTACATATTATCATTTTTGAAGGGACATATTTATTGAAGATTTATATGTAGGTATTTTTTCTCATTTTACCTCAATTAAGATAAAAAGATTTTAAGTGATAAATTTTAATATTAAAGTATTATCAAATGGGAATGTGAAGCTTTATTTTTCTAATATCAGTTTCGATACTTAAACTTTCCAATTGATTTTGCACATTTATGTATTTTATTATGATATCAAAATGCCTCTTCTCAGGTAGGCAATATTTATTCTCGACCAAAAGTGGATAAATGTCACTCACTTCATTCATCTTTACATTGTTTATACCTGACAAAGGGAAAAAGGGAAGAAATATTCTCTGTCTCATTCTTTGTGACAGAACCCTGTGTGCCAGTGTTGCTGTTTCTGGCACTGCAGCTGAAATGGAGCCCTGTGACAGGCAGGTGTCAGGAGCTCACTGTACCTTAGTGGATGCCAGAAGGGGCTGCCCCTATGAACACTGTATCCTTTGCAATGTTTTCAGCATGATCTTAGGAGTAAGCCAACATGAAAGAAATGCACGAGTCACAGGGTGTGCCCTGCTCCCGGGGAGATGCACAGCCTCGTATGACCCATTCACCCAGTCATTGCCCAAGAGGGTCCGGAGCTGATCCCCGGAGGCTCCCCGGGGGTTCAGCGGGTCTTTCCTCCAGGAGGCATCTGGGCAGGCAGAACTCAGGAGGCATCCTGTGTCTACCCCAGATGGTTTCATAACGACGAATTGCTAGTGAAAAGCACAGCAGAGACCGTTAGCTAGCTCTTCAGTAGTCATAATAGTAACTCAACCTTTTCTTTTTTAAAAACATGTCCCACCCTCTCAGTCACAACCCTGCAGCGATATTCCAACCAGTATATGCAGATGCAGAGGAGACTGTAGGGTGTGAGTTCAAGTCAAGCACCCTACCAGCAGAAGCAGGGGTAGCGGTGGGTCTGATCTGCCCACAACGGCTGGGCCAGAAGATGGAAGGGGAAGTGAGGTCTCTGGTGAAATCATGGTTTGCACATATCAACACAGATGACCTCACGACCTCTTACCAGAGAAAACTAAATCTTAATTTGCTTAAACATTGTTCTGAAGACTTTATTTGAAGTTAAATTCTATTACCAATAGATTCAAAGGATTGCACATTTCACATTTTGATGATTATTAGAAGAATTTCCTCCAAAAGGACAATTTCATGTGCAACCCATCCCTGCTGCTAAAAAGTATTTTCACCTCATCCTTTCCCTAATACTTAGTATCATCAATACTCTACTTTAATCTGATAGTAGGATTGGAAAAATATTTTTATTTTCTTTTCCCATGCTCTTTGGAATTATATTTTCCTGATCAGCACTGAAGCTGAAGAGATTATTATTACCTTATTAATCATATTTATTTCTCTTCTATGAATTTCCTGCTCTAATAATTTTCTTGCATGATTTACCTTTTACATTCTAACTTTAAGAGGTTCTGAAATGACTGGTTACAATTTTGAGAAAATTCATTATAAGCTAGATAGAAAGATTACCTCTGTGCTCCTCCGGCTTCCTTTGATGCCCTCAAGATGTTGTCACTCAAATGTGTTATGAGTCAAACTATAACAATGTGCTACTAACATCTTTAGCTATTTCAGAAAATAGTGAAAGTTAAAAATACCATGATGTAACACTACCTATATTTCCTCCAGTAAATAGAGAGAAAAAAATATGGCATATGTTCTGCAAAATCTCTCTTCCAACCATTACAGGTATTTTGGACTACAAATATGTGTTAATGAGAATAAACACTAACGTGTCTGCAGGAACTGCAAAGAGTTATTGAATACAAGGGCCCAGGCTTTAATAGATCAAGTCTAGACTATGATCCAAATACAATTTGGATCATACCTCCAGGAATAATAAGAGATTATGGGACAAAAATAACCAGAAGGAAAAGCTTTCTTAGAGGAATAGTTTTTTTTTTCTTTTTCATTTGGGTTTACGTGGTTCTGTACTGTTCACACACTTGAGGAACTTAGAGATGTTTTGTTCGTCTCCAGAAATACTTAATAGAATCTTACAATCCTCCTTGTTCTAGTGAAAAGCCAAATAAAAATAAGAGAAACTAAACAAAAAGAAATTTATTTCAAAGGAGCAGAAATAAGAACGTAACTTGGACCTTTTACTCAAGAATAGAAACAGAAGATGGGGCATTTGGGCGGCTCAGGCAGTTGAGCGTCTGCCTTCAGCTCAGGTCAGGTCGACCTCAAGGTTTGTGAGTTCAAGCCCAGCAGAGGCTCACTGCTGTCAGTGCACAGTCTGTTCAGACCCTCTGTCCCCTCTCCCCATGTCTCTCCCCTGCTCATGCTCCCTCCCTCTCAAAATTAAATAAAACATTTTAAATAATAGTCATCATAAAGAATAGAAAATGAAGAAACACTTCACTTTATGGATCCAGCATGACCTAGAAAACAAAGCCTAACCAGGATATTTAAAGAAAAAAAAGCCACAAACTAAATTCTTATGTAAAAGTACAAAAATATATTGGCAAACTGGAGCTGGTGGTTTTTGTTTTTGTTTTTTAATGTTTATTTATTTTGAGAGAGAAAGGGAGAGAGAGTGAGAGAAAGAGAGAGAGAGAGAGAGAGCACACAGAGGAGGGGCAAAGAGAAGGAGAGAGAAAATATGTAATATTAGATTATATTAGATTATTATATTAGATTATAGCTCAAAGCATAAAATACATATCCAGGATTACATAGTCATATAAACAAATGACTGAATCAATGAATAAATGGGGGAAAATAGCCAATTTTCCCATGTAGAAGAATCAAAAATATATGTAGATACTGCCTCCTGAGTAAATGAAGCACCACTCTCTATTCTGGGTTGAATACAGTGACTTTCTTCCAAGAGTACAAAATGGAAACGGGGAACAAAAAGAAACAACTTCCCAGTTGAAAAACCTGTCAAGCACGACCTGAGTCGACATCAAGGGTGCTTAGTCATGTTGGTAGCATGCACCCTTGACATGACGTGATGGAAATGGTACTTGCCCTCTAGCGTCTTCCTCCTCAAAACACACAGCCCCAGTTTAGTGAGGAAATCATCAGACAAATCCCAGCTGAGGTACATTCTATAAAATACACGGCTAATATTCCTCAAAATTATCAACGTATCCAAAACAAGGAAAGTCTGAGAAACTATCACAGCCAAGAGCCCAACGGGCCTGATGACTAAATGCAGTGCATGATCTTGGATAGAATCCTGGGACAGAAAAGGGCATTAGGTAAAAACTAAGAATATATAAGAAAAGTGTGATTCAGTTCTTTACTAAAGTCACTTCATATAAAGTGTACCTATAAAAGTCAGTTCATTACTTCATCACATAGAAAATTTTATTTAATGTTGATACTATATACAGTATCATAAAATACCTGGGAATAATATAATAAACATGTGCCAGACCTGTACACTGAATACAATAGAAGATGGTTAAAAATATATATTGAAAAATACCATCTTTATAGATTGGAAGACTCAGTATTTTGAGAATGTCAGCTCTCCCCAAATTAAACTATAGATTTAAGGCAACCTTAATATAAATTTGGCAAATCTGAATATAATAAAAACATCTATTCATCAAAAACAAAATACAACAAATTACTAACAAGGAGTAGAAGACACCATACACAAAAGGAGAAGTAAATAGGGACGAAACCCCTATGTGACAAATGAATTAATTTAAACAGTAAAGATAACTAATAGTATCAGGAAGGCAGGCTCAGGGTACCTGAGTTTCTACAAAACTTCTTTCAAGGCATCAGCACATGTCAAGTCTAGACTATGTAAAGATTTGCTTCCAAGATCACATGGTTTGGGCAGAGTTAAGTCATTGTAGTGGTGTTAGACTGAAGGCTATGTTCCTAGCTGGCTATCGGCTGCAGATTGCCCTCAGTCCCTTCCCAGCTTGGCTTCCCCAACATGGCAACTTGCTTTTAAAAGACAGCAAGGGAGAAATTCTGTTGGCAAGATGAAAATGCCAGTGCTATGTGTTCCAATATGGAAGTGACACTTCCATCACTTCTGCCACATTCTACCCTTTGAAACGAGTCACAGTCGATGGCAGGGGATTACACAGGGCATGAATACCAGGCGGTGGGAAACACCGGAGGCCATACTGGAGTCTGTCTCTCACAGAACAAACAATGGCTAAAATATATGGATGGATAGTAGGCTTTTGTGTAGGGATCAGCATTCCTAGTTCAAACTACTTTCTCTTTAATGTCTTTTTAAGACATCTCTTCTGGAAAATCCCATTATTTTCACAAGAAAATGTCAAATCCACCTCCAGTTTAGGAAATTTTTTAAATACATGGTCCTACACTTACTTGGAAAACTGAAATAGGTAATAATCCCAACTATTTGATCCAGACTCTGACTTCAAACTCTGTACTACTTAACAAGTTTAGGTCAGGGAACACTGGAAGGATTATCTATTATGGGAGCACTCCCAATTTCTCTGTAGACAGTTTTAAATCTACCCTTGCCTCATGCCATGCCATGATAACTATGTGCTCAGAAAATATTTGGGGCGCCTGGGTGGCTCGGTTGATTAAGCGTCCGACTTCGGCTCAGGTCATGATCTCGCGGTCCGTGAGTTCGAGCCCCGCGCCGGGCTCTGTGCTGACTGCTCAGAGCCTGGAGCCTGTTTCGGATTCTGTGCCTCCCTCTCCCTCTGACCCTCCCCCGTTCATGCTCTGTTTCTCTCTGTCTCAAAAATAAATAAACGTTAAAAAAAATTAAAAAAAAAAAAGAAAATATTATTTAGCCGATGTGTCGGTTCAGCTTTAAGGAACCATCTTTGTCCTATGAATGAAGGCATGTATGGAAGGGTGGTGGGCAGAGAACCTTCAGCTATGACTTCTGTGTTTGTGGTAGGCATTACCTCCAATACACAGCATTGTACAGGACAGACTGTTCACCACATTACACGGTACCCTAGAGGACGTAGGACAGATGATTCTTTTAGATAGTAGAAAGAGGAGTAGCTTTGCTGGATGATTCTTTTAGATAGTAGTAAGAGGAGTAGCTTTGCTTCTCCTGAGCAACAACTTTTATTTGATGGACACCGTGGATGCCAGAGTTAAGCATGTTTTCCTATTTCCTTGCTGGGAAATGCAGAATTCAAAAGAAACTCACATTAGTAAGTTATAATGGCTTTGTGATGTAGGCCTGTGTGTTAAATTTAATTCTAGTTTCATGTGATTTTTTTCATTCAATCACTGGCTTCATCTGATTTTCCTATTCCTTGTCCCCCTTTCCTTAAATCCTTTTTAAAATGAAGCCAGGAAGTGAATATTATAATTGCATATACACTATATGAAGTTAATATATTTATAATGAATCTGTATGCATAATGAATACATAACTGTATATGTCATAAATTTATGTATGCAACTATATACTTAAGCCAAGTCTTTTCATATGTTCGGTTAACAATGTATCTGCTCGTTGACACTTGAATTAGGTGTATCTAGAAAATGAGGGGCAATGATAATTAGAATGATTAAGGCTTACTCTTGCCTTCACTAAAAAACATTTAAAGTTTTCTATGCTACCTGTGATGTTCCTGCCTCTGTTTGAGTGTAAACAGAGATGTGGGGTAATGTAGTCAGCAACTAATAAGAGGCTAACCAGCAGAGACCATATAGGTTATATGTTTATTATTTGTGCAACATTGTTTCATCTCTTCATAATGCATACCTCCCTCTTTCTACCATCCTTTATCCTTCTTCCATCAGAAAATTTATCTTCTTTCTTCACTATCCTCTGCAGTGATATCCTCAACAGATCCTTCCCTCCGAAGGTGAGTCCCTTTTCTGACATCTAATATACTACATGATAATAAATTGCTTGTATGTCTGTTGCCTTGCTCATCTATTCTTGAGATCAGAAAACATGTCATATCTATATTTTATTGAAATTTCTAAAATAATGCTTGTTTTAATAAAATTAAATATATATGAATGAAGTATCATATTTCATAAATTTGGTGGAATTATAGGAGTTAATTTTTCTAATGGCTAAATTGCAAAGCATTACAAAAAGTAATTCTATGTGCTAATGTTGTTCATGTAGAGTAATGTTTTCTTCACAAACAAAAATATATAAACATAATATTTATAAAAATGAAAATATAATAAAGTGTCTGGAAACAGCAGGTGCAGCACAAAATTAATAAATAAATCAGATTAAGACTAACCTTCAGTGAAGTGTATTTAATTTGTAGTAAATGCTTACTAATTTCATATCAAGACAGTGCTGCATATAGATTTAAATGTTGACACATTTTATTTTATTTTAACATAGCATAGTACCTATGCATGGTGTTTATGTGAGAAACAGAGGCAACCTGTATTATGTGTTGGACCTTCTTTTTTAACAGTAGTAAGTTTTTTGCTGTTGTTTGTCATCAGAGAAGTTAGGTTAATTTTACATTTTACACAGAATGAAGCACTACTTACAGTCCCTCTAACATACATTAGTGAACAATTTTATGTTAGTAAGGAGAGCAAGGTCAGAGTGTAGGCTGATCCAAGATGAAAGCTGGATTTTCTTTTCTCATGTCAAGATTAAAAACTGAGAATAAACTAAGGGTTGATGGGTGGTGGGAGGTCGGGGAGGGTGGGTGATGGGCATTGAGGAGGGCACCTGTTGGGATGAGCACTGGGTGTTGTATGGAAACCAATTTGACAATAAATTTCATATTAAAAAAATTGAGATGTGGAAAAAATAAAAAAATTAAAATAAAAAAATCCTATTGAAAATAAAAATTAATTATTTGCTGGTGAACTATGAAATCGCAAAGAGGGAATGCTGTAGCTAGCTGACTCCTAATTACATTATCCTGGACATTTGCCATAACAAACTTCACAAATTCCAAATGACTTTCTTCTTTTCAAACTGAACTCTTTCTGCCCAATTAAAGGAGATTTCCATGGCAGAATTTGGGATTAAAATTAAAAAGAGAAAATCAGTTTGTTATGTTGTTAGAGCAAAGTTTTATTTGATGTATCTACATAGAAATTCTACCTACAGTCATTAAACTTCCTTAGTTTTATAGTATCAAGTTGTGCATTAAAGACAAATAAAAAATTCAGAATTCTGGTTGTATTTTTGAGAGAAAAATTTTAAAATGTAAATGCTAAGTTGACTTAGTTATTTTATTGTATTTACTTTATTACATAGAAAATATTACATTATACAAATATCCTATTATGGTATAAAATTTTTTTTTATATCGAGCATCATAATGTCCTAACATTCAAAAAGGGGCCAATACAAGGTCAGACTTAGCTAACACAATTAAACAAGCGACTCAGCATTTCCACATTGATGGTCAGAAAGAAAACGTATTAGAAACTGCTACCCTATACTCAATGTTTTGAAAGTTGTTATCAGAAGGATGTGGAATTTAAGAAACAAAACAAATGAGTGTAAGGGTAAAAGAGAGGGGAAGAGGCAAACCAAGAATCAGACTCTTAACTACAGAGAACACACTGATGGTCACCAGAGGGGAGGTTGGGGGGGCTTGGGGCAACAGGTGTTGGGGATGAAGGAGGGCACTTGTGATGAGCACCAGGTGATGTACGGAGGTGTTGAGTCACTATATTGTACACATGGAACTAATATTAGACTGTATGTCAACTAACTGGAATTTAAATAAAAACTTGTAAAAAGGGAAGGTATCTAAATATTCCCAGGGATGTTTTAATAGGACTGCAACAATGGTTTCTCTGTTTTTCTGGATGGTTGAATTCATTACCAGACTTTCTAGCCCATTCTAAACCCAGTCCTACCAGACCTGTATTCAGGAATACCTGGAGGTTTTAAACTGGCTTTTGAGCTGCTACATTAAAATATCAATAAATGAAAGCAGAGCATATTGTGTTTTATAACACAATAAAACAAACTTGTTATCTCCAAATTAACCAAAATACTAACTTTTCAGGATTTTCCCCTGTGTTCTGCAGTACTATGAATGAGGCATACAACAAGAAAAATAACAATGTCAAAGATTTAGCTTAAAAATAGGTGAATTTACATTTCGAATAACACTGAAAACACACATATTACAAATGAGCCCTGTCTATCCTCTGTTCCTTCATCTTCCTATCTCATTGGGGGAGTTCCACAAGGGAGGCGAGGAAAAATAACCAGCTTGAGACATGTAAACAGAGAATTCATAGAGCTGCTTTGCTGTTCAACATTGCTATATACAATTGCATTCCTTAAACAAAAATAAATATTCTTTTTTGTTTCTTTATACAATTTAGGATAAAAAGACCCATAATAGTCTTATTTCTGGTTGTTATTTTTAAAATATGGAGATAATGACTTAGATAAAGCTAAAATCAGGAATTCTAAGGGAAAAGCTTAGTATCGTCTTCTTCATCCCACTGAATAGTTGACAGATATGTTTTCAACCACATACATTCATAATCATCACTTTATCTACATGCAGATCATAGTTATATAGGCTGAGAAATGATTAATTAGGGTTTATCTAGCAATTCATTTCCAAAGCAGCTGGTTTGTACTGCCCAACGTTTGGAATTATGTGGTCATTGACACATGTGTTAACTTGCAGTACTATAATTTAGGCTAGTTCAAAATTTGATCTCCATTCTCATGCTTGGTAACTTAGAATAATCACCTGAAGTCTTGACCTTGCTCAGTCTGGTTCAGTATAACATTCCAACCAGATAAGATCAGGTTAGATACATGGGTAAACTTTGGAGACACATTGGATTGAGTCAGAGAACATCCTATTTCAGGATCTTGAGTTAGAACTAAAAAGATAACTTGGTCCAGGGGCAAATCTCAGTGTGTCTCAGAGAGTAATATATTTGACATCGACAAGAGTAATTGTGGTCTGTTTGTGAACAAAGAAAAAACTCTGCAAGGGTAAGTGCAGGCATGGTAATTATAGCTGCCATACATTTGACCTATGTCTTTAATATTCTTGACAAATTTAAGGAGAAATTTAATTAGCAAAACTTCCAAAGTTGTTTTCTAATAAAAAGAGGAAAGATAAGACTTTAATTACTTATTGTCAGAAAAACAGAGCGAGTTCGAAGGTTTTTAAAAAATTTTTTTTTTTTACATTTATTTATTTTTGAGAGACAGAGAGAGACAGAGCACAAGCTGGGGAGGGGAAGAGAGAGGAGACACAGAATCTGAAGCAGGCTTCAGGCTCTGAGCTGTCAGCACAGAGCCCGATGTGGGGCTTGAACTCACAAACCCTGTGATCATGACCTGAGCTGAAGTCGGACATTTAACCTACTGAGCCACCCAGGCGCCCCTGAAGTTATTTTTTTTAATATATTTGTTCATAATCAACATTTTTAAAGCATCTCCCAGGTATATGTTTTTGCAAAGATCACTGATACACATGGGGTATAATTAAAATCTCAAAAGTCCTTCCTGATATTATATTTAATTTATTGAAATCATCCTAAGAAAGGACATCCACAAATCTAAGCAATAGAGTTAAATGAATTGGCCTTGGATTAATTTCAAATGTCCAAGGACATCCTTTTGGAACATATTAAAGGCATAACAATGGCTGAGAACCCACAATGATATAAGATTAATCATGTATGTGACATAGCATGAAATATTAAATTGATTTTCTCCTTTCCTTTCATGTTCTATAGGCTTCTAAACAGATTCTTGAACTTTATGTGTATTTGGGTTACATGAAGCGTACACTCAAGATGTAGATTCCCATGTTCTCAATACTAGAAGTTTATTTAGTGGGTCTGGAAACCTTCCTTTTTATTAAGCACCCCAGATATTTCTTCTACTGACGTTACAACATAAACCATGTTTGCAAACACCGATCAAATGTGAATAAATTCCAACTACTGGTTTTATGTTTATAATTGTGTCTACTGTCCAACACTGAGTGGTCTGAGAAAGCATGGGAGAATTGCCTTAAGAAGAACGTGAGAGCAGTTGAGAAGAGAGAAAGAAGATAATTTCTGCAATGGTGACAATAAACACACTATAGCTGACACAGAAAGGGAGGACGATTTTAGGATTAGATCTACACGCTTAGAGATACATTCTGGTTCAAGCTTCTAGCTTTGGGAAGAAAGAGTATTTCCTTTGTGTTTCTGTCTGTGCTGTCTGGTCCCACTTGAACAGGGCAGAATTGAGAGAGAATTGGGGATGACTCCCTCTCCCGTAACGAAGACTGTATAGTCTGCTCTCTAAAAAGGATTTACTTATCATGACAGATTCTTGATGGGGACTATGGATGAACATGTAAAATATAAAAATACATTAGGAAGTATTGAAAATGATGTTTTTTATTCCTTTCTTTTGATATTACATAAATTATCTATATCTATATCTGTATCTATATCTATATCTATATCTATATCTATATCTATATCTATATCTATATCTAATCTATATCTGTATCTATATCATCTATTGATCGATCAATCGATAGATAGATACTTCTTTCTGGGTTTTGCAATGAGTTTATATTCTTGTAATAGCTTATGGAATAAAAAGTAGAAAAATTCCTTAATTGTGCCACTTACCTATGATTAGTATTATTTATATTGGGTGGTAGTATACGGTACTAAAATGTTCTTGAAGTGAAAAATCCGTAATTCTTTAATAAATCCCTCCCAAGTAGAAGTACAGTTCCAAAATCTCTATAATTTAGGTTTTTAGAAGAAAAAATTACCCTAGCTACCCTACATAAAAATTGTAATAGAAAAATAATAAGGCTAGGAAGGCTGAGTTCTGCCAGTAAGAATGATCTTGAGAGAAAGAAAAACTTCTAAGAGCCAAAAGCAAATATTTTAGAATAGCTACACATTTCCAAGTGGAATTCTGTGTGTTATTGTGTTTAGTTCCCTCCTGATAATATCATAAATCTTCAATAATATTACGATTGACAATATATGCTATGTGTAAGAAATAGCATAAACACTGTCACAAAATCAACCCAAGCACTTATTTCCAATCTTAGAAAGCACAGATTCTCCCCTTAACCCTAAGCTTTCTAAAGACATCCACACCATTCATCTTGAATTGAAACTCTAGTGAAACATCTTTCAAGTCTACCTTCATGTGTCGTGTGTTGCCTTTTCGAAAGGCTGCTGCCTTACCCACTGGCCAATACAGGCAAGTCCTGTGGCCAGACCTGCACTTGCCAGCAGGCAGAGAGGACCATCACTGTCTACTCAAGAGGAATCGTGAGAGTCAGATCCAGATTTTTCATCTTTTATCTTCCGAAACTGCCGTGAGAACACGAGCAGAGAGGGGTCCATATGAGGACAGCTGTGAAGTAGCTGTATGACTCCTGTTAGAGCGCAGTACATAATGAATAAGGAGAAGATACGCCCAGGAGTGAAAGACAGTCATGAGTCAAGAAAACTGAACGGAGCTTCTTGGAATAGATGAGCCCTTGTCTATAAGCCACAGACCTGCATTGGTGACTGGGGAATATACAAATCAGTTTCCTCGTTTATAAGCTGATTTCTGACCCAAAGTTGGGAAAATGAGGTATGTACTCCTAGAACATCTTCCAGTGGATACACGTCATATGCATATTTATCCTAAAACTATAAGAACAGAGGATATTCGGGGAATAACAATTTTAGAAATGTAATCAAAACACTTTACCAAATATTTTGCAATCACTGCTATAATTATTTTCTTTTTCCTCTTTGTCTTCAACCTGTAGGACTTGCACATGCATTTGAACAGATAAAATGATTTATCTCTTAAAATAAGAGATAAATTGTCCTTTTATCAAATGATATACAAACTGAAAATTGCATTTGTCACTGCCTCTTTCGAGTGGATTTCTTTTAATAGCACTAACCAGTGACCCAATGCTTTTCAAAGTCACTTTTTGAATTAAAAAATTAATCTTCCTAATATATTTCTGTCATTTATGTAACTCACGAGGCTTTCTGATTTCTACCTATGGAGTATTTTACACAATGAAAGGATGCATGCTATTAAAAATCAGAAAACCTGCGTAAAACTGCTCGTCATCATTTATCTGCTCAATGACACAGAATCACACCATCATGTCAACAGAGGCCACTCATTTGTAATATTACAATTATATTACAACAGGGAAGCATTAGCATCTGGCCTACATGTGTTGCCATTTTGCAGAGAACGTCTATTGTGATAATTTATATAAAGCCATACTGCAAAACATTAAGTCCTGTACAAATATTAGCTAAGAAGATAGTTATGGTGGTGGGAAAACACAAGAAGAGATCTATTTGAATATTGTAAAAAGTTTTTATTTAAATTCCAGTTAGTTAATGTACAGTGTTATATTAGTTTCAAGTGTACAACATTGTGATTCAGCACTTCCATGCATCACCCCGTGCTCATCACAGCAAGTGCACTCATCAATCCCCAGCAGGGGAGGGGCAGAGGAGAAAGAAAAGAGAATCTCAAGCAGGTTCCACGCTCAGTGTGGAGACCAACAGGGGGCTCAATCCCATGACCCTGGGATCATGACCTGAGCTGAAATCAAGAGTCAGACACTCAACCAACTGAGCCACCCAGGGGCCCCTAACACCCATAAATATTTTTACCTTGAGAATATTTTACAAGTTAGTATCACTGAAGTAAAGATGGCTAGAGTTCATTTCAACCTTTATAATGCTCTGGGTACCTAAAACTTGTAACACAAATTATCTATTTGCCAAATAGATAATTCCACCACAGTACACAATCAGAGCATGTTGACTTGAAATTAAAATTCAAAGATATGAGAGCCAGGACAATGTGTTCCTTTTCTGCATTACCAAAGACTCTCTTCCTTATTTTTATCTTGGATTATTTCTGGATGTGTGTGTGCGTGTGTGTGTGTGTGTGTGTGTGTGGTGGTGGTGGTGGTGGTGGTGGTGGTGGTGGTGGATGGGGGGCAAGATCATTCCACATCCTGGGAAGGATGTGAGGAAACAAAGGAGAATCTTTCCTGTCACAGCGTGCCACAAATGCCACCATGAATAATGATCATTTTGACTTTTACTACATTTACATGTCAAAAAGACATTCTTTGTTTACACATTAGTTGCCTCTCATTAGTTGCCTTTAAAATAACTATACATCAGTAAGAAATTATTTGACTTTGTCTTGGAAAGATGATTTATAAATTTATTAATTGAAGCATCTGAAGACTCAAACATGGCTCTGAAATGTGCTCCATTTACTAATTGCCCATGCTTCTCTTATGTGCAAAAGGACATTACTCTTCAGTAGCATTCTACATATTATTCTTCATCACAAGGTCAAGAGCTGCAAATGTCAAGGTCAAAGGCTGACAAGGGAATTGTGGTTTAATTGATAAGCTTGTAAGTCTGTTCAATAAAATTAAAAAAATGGATATTTCTGTCTCCTTATATTCTGCATGTGGATTTTTAAACACTGTTAAGGAAAGGGATCACTAAGGATGCAGAAAGTTAATATAAAAGGTCTGTGTTGAAAAGAAACTGGTTAAGGACAAATTAGCATTTGGCATGCCTGATATAAATATGTTATATCTTGATTTCTTTTCATTTAAAAGGGATGCACATCTTTGTTTTAAGTCACTATGTTTGTGGTAATTTGTACAGCAGCAACAGGAAACTAATACAAGCATAACTAATCCCTTCCATGTAGAGGACAAAGCTGCAGTGGATGGTGGGGCTATAAAATGGGAGAAACCTGGGTCTCCAAACACCCTCGTGATGCAGAGATGGCCCAGCAGCCTGGACTGTTTTCCCCTGACTACTGTATATGGAATAAATAAACTATCATTTTTCAACTACTATCGTTTTTACTTACCCCTTAATAAATACACGTGTAGAAAATTTATATCAAAATATTGAACTCTTTACTGAAGAGTAATATAGGAATTATTTGCTCTATATAATCCCATATACTATCTCTTCACATTGTGAAAGTTAAAAACATTTCATATTGAACATACTGCTGCGCTCTTGACTGCAGCTGGTCATATTTACTTTCATGAGCTCAATTTTCTAGTCATTCTATTCTACCTATCAATTTAAATAATTCACATGAAACTAATTTTCCCTGAAATAAAAAGTTTGAAAGACTGTATTTCAAATAAAAACAACTGACAATTATTAGCTCATTTGTCATAATGTGGGTGAAGGCTTCATAGAGAAAATGGCCTTGGGTTGATGAATTTCAAGGATAGGTATTGAACTCATAGATACACTGAAATATATTTCTGTGTTATAGTTTATCCAAAATGCACTCACTCACAAAACCATGTTTAATGTAGCAATTAATTTTGAGTAATTGGTCAGCAAATGATGTTTAATATTCTTGAATTATTTTTGTCAAATGAAAGCACACTTCTAAATTCATTTTCTTCATTTTCAACTTCATGATTCTGCTTATATTGTCCATTATTTTATTCATTTACCCAACAAATAGCTATTGAGTTGCTACACCCTACTAGCCATTGACTGAGTCACTAGAGATATTTCTGAAGATAACATACATACTGGAAAAGCTCTCTTCCTACCCTAACATCCTTTCTGTTGCTGTCAGCCTTAACCTGTTCCTTGAGGCCAAGGCATACACTATAATGGTAATAACATGGGTTTTGGAGTGAAACTGGATTAAGACAGTAACCTTAACACACAATAACTAATTTGACTTTGAAAAATTACTACACTTTGTAACCTTAAGTTTCATCATTTGTGAATTTGGGGCATAGCACTTAAGTAGCATATTTTGTCCAAAGATTAAATGTAAATAGAACACACTCACTTTCTCCTCTACCCTTATAATCACTGCTTACAGAACTCTTCATGTCAGGCTGGCAAAATCTATACCTTAGTTGCAGGCACCATGTCCATGTTGGAAGTACAGGGTATGGTGGTAATATTACGTATTTTCTGCTTTTAATTGGTAAGAAAAAAAGTCTACTGAAGGCTAAACCTCTGTTAAATAATAGCTCAGTAAGCAGTCTGCTATCTAGACAGTCAAGCCTCCCATCCAGGGAAGGTAGAAAAACAAATCTACAGTGGATTCACTCTTACTCAGTCAATTTCTTTATGATACACTGTAATAGCACCAGGTCCCTGTCCTTCTTAGTATTTTACACAATCATAAACTTACATTCATTAGTGCATTTCTTTTATTTACTTTTTAAATTTTAATTCCAATATACTTAACATACAATGTTATATTTGTTTCAGGTGTGCAATACAGTGATTCAACAATTCCATACAACACCTTGTACTCATCACAACAAGTGCACTCCTTAATCCCCATCACCTATTTCAACTATCCTCCACCACCTCCCCTCTGGTAACCACCAGTTTGTTCTCTAGAGTTAATAATTTGTTTCTTGGTTTATCTTTCTCTCTTTTTTCCCTTTGTTTGTTTTGTTTCTTAAATTCCACATATGAGTGAAATCATATGGTATTTGTCCCTCTCTGACTGACTTATTTCACTGAGCATTATAATCTCTAGCTCTAACCATGTTGCAAATGCCAAGATTTCAATATTTTTTATGGGTGACTAATATTCCATTTTATAAATAAACCACATCTTTATCCATTCATTTGTTGATAGACACTTGGGCAGCTTCCAAAATTTGGCTATTGGAAATAATACTGCTATAAACATAGGGGTGCATACATCCCTTTGAATTAGTGTTTTTGTAATTTTATGGTAAATACCCAGGAGTGCAATTAACTGGATCATAAGGTATTTCTATTTTTAACTTTTTGAGAAAACTCCATCCTATTTTCCAGAGTGGCCACACTAGTCTGCATTCCCACTAACAGTGCAAGAGGGTTCCCCTTTCTCCATATCCTCACCAAGAGCTGATGATATTTCTTGTGTTGTTGATTTTAGCCATTCTGACAGGTGTGAGGTGGTATCTCACTGTAGTTTTGATTTTCATTCCCCTGAAAATGAGTGATGTTGAAGATCTAGTCATGTGTCTATTGGTCATCTGGTTGTCCTTTGGCCATTTTTAAATTGGATTATTTGTTTTTGGGTGTTGAGTTGTATAAGTTCTTGATATATTTTAGATACTAACCCTCTATTGGATATGTCACTTATAAATATCTTCTCCCATTCCACAGTTCATCTTATGTTTTAGTGGTTGTTTATTTCATTGCGTAGAAGCTTTTTATTTTGATGTAGTCCCAATAGTTTATTTTTGCTTTTGTTTCTGTTGCCTCAGGAGACATAACTAGAAAGATACGGCTTTGGTCAATGTCAGAGAAATTAGTGCCTATGCTCTCTTCTATCTTTTCTAGGATTTTTATGGTTTCAGGTCTCACATTTAGGTCTTTAATCCATCTTGAGTTTATTTGTGTGTGTGCTTAAGAAAGTGTCCCAATTTCATTCTTTTACCTGTGGCTGTCCAAATTTTTGAACACCATTTGTTAAAGAGACTTTCCCATTGCACATTTTTGTCCTCTTAATCAAAGATTAATATGACATAAAATTGTGGGTTTATTTCTGAGTGTTCTATTCTGTTCCGTTGATCTATTGGTCTATTTTTGTGCCAGTATTATACTGTTTTGATTACTACAGCTTTGTAATATAACTTGAAGTCTAGAATGTTGATGCTTCCAGTTTTGTTTTCCTTTTTAAAGATTGCCTTGGTTATCTAGGTTATTTTGTGGTCCCATACAAATTTTTGGATTATTATTTTCTAGTTCTGTGAAGAAACACTATTATTATTTTGATAGGGATTGTATTAAATCTGTAGATCGCTTTGGGTAGTATAGACATTTTAACAAAATTTGTTTTTGCAATCCAGGAACATGGAATGTCTTTCCATTTTTTTGTGTCCCCTTCAATTTCTTGCAACAAAGTTTTACAGTTCTCATGCTACAGATCTTTCACCTCTTTGGTTAAGTTTATTACTAGGTATCTTCTTATTTTGGGGGCAACTGTAAATGAGACTCTTTTCTTTTTGCTGCTTCATTATTAGTGTATAGGAACACAACAGATTTCTTTACATTGATTTTTGTGTTCTGAGACTTTAATGAATTCATTTTTCAGTTCTAGTAGTTTTTTGCTAGAGTCTTTAGAATTTTCTATATATAGTATCATGCCATCTGTAAATAGGGAAAGTTTTACTGTTTCCTTACTGATTTGTATGTCTTTTGTTTCTGTTTGTTGTCTAATTTCTGTGGCTAGGACTCATAGTACTATGTTGAATAAAAGTGGTGGGGGTGACATGCTGACTTATTCCTGACCTTAGGGGAAAGGCTTTCAGTTTTCCCACTTGAGTATGATGTACACTGTGGGTTGCTCATATAAGGCCTTTATTATTCTGAGGATTTTCCCTCTAAACCTACTTTGTTGAGGTTTCTTTTTTATCATGAATGGTTATTGTACTTGTCAAATGCTTTTTCTGTATCTATTGAATTGATCATATGGTTTTTGTCCTTTCTCTTATTGATGTGATGTATCATATTGATTGATTGGTGAATACTGAACCACTGTTACATCCTGGGAATAAATCCAATGTTATCATGGTGAATGATTTTTTAAAAAATATATTGTTGGAAGGCAGAGTTAAGATAGACGAGAAGTAGGGCCCCCCTGGGCTTTCCTTGTCCCTCAAACACAGCTTTATTAAGGTCATAGCACCTGGAATACCCAGGAAATCGATCTGCAAAGTGTCAGAAAGGTCTCTACTATTGGAGGGAGATGGTGTGGCAGGTGTGAATTGCATGGAAATGAATTAGGGGAGAGAAAAACAACAGTGCTGTGGAGGGGAGGGGACCCTTTCCACGGAGGGACAAAAGGGAGAGAAAGAGAGATGGGTTGAGAGAGTGTCGCATCGAGTTTGCACAAGAGGACAACCTCTGGACCACAGACTGAGGAGCAGGAAGTGCTAAGCGTCACAGGTGTTTTTTGCAAACAACATTTGGAACTCAAACTCTGAGGTTTTGGAAGTGTGCGGCTTTTCCGGAGCAGACCCCTGGTGTATGCTCCTGGGGAGGAGGGAGCGTCCCTTAAACGAATACCTTGGTGTAGGGATCTCCAGGACACACAGGGAGAGAACACTGCCTTTCCTGGAGTGCTTTGGACAAAAGTCCCTGCAGGCATAGCCAAGGCCTCTCATCAGCAGGGAACAGAGGTGCACCCAGATGGAATATAATCTTTGCTGCTTTTAGCAGTGCTACACCATAGAGTCTGTGCACTGGGCGGGCGTGGGACACCGGTTTTTCAGGGACAAAGGACATCAGACACAGCATGGAGAGGCTGTATTCTGGAGGAGGTGGGTGGCTTCACGTGGTGCCAGGTCCTTTAAGACTTTGAGTTTAGAATCACAGCTGCACAGCAAAAGAAAAATGCAGGATAGTTGTGGCGCAAGGCGAGCTGACCACCCTTGCTATTCTGTGATGTCTGCCTGAACAGAGAGGGGTGTGAGACCTGGGTCTGGGGACCAGAGATTTGGGTGGTGCCATATTCCCCCCATCACGAACACAGTGGGACTACAGAGGCAGCACAGTGGACCCCATGGAGGCAGGACCCGCTTAAACCAAACCCTTCCCCTCCCTGCCTGGCAACTGCCTATTTACTGGGGCAGGACAGACTCTACACCATTGTAGCCAGGCTCTCCTCTGGACCAGCACAGGCCAGCACCTATCAATCCAGGCTGATCTCAAGAAGCAAGAAAGCAAATACACAAGCTAGCCTTACACCTAAAGGAATTAGAAAAGGAACATCAAATAAAGCCTAAAGTCAGCAGAGGAAGGGAAATAATGTCTAGAGCAGAAAAAAAATGATATAGAAACAAAGAAACAAAAAACAAGTAGACTAGATCAATGAAACTAAGAGCTGGTTCTTTGAAAAAATTAACAAACTCCTAGCCAGACTTAGGAAAAAGAAAAGAGAGTAGACCCAAATAGATAAAATCACAAGCAAAAAGAGATCACAACCAACACCACAGAAATACAAACAACTATGAGAATACAATGAAAACTTAAATGCCAAAAACTGGGCAATATGGAAGAAAATGGAAAAATTCCTAGAAACACAAAAACTACCAAAATTGAAACAGGAAGAAATAGAAAATTTGAACAGACCCATAACCAGCAAAGAAATTGAATCAATAATCAAAAATGTCCCAACAAACAAAAGGGTCCTGAGCCAAATGGCTTCCCAGGGGAATTCTATCAGATATTTAAAGAAGAGTTAATACCTATACTTCTCAAATTGTTCCAAAAAATATAAATGGAAGAAAAGCTTCCAAACTCATTCTATGAGGACAGCATTACATGGATTCCAAAACCAGAGACCCCACTAAAAAGGAAAATTACAGGTCAATATTCCTGATGAAACTGGAAACAAAAATACTCAACAAAGTACTATTATATTGAATTCAACAGTGCATTGAAATAATTATTCACCATTAACAAGTGGAATTTATTCCTCGGCTGCAAGGCTGGTTCAATATTCACAAATCAATCAATGTGATACACCACATTAATAAAATAAAGGATAAGAACCACACAATCCTCTCAATAGATGCAGAAAAAGCATTTGACAAAATACAGCATTCTTTCTTGATAAAAACTCTCAAGAAAGTCTGGATAGAAGGAACATACCTCAACATCATAAAGGCCATATACAAAAGACCCACAGCAAATCACATACTCAATGGGGAAAAACTAAGAGCCTTCCCCTTGAGATCAGGAATATGTCAGGGATGTCCAGTCTCACCACTATTGTTTAACATAGTTTTGGAACTCCTAGTCTCAGTAATCAGACAACCAAAAGAAATAAAAGGCATATAAATTGGCAAAGAAGAAGACTTTCATTCTTCACAGATGACATGATACTCTACAAGGAAAAGCCAAAAAACTCCATCAAAAAACTGCAAAAGATAATACATGAATTCAGCAAAGTCTTAGGATATAAATAAAATCATTGTACAGAAATCAGTTGCATTTCTTTGTACCAATACTGAAGCAGCAGAAAGAGAAATCAAGGAATCGATCCCATTTATAACTGCACCAAAAACCATAAGATAACTAGGCATAAACCTAACCAAAGAGGTATAAGATCTGCATGCTGAAAACTATAAAAAACTTATAAAAGAAATTGAAGAAGACACAAAGCAATAAAAGAACATTCCATGTCCATGGACTGGAAGAACAAATATTGTTAAAATGTCTATACTACTCAAAGCAATGTACATATTTGATGTAATCCATATCAAAGTAATACCAGCATTCTTCACAGAGCTAGAACAAGCAATCCTAAAATTTGTATGGAACCAGAAAAGACCCCAAATAGTCAAAGTAATGTTGAAAAAAAAAAAGCCAAAGTTGAATGCATCTGGATTTCAAGCTGTATTACAAAGCTGTAATCATCAAGACAGTATGGTATTAGCATAAAAACAGACATATAGATCGATGGACTAGAACAGATAACCCAGAAATGGACCCACAAATGTATGGCCAACTAATCTTTGACAAAGCAGGAAAGAATATCCAGTGGAATAAAGACAGTCTCTTCAGCAAATGGTGCTGGGAAAACTGGACCGTGACATGCAGAAGAATGAACCTGAATCACTTTCTTACACGACAAACAAAAATAAACTCAAAATGGATGAAAGACCTAAATGTAAGACATGAAACCATCAAAATCCTAAAGGATAAAACAGGCAGTAACCTCTTGAGCTCAGCTGTAGCAACTTCTTACTAGCTATGTCTCTGGAGGCAAGGGAATGAAAAGCAAAAATGAACTACTGGGATCTCATCAAGATAATTTCTGCAAAGCAAAGCAAATAATAAGAAAAACTAAAAGGCAACTGATGGAATGGGAGAAGATATTTGCAAATGACATATTGGATAAAAGGTTAGTATCCAAAATCTATAAAGAACTTATCAAACTTAACACCCAATAAACAAATAATCCAGTGAAGAAATGGGCAGAAAAATGACCACTTTTCCACAGAAGACATCCAGATGGCTAACAGACACATGAAGTGACACTCAATATCACTTATTATCAGGGAAATACAAATCAAAATCAAAAGGGGATACCACCTCACACCCATCAGAATGGTTAAAATTAATAACTCAGGAAACAACAGCGGTTGGTGAGGATGCAGAGAAAGGGAAACCCTTTTGCACCGTTGGTGGGAATGCAAACTGGTGCAGCATTCTGGAGAACAGAATGGAGGTTCTTCAAAAAATTAAAAATAGAACTACCCTATGACCCAGGAATTGCACTCCTAGGTATTTATCCACAGGATACAAAATGCTGATTCGAAGGGGCACATGCGCCCCAATGTTTATAGCAGCACTATTGACAACAGCCAAAGTTATGGAAAGAGCCCAAATGTACACTGACTGATGAATGGATAAAGATGTGGTATAGATATACAATGCAATATTACTCAGCGATCAAAAAGAATGAAATCTTGCCATTTACAACAATGTGCATGGAACTAGAGTGTATTATGCTAAGCAAAATAAGTCAGTCAGAGAAAGACAAATATCATATGATTTCACTCATATGTGGATTTTCAGACACAACAGATGAACATAGGGGAAGAGAATGAAAAATAAGATTAAAACCAGTGAGGGAAGCAAACCATAAGAGACAAATACAGAGAACAAATTGAGGCTCGCTGGAGGGAAGGTGATTTTGGGGAATGGACTAAATGGGTGATGGGCATTAAGGAGGGCATTTTTCGGAATGAGCAATGGGTGTTATATGTTAAGTGATGAACTTGATTTTTACTCCTGAAATCAATACTACAGTATATGTTACCTAACTTGAATTTAAATAAGTAAATTTAAAAAATAATAAAATAAAATAAAATATATTGTTGGATTCAGTTTCCTAGTATTTTGTTGAGGATTTTCACATCTCTCTTCATCAGAGATATTGGTCTGTTATTCTTGTTTTTTTTTTTGTGGTATCTTTATCTGATTAGGATATCAGGGTAATGCTGGCCTCATAGAATGAATTTTGAACTTTTCCTTCCCCCTCCATTTTTTGGAATACTTTGAGAAGAATGGGTATTTACCCTTATTTAGATGTTTAGTAGAATTCATCTGTGAAGCCATCTGGTCCTGGATTTTATTTGTGGGAGTTTTAGATTATTGATTCAATTTCATTGCTGGTAATTGGCTTAAAATATTCCATTTCTTCCTACTTCAGTTTTGGTAGTTATCTGTTTCTAGGAACTTATCCATTTCTTCTAGGTTGTCCAATTTGTTGGCATATAATTTTTCATAATATTCTCTTACAGTTGTTTGTTTTTTATGCAGTATTGGTTGTTACTTGTCTTTCAACTGAGATATTGTTTATTTGAGTCCTCTCTTTGAGTTTTTTGTTTGTTTGTTTGATGTGTCTAGCTACAAATTTATCAATTTTGTTGATTGTTTCAGAGAACTAGCTCCTGGATTCATTGATCTGTTCTATTGTTTATTTAGTTTCCTTTCATCTATCTGTTTATTTAAAAATTTAATTATTTTTTTAAAGTTTATTTTGAGAGAGAGACAGCTCAAGTTTATTTTGAGAGAGAGGGGCAGAGAGAGAGGGAGAGAGAATCCCAAGTAGGCCCCTCACTGGCAGCAGAGACTTGATATGGGTCCTGAACTCATGAATTCCGAGATCAAGATACAAACTGAAATCAAGAATTGGACACTTAACTAACTGAGCCATTTGTGAACCCCTATTTAGGTTCTTTTTGTGTGTATGTGTTTTCGTTTTCTAATTTCCGCTATAATCTTTTAATATTTCTTTTCTTCTGCTGTTTTGGGGTTTTGTTGTTCTTCTTTACCTAGCTCCTTTAGATGTGAGGTTAGGTTCTTTGTTCGAGGTTTTTCTTGTTTCTTGAGGTAGACCTGTATTTCTATAAACTTCCCTCTTAGGAATTGTTTTCTTCATCCCAAATATTTTGGACCATTGTGTTTCATTTTCATTTCTCTCCTTGTAGTGTTTTATTTCTTCTTTGAATTCTTGGTTGACCCATTCATTGTTTAGTACCATGTTATGTAACCTCCATGTATTTGTGGTCTTTCCATATTTTTTCCTGTGAATGAATTCTAATTTCACAGTGTTGTGGTCAGAAATGATGCATGGTATGACTTCAATCTCTTTGAATTTGTTGAGACTTGTTTTGTGGCCTAATATGTGGTCTATTCTGGAGAATGTTCCATGTGCACTTGAAAAGAATATGTATGCTGCTCTTTTAAGATGGAATATTCTGAATATGTTTGTTAAATCCATCTGTTCCAATGTACCATTCACAGCCATTGTTTCCTTCTTTTCTGTTTGGATGATCTGTGCATTGAT